>NC_139162.1:6113337-6596039 GCF_964270905.1 Leucopleurus acutus
CCAGGTAGGACCTCAAACCCTGCTACAAACAGCAATTACGCAACAGGGGTATTTGCTCCTAAAGGCAGGTCAAGAACGAAAGGCACATAATGGCTTCTCTTTATTTCTTAAAGGTAAAATGTACAAATTGCAAGAAATTCTCCATACTGAGAAAACAAAATACATCCCTGCCAAAGGGACCAGGAGAAATATTTAGCACATAAGCTGCTTATAGAGATCCATCTGTCAACTCCGTAACTAGAGTTCAGGACATTTGGCTTTGCAAGACTACCAACTGGGCTGGGATATATCTCACTAGAGAGAGTGATGATGGGAGAGCAAATGGTTCAGTCCAATTATATATGCTTAATTGGTCTAGATTCTAGAGGGCATACTCATGCGGAAAAGGTTTGCCATCTAATCACAAGAGAGGAAACAGCACCTTAATTGGGTGGCTTTACATAGGGCAATATTACAATTAGTTACAATGGCGAATAAGTTATCTATAATGCTTTTTTTTAAAATTTATTTATTTATGGCTGCGTTGGGTCTTCGTTGCTGTGCGCGGGCTTTCTCTAGTTGCTGCGAGCGGGGGCTACTCTTTGTTGCGGTGCGCGGGCTTCTCATTGCGGTGGCTTCTCTTGTTGCAGAGCACGGGCTCTAGGCATGCAGGTTTCAGTAGCTGTGGCTCACGGGCTCTAGAGCGCAGGCTCAGTAGTTGTGGCACACGGGCTTAGCTGCTCCGTGGGGTGTGGGATCTTCCTGGACCAGGGCTCAAACCCATGTCCTCTGCATTGGCAGGCAGATTCTTAACCACTGCGCCACCAGTGAAGCCCTATAATGCTTTTAATGAGAAAAAGTCCTTCTGGAATTTTTCCAGTCAAATTAATTCTGAGGACTGAAGACAGTATTACAAGTAATGTTATCAGAATTACAATTACGTTGGTACTAGAATGTGTCACTTAAAAGGTTCAATGGGTAAGCCCTAAAAGACCCACTATTGTCTCTGTAGACTTTATTAATGTGGTCACAGATAAGATATATCATACCCGTGTCCACTTCTCAGGAGCTTTGATAGGGCAATATGATCTACTGGGCTTGAAAGGCCAGGACAGGGTCCAACTGCCCTATACTGGGCATCTAAGGGAACCATCCTTGCATCTGAGACTCAGTTTTATCCAACACGCTGTCCCCCTGTCTAACCATGCCCCAAAGGCTCCAAAAAGGAATGGCTCCCAAAAGGTGCCCAATGGTCTGCAGTGGGTTTGCTGCCACACCCTTGGGAAATATTGCTCACGTCTGAGCCTCAGAAAGCCCTAAAAGTGAGTCTGGGATTTTGCCGATTTAAGGCACATCCACAGCCTATGGGTCCAGCTGATGCAGCCCCTTTGGTGTAGATGGTAATGAGAGCAATAACAAACACAATTAGGGTGCCACTGTGCTGGGCACCCTCTCATTTAATCTTCTAACCCTCTAGAATAATAACAGGCACTGTCATCGTCTCCGCTTTCCACGGGGGAAACTCATATCCATAGAAATTCTGGAACTTGCTAACAGTCCAAAGAGGCATGGGTCTGAAAACAAAGTGAGGGCTCATAAGGCTCTTTGGCATGGCCACTCCTTGGCTTTCCCCCTTGTCTCCCAGACGTTGTGCTGGACCATGACATGGCTTGGAGTACTCTGGGGAGGCTGAATTGCTGATGACACCCAGGGCAGTAGTTCCCAAACTTTACTGTGCACCAGAATCATGAAGCTTATCAAAATACAGATGCCTGGGCCTCACCCTGAGGAATTCTGAATCTGAAGGCCAGAGGCCGGGTCCCATAAATCTCTTCATTTTTCATACACACCATCCTAAGTGATACTGAATCACATAGTCCATATTCTGTTTAAGGCAAAAGCACTCCCTGAAGGGCTGGCCCTAGGTTGGAGCTGTAGGGTAAGAACCATGTGCCCTATGTCCTGAGTGCTTCACTGTCAACTTCTTTTGTCCTTTGTAGAATGAAGGCAAGTCCACTAGAACCAATAATAGACTTGGCGATGTGTCCTAGGAGCCCTTTAATTATCAGTGGGCTTGACACCTCTCTGGGGTTGGCAGTTCTTGTCAACTCTGCTTTCCGAGCCTGGACAGCAACACTCACCTTGTGATCAGAGCTCATGGGACACGGGGAACAACCAAAGTCTTAGACGCCAAGATTCAGTGGAGCAGGTGAACAGGGAAGCAACAAGCCCATGGTTTGTATGCTGTCTCTTGGGAGTCTTCGTAAACTCACTGGGTAGCTGGACCCTGTCTCCCTTGCAGGGTGTGAGCCATCCTACATGATCTACTTGGTATTCATGGCATCAGGCGCAGGGATGAGCTTTAAAGACTCACAGCGCAGCCCTGGTAATGGTGTAGCAATAGATGGAGCAACGTTCAAGTAGAGATGAGAACCTGTGTTAATATTAGGTCAGCCAGACAAATACAGGTGTTTCTGAAAAACTGTATTAGGCTTTAACTTATCTCATTTCAAGACTGCTTTGAAAGTAGAGCATAAAAAGATTGAAAAGGCTCCCTAACACACAGTCGTGAACGCCTGCTGTGGCAGGGCAGAGGCACAGAGAAGTTCAGGGACGTAGTGAGCAGGAATGAGCTATGGGGCCGTGCACTGGGGTGTGATGGTGACTGCAATTTCATGGCTGTCTCAGACTCAGATACACACTGCTGTGGAGCCTCCCGGCCTGGCTTATGCCTAGTCACAACTCTTTTGCGTTTTTTTTTTTTTTTTTTTTTTTTTTTTTGCTGTACGCGGGCCTCTCACTGCTGTGGCCTCTCCCGCTGCGGAGCACAGGCTCCGGACGCGCAGGCTCACAGGCCATGGCTCACGGGCCCAGCCGCTCCGCGGCATGTGGAATCCTCCCAGACCGGGGCACGAACCCGCGTCCCCTGCATCGGCAGGCGGACTCTCAACCACTGCGCCACCAGGGAAGCCCTAGTCGCAGCTCTGAGTGGCTCCGGTCAACTTCAGATAGGGGCAGTGTGAGAGCACCCAGCTGCTGTCTGGCCTATAAGCCTCTCACCTCCTGCCCTAGGGGTTCCTTCTTGACTCTGTGCCGTGATCCAGGGACCTTACCTTTGAAGGGGAGATTGGCTGCCTTACTGAAGTGGCTCTATTATTTGATGGACACAAAAAGGTTTTGCCTGTGGCATAATTTCTACAACGAATGATAAGTCATCCATTCCCCTAAGTATACACCTGATTGGAGGAGCTTGGAAAGACGGAAAGACACCTAAAGGCAAACATACCCCAACTTCCCTGAGCAGGTTCCCCAGCAGCTATGGGCCCTGGCAAAACCAGGTGTACAGTAGCTGAAGGCAGAAAGGGACATTGTGACTCTGGCCCAGAGCTCAGGAACTTAAGCACCATAGTCTACTCCCTCTCATACAGGCTCTATGTGGATTTAAAGAGATTTATATACACAATAGATATGGCAGTTATGTTCTATACAGTCACCATGAATACTGAATTAGCAAATAGTGAATCAATGCTCCTGGTGGAAGTACAGGGTTAGGTTCCTGCAGGCCTCTGGTCACAACATTCTGTCAATCAATCAATATATAACCTTGTTTTATGTGTTTCTGTTTAAAGACAACTTACTTAACATACCTTGGTGAATCATTAACATTGAACTCACAGCCAATAGTACCGTAACTCTCGTCTGCATGAAGCTCATCTAACACACGTACCTTCTCCATAAGGTACATCACAGCCTTCTGCACTTGGGGACACTAGATCCTGTGGGTCATTTTAAACAGCAAAATCGCCAACAAAAAGCACAAAAATGCAAAGAAAAATGGCACTAAAAACCACTAAAAGGACATTTGCTTGCAGTATGAGAGCTGAAACAAGAAGGCAGAGTGTCACCTTATTGACACTAGGAACATGCATGTCAGATGACTCAGATTTTTCACTGGTCTGTACATGACTGCAAATGACACAGAAAACACTGTGAGTATTGGTTTGGGGGTTACAAAACATTTTAGTGAGTAGGCAAATTCACAAATACAGAATATCTGAATAATAAAGATCAAATCTGCATGCATGAGTGTGAATGTGAAGACATATATACATACTTACACATGTATATGCATACATGTATGTGTATAAAATGCTTACTTGAAAAATACATCATATTACTGTTATTGTTTCATATAAAAATCTGTCACTATGCAAAAGTAGATCTTCATTCTAATGAACTAAACAAACAGGAAACTGTAAGTACGGTCAATCGTCAGAGATTAACAACATTTTCTTCTCTTTGAAAAAACTGAAAAAAAATCACATGTAGAGAGTGAGGCTGTTTCAAGAAGACATGCAGAAGAAAGTGCGGATCCTTTCTCCCTACTATCAAAATGGAAAGACTTCCAGCCTTCTCCCTCAGAAAGCTATGCTTCAAAGTTATGGCTGACTTCTTTTACCTAAATCCTGTGTTGACAGGACCCCAGGACTGTACTGGGCTCACTGGCTGGCACATTCCACTGGGTAGCACTGAGCTCTCATTCTCAAGCACCAGGCACTTGGCATGATGTACTAATTAGCTAGTGCAGGTCACTGTCAGGAACCCAGAGGAAGAGAAAGAAGTGCGGCACTCATGCCCTCCAAGGACACTCCTTCCATTTGGGGAGGAGACACACATCCACAAGAAGAACAGGTACAGCAAACTGCTTTGCACTGTTGCTTAGCAAAAAGTAATACTAATGTCAATGGAAGCTAACACTGTGTAGCATTTACTATGTGCCAAGCACTCACCCTACTTCTCCCTTTGACTTTGAGCAACCACCCTATGAGGTAAAGGCTAGTAATACTCTATTTTCCCCAGATAATAGTAATCCTCTATTTCCCCAAATTCATGAGAATGAATTTCAAAGGTCAAGGAACTCTGCCCAGTGACCCACAGTTACAGGAGCAGAAGTGGATCCAGAACTGTCCTAAGAGTTCAAGTGTCTCATAACCCAGAGTAGAAAGTCTGTAATGCTGGATAGCAGAGATGACTTTCTGAAAGAAAGAAGAAAGTATTTCTTCTCCAAGCCCATGGTTTATTCATATAGTATGTAAGCTAGCAGAGAAGTAAATTTCCTAGGACAGGAAGGATAAGGGCATCTCACACACATGCTCACACAGGCGCACACACAATTTTAATACTTTTACACCAGCCTGGAAGATATCGTTTTGTTCCCCTCTTACGTGGCAGAGAAGCCCTCCCTGACCAACATGTATCTTTGGTTGAGTATGCTTCCCAGGTGCTATCTGACATTTAAGCCCAGGGTATTTCTGCCTCATCCCAGAGCAGAGGCTTTTATCGACTCACCCAAAGATTAATAGTAAAAGGTCCTCAGAATTGATTATAAAGTGCGTTTGTCTCCCTACCAGAACAGAACATTCAAGACAAGGAGGGCACGCCTGTAGGTGTGTCTTGAGAACAGCAGGGATGGATTTCCTCTGAATCAGCCCCCTTCTCTTCCCACGATGCCCTTTCCTAACAAGCCACCTGGTCAACCCCACTCCGGTGCCCTCATTAGCCAGGCTTTAACCAACTAAAGTCCCAAAGAGATAAACCTCCCTATTCATGTTTCTAAATTGTCTTCATGGGTTATCATCAAATTAATCTCTTTTTAAGTACAAAAGTAATACATTCTCATTGAAATATATTCAGACAGTACATAAGTGGAGAAAATAAAAAGCAAAGCTCTAGGCCTTCCATCTCAAGGCAATTACTACTAACAATTTAGTGATTATCCTTACACTCTTTTTCCTACACTAACACAAAAAAGTATGTGTGTGTGTGCATAATGCATTTGTTTTTTAAGTAAAAATTAATATTGGGTTGACCAAAAAGTTTGTCTGGTTAATGAATGTGTTGTTCAATAAAGTTCTTGGTGAAAATGAAAAATGTGTCTTTTATTTGTACTTAAAACCGAACGAATTTTTCAACCAACCCAATATAAAGTTTTGTAATTCGTTTACATGCAATACACAACACAGACCTTTTCATGTCAGAATATCTGTATTTACCTCGTTCTTCTGAGAATATGCAGAGTAGCTGATTATATGGATACACCAGCATCTATCTCACCCAGCACTACCAAGCAGAGTTCTCTGTGATGATGGAGTTGTCCTGTATCTGCACTGTATAATCTGGTAGCCACTGGCCACACGAGGCTCTTGAGCACTTGAAAAGTGCCTCATGAGGCAGAGGGACTGAATCGTTAATTTTTCATTTTCTTTAATTTGATTAATTAAAATTTAAACGTGGTCGCATGTGGCTAGTAGCTACTGTACTGGACAGTGCAGATTTAATGAGTCCCCTAATTGAAGGGCACACATTAGTTTTTCCTAAATTATCTCCATTAGCTATTCTGATGGGATGCACATCTGTGTGTGTGTGTGTGTGTGTGTGTGTGTGTGTGTGTGTGAATATCTGAGTTCTGCTAGCTCACTATTCCCTAATTGAGGTTTTCCCCAATACTTTGTGTTCTCTATAAATAATATGCCAGGTTCCTATAAACTGCATTCATTTGATGAAATAAAAGGCAGATGTGCCCATATATTTGCTGCTAACTAGCCTTGAGGCACAGAGCTTCCTATATCCATTCGCATCCTGTATGGAGTCGCACAGTTGCCCTGAAGCAACCAGGTAGGCTGGACCTTCTACAAGGTGCTACTGCTGATAGCTAGGCTTTCACCAAGGAGGTACCTACACTAATCCTCCACTTGGGAACAAGGGTCTGCTGGCTGCCTGGCATGAACAAGCTGGCAGCAACCTCTTTACTCAGTGTTTACAATACTGCCTCATTAATAGTGCTCATATTAAAGCACGACAAGCAATATTTTAGTTTTTTTCTTAATGTCCCTTAATTACCCATTCCTATCTGTTCCTGCCCATCCCCAGAAGAGCACAAATAAGGGGTTTGGCTGCAGTTCATGTAATCAGGCTGTGACCAGAGCTAATCTGTTGCAGTGGATGAAGTGTGTGTCCTCAGGACTATCTCTCGCTACAACATGGGGAGGGAGAGCTTGATGCCAACCTCACTGGGTCAGTATGAACAATGAGCTGATGCTGGAGTGGGATAAGAGGAGGCAAAGGAAATGAACAGCTGCACCCCTCCGGCATGAAACACCACACTGGCCCCTGGGCAGTCATCACATACTCAGCCCCTTCCTTCAGGACTACTTTGAAGGGACCGCTGCCATGTTCCTGGGAAGGAAGAAGATGGTGGGTATTTGGTTTGTTTTCATGACTTCTTCAATGAACTTAATAGATTTTTTTAACCTAATGAATATTAAACTCTAATCAGTTACAACCTTCCAAAGACTATTCTCATCTTTGTTAACATCCACATATACTATCCTTTTATTGCCGGAACAAAATTGTAGCAGCATCAACAGACCTCTAAATAAAGGAAGGAAAAAAAAATCACCCATGATGCTGAAAGCCCCACAAATCAAACTGTTTCCACTTTTCTGTGCTCCCTTTCTGTCTTTGTTTACGTGTATACATAATTTATGTCTGAAGCTTCTCTGGTGTCTTTGGTTCCAGGTACACAACGAATGAGATTAAATATAACTCAACCCTCCAGGAGATTTTCTTCTGGGCCCTAGGCCCTCTTATTTCTTCCACTTCTCCCTGGCCTCTGACCACTTTTGTCTTGCCAGGTTTTGCTCTAAGATTAATCCCTGTGCCACTTTTGGACCACGGCTGGATTGACTTACTCTGGCCAACTGTTTCTCCCTCATGGATTTCCCCCAGACCCTTGCAGGCATGCGAAAGGCCGTGCTGGGTGGTTTCAGCAGAAGGCCATTATGATTGGTGGTTCCTCTGCCGTATTTGATTCTTAAACATAAATATCACCCCTGATATACCCATTTGTCTCCCTGAACTGACTTTGGACGCCCCCTTTTCATGGCCCCGCGTTTGAGCGCTTTACTTGTGTCTGCCTGACTCGTGTTTATCTTTGGGCTCCTCATCCAAGACTGAGCCAGTAGACTCAATTCCTCGAGGTTCCCTGGCTCCTGTGATTTCCAGGTCACCAGTTTTTCTCTCCTCCCTTTTCTCAACAGCTTCCTCTGAACCTAGAACCTCAGCCAAGCTGGTTGCAATCTGTAGAATAAACACAGTCTTACTTTCTGCTTTTTAAACTTAACACACTTTTTTCAGATGGTGCTGTATTAGCCTCCCGATTACAGTTTTATTTTCCTATTGAATGAGTGTTCCATAACTTCTTAAGTATTCTCGTAAAGCAATGGTTCTCACTGGGGAGCAAATCTGCACCCCCCCACTGGGAGACACTTGACAACGTCTAGAGACACTTTTGGTCATCACAGGTTAGGAGATGCACCTGGCGTTTAGTGGGTGAAAGCCAGGGATGCTTTGAGACATCCTACTATGCACAGGACAAGCCCCACCAAAAGGAATCATCATGCCCAAAATGACAACAGTGCTAACCCTGTCGTAATATTACACATTCAAATTTTCCCAGGCTTTTGTCATGAGGTTTTCATTAGTCCTCAAGTCCATCTTACTCATTGTTGTATTCCCTGTGCCTCACACAGTACCTGGCCTATGGTGGGCTCTTGTGAACATGGTGTTTTATTTTGGGAGGAATATTTTTTTAAGGAAAATTCCCATAGAGACGTTTGTGTTCATGCATATGGTTTTTACGTGTTTACAACAGTTGGTATATACACTTTCCTTTAATGTAACTTTTGTTTTTACATTTTTTTTTGGTATCAATTTCCACTTGGAAGTGGACTACACACTGCCATTTTTAATAACTTTGCACAAATACACACAGACAACACATAAGCTCTACTAGTGCACTGCTCTTCTATAGCCTTGCTTCTGCCATCCTCCTCTCAATGCCAAGGCCATCTTTCCATTGTTATGGCTAATGTTTATTCACACCTGTTTATAAATTACGTGTTTATACCTTTAGGGTAATTTCTACAGGTTGATAGTGAGCACTCTGATTCGAGTGGTATAAAAAGTTAGAAAGGGGCTTCCCTGATGGTGCAGTGGTTGGGAGTCCGCCTGCCGATGCAGGGGACGCGGGTTCGTGCCCCGGTCTGGGAAGATCCCACATGCCGTGGAGTGGCCGGGCCCGTGAGCCATGGCCGCTGAGCCTGCGCGTCTGGAGCCTGTGCTCCGCAACGGGAGAGTCCACAACAGTGAGAGGCCCGCGTACCGCAAAAAAAAAAAAAAAAATTAAGAAAGGAGTAGCAGGACCATGGTCAAATAGAGAAGCTACACCATCTAGATGCTGAAACAGGTGATGGTAAACATTTGAAGAAGTTTTATAACCCTTGGGAACCATTAGCAACTATGTATGGTTTTTTCTTCTGGCATCATTTTCTATAAAATGGGGATATTACCTATCGCACATCATCAGCAAGCTCCCTGTTTGCAGCTGCTCTGAACCAACCAGAGATGATGACCAGGAGGAGGTCAGAGTCAACACAAGACAATGGAGAATGCTTTGGGGGCTATGATCAGAGCAGTCCAAGAAAATTCACTCCCTTGAGAACCTTCTTCGGGGCTAATTTATCTGAATTAGCAAGTATACAATCAAAGTAGAATTACAGAATCCTCACCACATACACCCACACAAAAGGAAAAATGTACATTTTCTCCATAGTGCTTTCTTTTGTCAAGCATCTATTTTATACTAGGCATTGTGAATACAATGAGAAACTAACACATGGAGCATACGTTCAAATGAAGAGAGATAATCATGGCAAATCATCATTTCATCCATCATGTACTGGGTGGAGTCCTAAACTGTTCAGGTACAATTTAATCCTCACAATCACCCTTTGGGATCAGTTATTATTATTTGATAAATGTAGAAACTGAGGCACAGAGAGGTTAAATAAGTTGTCTGAGTTCCTGCACCTGATAAGCAATAGAGGTCTAATTTAAACTTAGGCAGTATACCTCCACTCTTAATCAATGAACTATACTCTCTCTTGAGACAGGTTCAGAAAGACGTAAGTGTATCAAAATGTAACCAAGATACGATTTATCCCGGACATACAAGTCTGGTTTAATATTCAAAAATCAATTAATGTAATCCATCATATAAACAGGCTGAGGAACTAAATCACATGATCATATCAATAGATGCAAAAAAAGCACTTGGCAAAATCCAACACCTAGTCATGATAAAAAAAACTCTCAGCAAACTAAGAATAGAAAGGAACTTGATTTGATAAAGAACATCTACAAAATAACCTACAGCTAACATCATATTTAATGCTAAGATCAAGTCAAGAAGGTCCCCTCTCAGTGCACCTTATCAACAGTATACTGGAAGTCCCATCTAATGCCTATCTAAATCCTATCTAAAGACAAGAAAAGGAAATAAAAGTTGCACTGATTGGGAAGAAAGAAATAAAACTGCCTTAGTTTGCTGATAACACAGTTGTCTATGTAGAAAATCTGAAGGAATCGACAAAACTCATGAAAATAAGTGATTATGCCAAGTTTGTAGGAGACAAGGTTAATATATGTCACTCATTTTCCTAAATACCAGCAATAAACAAGAGAAATTTGATGTTAAAAACATAATGTCATTTACATTAGCACCCCCAAAAATGAAATACTTAGGTATAAATCTAACAGAATATGTACAAAATCTGTATGAGAAAATTACAAAACTCTGATGAAAGTAATCAAGGAGCTAAATAAATGAAGAGATATTCCAAGTTCATAGATAGGAAGACTCAATATCGTCAACATGTCAGTTCTCCCCAACTTGATCTATAGAGTCAACACAATCCCAATCAAAATCCCAGCAAGTTATTTTATGAAAATCAACAAACTGATTCTAAACTGTATATGAAGAGGCAAAAAACCCAGAATAGTCACCACAATATTGAAGAATAATACAGTCAGACAACTGACACAACTCAACTCCAAGACTTACCATAAAGCTATAGTAATCAAGACAGTGTGACATTGGTGGAAGAATAGATAAAAATATCACTGGAACAGAATAAAGAGCCACATAATTGTAGTCAAGTGATCTTTGACAAGGGAGAAAAGGCAATACAATGGAGCAAAGGCGATACAAGGGAGCAAAGACAATCTTTTCAACAAAGACTAGCCAGCTGAAACAACTGGATACCCACATGCAAAATATTAAATCTAGACACAGATCTCACATCCTACACAAAAATGAACTCAAAATGGATCAGAGACCTAAATGTAAAACACAAAACTATAAAACTCCTAGAAGATAACAGGAGAAAATGCAGATGGCCTTGGGTATGGAAAGGACTTCTTAGATATAACACCAAAGGTACAATCCAAAAAAGAAAGAATTGATAAGCTAGGCTTCATTAACATTGGAAAGTTCTGTTCTGCAAAAGATACTGTCAAGAGAATGAGAAAGTAGTCCATAGACTGGGAGAAAATATTTGCAAAAGATATATCTGATAAAGGACTATTATCCAAAATATACAAATACCTTTTAAAATTCAGTTATAAGAAAATAAGCAGCCCAGTTAAGAAATGGGCCAAAGACATTAACGGCACCTCACCAAAGAAGATATACAGACGGCAAATAAGCACATGAAAAGATGCTCCACGCTGTGTGCCATTAGGAAAATGCAACTTAAAACAACCCTGAAATACTACTACACACCTATTAGAATGGCCAATATCCAAAACACTAACAACACCAAATACTGATGAACATATGGAGTAACAAGAACGCTCATTCACAGCCACTTTGGAAGACGATTTGTCAATTTCTTACAAAACTAAACATACCATATGATCCAACAATTGCACTCCTTGTTACTTCCCCAAAGGAGCTGTTATAACAGCTATATTCATAATTGCCAAAACTTGAAAGCAAACAAGATGTCCTTCAGTAGGTGAATGGATAAATAAACCGTGGTACATCTACACAATGGAATATTATTCAGCAATAAGAAGAAATGAGCTATTAAGCCATGAAAAGACTTGGAGGAAACTTAAATACACATTACCAAATGAAAGAAGCAAATCTGAAAATGTATGATTCTAACTATATGACATTCTGGAAAAGGCAAAACTATGGAGACAAAGGATCAGTGGTTGCCAGGGGTTAGGGAGGAAGGAAGGATGAAAAGGCAGAGCACAAAGGATTTTTAGGGCAGTGAAATATTCCATGTGATACTATAATGACAGACACATGCCATTATACATTTGTCAAACCCATAGAACGTACAACACCAAGAGTGAACCTGAATGTAAACTATGGACTTTGAGTGATAATGATGTGTCTACTTAGGTCCATTAATTATAACAAATGCATCACTCTGGTGTGGGAGTTTGATAGTGGGGGAGGCTATGCATACGTGGCGGCAAGAGGTATACGCCAAATCTGTATATCTTCCACTCAATTTTGCTATGAATCTAAAACTACTTTTTAAAATAAAGTCAGTTTACATAGAAAACAAACTTACAGTTACCAAAGGGGAAAGGAAGTAGGGGAGGGATAAATTAGGAGTTTGGGATTAACAGATACACACCACTATATATAAAATAGACGAACAACAAGTCCTACTGTATAGCACAGGGAACTATATTCACTATCCTGTAATAATTTATAATGGAAAATAATATTAAAAAGAATATGTAGGGCTCCCCTGGTGGCGCAGTGGTTGAGAGTCTACCTGCCGATGCAGGGGACACGGGTTCGTGCCCAGGTCCAGGAGGATCCCACATGCCGCGGAGCGGCTAGGCCCGTGAGCCATGGCCGCTGAGCCTGCGCATCCAGAGCCTATGCTCCGCAACGGGAGAGGCCACAACAGTGAGAGGCCCGTGTACCGCAAAAAAAAAAAAAAAAAAAAAAAAAAAAATATATATATATATATATATATATATATATGACTGAATCACTTTGCTGTGCACCAGAAACTGATGCAACATTGTAAATTAACTATACTTTAATAAAAAACAAAATAAGAAATAAAGTCTATTTAAAAACTGAAAAAAAACAAATGAAACCAACTGTAAACCTGTCTCTCTATCCAGCCTCCTATTCAAACGCAACCAGGTGCACCTTTGCTTCTCTCCAGCTGCTGCCATTCACTCTCCACCCTATGCTTTTGGACCACTCATTTCTCTGCTTGGAATCCCCCTCCCCACCCCCATACCTGCAGCTTTGTTTGACCATCTCCAACATGGTGCCCACTCCCAGCTCAGATGTCACCTTTGGTTTCCCCACCCCTATTGGGCCAGACGCTTTTTCTCCACACTGCCAAATTAAAATCAGAGCACTTGCTGTTCTGCACATTAACTCTCTGCTTAATTCTCTGTCTCTCCCTGGAGATAAGCCCGAGTCTAAAGGGTGTGTCTAGGCATCCGAGAACCTCATGCAGACCTGGCACATACCAGGTGCCCACTAAATGCTAGCTGGAATTAAAGCACTTGAGTAGTGGGCTATTAACCCTAAGGCATCCGGTTTCTACTGCTTCCTATACAGGTGACCATGCCTGCTCTGGGCCTCAGTTTCCCCACTGCAAAGTGAGGAATAATAATAATAGCAACGCCTGTTTCATTGGTTGTTGTGAGGACTTAACGAAATAAAATTGGAGAAGGAATTCAAAAAGAAATTTTACATATGTAAAGTTAACATATGTAAACAAGAAGACTGTGGAGGAGGTGAGCTTTCTCAGACTTCCAAATTGCTTTCGGCTTCCTCTACCGCACACAGTAACAGATGATGTCACTGCTTTGCCCTCCCTCCACCAATGGTTTCCCATCGCTCTCAGAATAATATCCAAACTCTCCCCATGGCCCAGTCTGTCTCCTGATCTCATCTCCTTTCCTTGGCCCAGCCACTGAGGTCGCCTCGCTATTTCTGGAACACACCAGGCATGTTCCTACTTCAGGGATTTTACACTTTTTCTTCTGCCTGGCGTATTCTGTCCCCCACAGGCCTACATGGCTGTCTCCTCCACTACAGGCAGGTCTCAGGTGAAATGTGCCCTCTCCAGCGGAGCCCCCACCATCCCTCCACCCCTATGGAAAAGAGCATCCTGGTTACACTTTAACCCTGACAGCGTCTTGGTTTATGTACAGCACTTATGACTAACAGACTTTCTTTGCTGTTTGCTCCTCCCACTAAAACAAAAGCTCTATAGAGGCAGGGACTTGGTTGTATCCATTGCTGTTTTCTTGGTGCTTAGAACCATACCTGGCACATAGAGGACATTCAATAAATGTGAATGAATGAGTGAATGAATGTATGAACAGATGAATCCCCTGATACAGTGGGAAAGGGAGGAAAACTGTTTTGGATTTCTTTCTGAATTCCTTCTTCAATTCCTATAGCACACCGAGTACTCCAGAGCCAAGAGAATGAGCACAGGATGGAGAACGCCAGCCCCAAGGCTTATTAGCTGCATGGCCATGGGCCTTTACTTCACCTGCATGATTGGCACAGCCTTGAGACCCACCTCAGCATTGTCAGAGTAAATGAGGTGATAGGAAAGAAAGCACTTAGCGCAAGGCTACATGGCAGTCGTTACGTGTTCCCACAGTTCATATTATAATCTGAGAACCTGTTCTTACCCCTTCTGTGCCCCCTGCCATCCAGCATGCAGGGGATTTGTTCTACATACGAAAAAAACTTATTTAAATCCTGGTTCCTCTTTTTAACTGTACAGCATTCATATCCTTACCCAGAGCATGCTCCCCTGGGCTGTCTGCCCCCAAACAAAGGTTGTCAAACATTTTAAATGTTATTAAATTGTCCAGTAAATGGGGATGCCCAAAGCAGAGAGCCAGTCAAATAGCATTATTCGAGAGCTTCAAAAAGACAGAAGGAAACCATTATTAGGTTTAAGAATATTGCGTTCCTTCTCCCACACAGCCTTTATCTAAATCTTCGTTTAACTGGCAGCCTTCAGCACTGCTGGAATGGCATTCTGAGAACCAGGAAAAGTTTTCAAACATTCACGCAAGTTTATATGCTTGGCTCACAACTACTCATGGGAATGATCCTTTCTGCAAGGGATTTGGGGAATGCCCTATCCGTGATGTTGCAGGGGCTGGGGAACTGACCTTGAATCAAAGAAGAAACTAACACCACTGCATAAACTCAAAGACACCTTCTGAGGCTTAAGGCAGAGAGAATAGGACCTGCTGTCTCCCCACACTCTACAGGTGGCTCCTTGAAGGCAAGAACTGGTCCCTTCCATCTCTGTAACCTCGGAACTTCCCCTACTGCCTGACATATCGTGGGCGTAAATAGATGTTTCTGGAATGGCTAATGAGGATCTCTGTGGTTTTATATAATAAGAGAAAAAGGCGCTCAGGCCCAGGTGTTTCTATCCGAGTGGTTCTCACCAGAGCCTGGGCTGGAAGAGAAACCTTCTGATTTCTCCCCATCTCCTCCCCCAACAACCCCCCGACCTTGCAGTGGACTAACAAGTTTCATGTATTGTATGATATCTGCTGATCTCTGATCTGTCTCCTCCTCTCCTCTCTCAGTGCCTTAAATGGGGCCTTCAGCCTTCTCCTCTGGGACTATTGCAAAAGACACCTAAACATCTCCCATTTGCACGCCCATGTAGGCATAAGCATGCTGATCGTTAGAAAAGCCAGGCTTGACAGTGTCACTCTGCTGCTTAAAAATCCCTCGTGGCTCCTGCTGCTTGTGGGACATTATGTCTGTGAAACAGTCCAGACTCCTCCCCTGCTGACCTCTTCTATGTCTACAGCCCCACACCCTGGACTTCAGCCGCAGCGAGCAGCTCACAGCCCTCCCAAGCCCCAGCCGCCAGCTCCTCCACTCCATGCCTTCCTTCTGACTGAGGCCTTTGTGCAAGCACACCCCCCCCCCCCCATTTTCTGACTGCCTACTTCCTGTTGATCCTTCTGGGCCCAGTTCAAATATCAATATCAACTGAGTTCCTCAGTCTCTCTGCTCTCCTCCCCCAGGTAAAGCCCAGTCCCTCCTCTGTGCTCCCAAAGGGCCTGAAGCTGACAACACTTTATTTCTTTATTTTTTAATTTAAATTCTACTGTGGTACTACAGGAAGTGTGCAAAGCCTCAGTATATAGCTCAGTATTTTCCACAAGGTGCCATGCAACTGGGGTCAAAAAATAAACACGATCAGGTTCTCAGAAGCCGCCATCCCGCCTTCTTCACAACCATGTTGGAAAACTGTCTGGTGGTATCTATCAAAGCCAAAATCAAACAGTTTTCCAAGCAGATGAATTCCCAGTCCCTTTCACCCCGTCTTGACAATGCTGACTGTTCTGTCTGTTTCAGCTTCTGAATCATAAGATCCCGTGGTCGGGGACTACAATTCTGTTACCTCCTTATTGCTGCTCCTGTCACAGAACTGGCACATGGTAGGTTCTCTATAAATGTTGACCGAATGAATGAATGAGAGAGAAAGGTAAATAACATGCACTCTGTTTGGATAATGGTCTTGAATGTCTTCCAATCAATGCTTTGTACATCTTCCTCATTTGGAACCTACAGTAGTGGCATGATTCTGGGTTCCCAATGAAACTCACAAAAGACCAGATGTCCTCTAGAGATTGTCAGAGAAAAAAAAAAGGCTTTAAAGGTCATCTGTTTTAATCAGAAAAACCAGAATTCTAGGTAAAGCAGGCCAGTTAAATTGGTTTGACAGCCAACCTCAGCAGCAAATGCAGCATCCAGCATCTTCCTAGATTGGTTCATTTTCCAAGATCTGTGATTTTTAAATGAGGAGTAGGATCAAAGGTCAACCTTACCCCCTGGAGCACAAGCTAAGTATGCGCTGTAATCACATCACAGAGCAAGCTTCAAAAGCCCGCAGTGTAGTGACGGCAACCACCTGTCTATCTTCAAACCAGATGAATGGCTTTCTGATGCCATATAATCAGAAAAGTGGATGAATAAAGAGCAGCCGATCCTTATTTAACCAAGCTCTCCTCATCTTGTCACGAATGAAAAGCACATGCACAATCCTAGCCCAGGTGAGAAAGAGAACCTGCTGGAAACTGCCAGAAGCCTATTATTTTCCTGTAACCTTTCAGAGCCTGGAGGTGTCACCAGTGACAGTCAGGAATGAAAAACAAATAATGCTTTTCCAAAGCACAAGACTCCAGGGAAATAGAGAGCCAACTCTACAATGTAATCCCTCCTCCCCAGAACCCGAGCCTTGCTCCATACAATGGTCTCCCTAGAAAGTGCTGTGACATTAGCATGTTCTGAGAGATTTGCTTTGATGACTGTGACTGGCAAGAAGAAGGCAGCCACAATAGGCTGGTCCAGCAAGTTGTGGCTTTCAAAGTGCAAATTGGAACTGATAGCCTCCAAGAAGATGAAAGGCCCCAAATTCCTTCTGATTGGACAGATCTGGTCCTTCCTAAAGTCTCAGTCATGTCTGATCTTCCTTCCAGGCCAGGATCACATTTCTAGCAGCCTATTCAATTGTCAATACCAATGATCCATCCTAAATCCTAAGGTCCAAGGCAAGAATCACACTCTCACTGAACCTGCTGGGAAATCACATGGTGTTGTTTCTGCTATCGAAGGCACTGCCGTGGAGAGGTGGGGATAACGGGGAAAACCCGCAGGGCAGAATGGGAAGCCATAAGGCCCAGATCTACTCCCTACAACTACCTGAGTGGTTTTCTTCCAATGGCTTCCCCTCTCTGAGCCTCAGCCTTCTCATCTGTAAAGTGGGAAAGCAACACCCTCCTGATTGAGGATCGAAACAATGCACAATAAACTCTTTTCTCCAGTCTTAACAGAAGGAATTTAATGAATACACACCACCTCTCTCTCCCGATACAGTTGCAACAATAAAGAGTCAGGAGATCCAGATTCAAGTCCTGATTCTGCCAATTACTGCTGAAGAAGACAGGCCCCTGAGGCTCAGGTTCCTTAACTGCAAAACGTCATCTGCAGCCTCCTGAGTGTTGAGTGGAGATCAAGGAAGAGGTTGTGCGTGAGCAAGCCCCGCAAAAGGTGAAGTCCTTAGCTACAAAATGAGAGGGATCACAGTAACTCCAACATTCAGAGACTTGAATCAGACACCCTGTGTGTAAATACTTAGCTGAGTGCCTGGCACATAGATGATGCTCCATAAATGTTATTTTTTAACTTAAGTAATTATTAGGGTGTCATTTAATTAAATAATAATTAATTATTATTAATTATGATGGTTGTTCTTAGCCTTACCACCGAAGCACAAATGATGATGGTTGTTCTTAGCCTTACCACCGAAGCAAATTAAAGTTCTGTCCTTGGAGAGACAGTGTCAAGCTAACAGTATCTCCCAGGAGCCCCACCTGCCAGCAGGGGAATGTGTCTAATGGGGGGGTCTCTCTCCAACTCCCCCCTCCCCACAAAAACCATGTACCAGGTAGAGACCAGCAGCACCAGATAAGGCTCCTTAACACAGAAAGAGAAAACCCCATTCCAGCCTGGCAAAACACACCCCTCAATTTCACCTGTTTTTTCTGTTTACTTTTTTAACTTTTCGACTTAAACTGCTTGCTGCCCTGCCCCACTGGGCCTCCAACCAGCCTGAACTGGTTCTCTTGCAGACTCTACTACGCAGTGTGCAGATTGATTTTTACACTGTGCAAAATCAATCTTGGGTGTGCAATTTCTCTGGTGGCTCAGCCTCGGAGAGAATGCTACCTCGGCAGGTTCCATGATCACAAAGGGCAGGAGTGAGCAGGCTGAGCTTGCCGGCAGCCAGCGCTAGAGAGGCAGAGGGATTTAGGAGACTGACCAGAGAAAGGTGTTAAATTGAACCTCTTCATCCCAACAGCAGAACATTTGGGGTCTCAGTTAATCCTGAACCAAAATAGCCAGGGTAGGGGTTACACTCAGAAAGGCTAAGTGGCTGGGTTAATAAGGCTTTTAGGATTCCTCACGCCGAGTCTGCAGTACACAGACTTATCCAAGCATCAATTATAACAGCATAAAACTTTCCGGAATGGAGAAAGGGCGCTGAGTTCATGATGCTTCTGGGGTCTGATGGGTCTTCAGCCGCCCCCTCCGAATCTTCCTAGGGCTTCATTACTTTGCTCCCTCAGCTATTCTCCAGTGCCTTCAAAACTCCTTCCAACTTTGCCTTAATGAGCAGCCTCTCTTTATTAACTCTTTGGTCAAAAAGAAAAAAAAAAATGAAACCTAATACATCTCATTTCTTGCAAATTGCATAAGGTTAATTTTCAACTAATAAAGCTACGCATAGGGTGTTACACAAAATCTATTTTCTCCTGAAGGATGGGAGAGCTGACCACTTGTGTCCCCAACAGTGTGATGTTGGGTTTCCAGGTGTACGTTCTTGGGACACATTCAGTGACTGAGCCTCAGTTTCTTGATCTATAGCTTGGGACTGTTTCCCAAGAAATGGCATTTATTGTGATGATTAAGACACCAAGATCCCTGGACTTCCCTGGCGGTCCAGTTGTTAAGACTCCGTGCTTCCACTGCAGGGGTCACGGGTTCAATCCCTGGTCCGGTAACTAAGATCCCACATGCCACACAGCATGGCTGGAAAAAAAAAAAAAGACACCAAGACCCCTGCCCAGTTTGGATTTATATTGTACCAGGCACTGTGCTAAGCATATTACGTGATTCAGTTCATCCTCCTAAGAAGCCCATGGGATGGAGTTATCACTATTCTCCCCATTTGACAGATAAGGAAACTGGGACAAAGGGAGTTATGTATGGGACTTGCTCAAGGTCACAGGGCAGTGGGAGCTGAGAGTCAAGCCCAGGCGGTCTGGTGCCCTCATTCTTAACCAGTAACTGCTTTTCCTTTTTCCTTTTCTCCTTCACTTGCCCTCTCCTTCCCTTTGCTCGCTTACGTCCCTCCTCCTTTCTAATGTTGCATCTACTCCTTAGACGTGTGCCTGTTTTTAAGCTTGTATGTGGTCTGACCAGTCATTTCATAGGGTCCCCCACAACTTCCTGGCCCCCCATGCAGCTAAGCTGACTTCCCGTTACTTGACTGCAGTGGCCTTTTCAAAGCAGAGAACCAGTGGCCACTCCTTCCTGCAGAATATAGCAATTTTTCCAGCCCTTCTTTCTTTACCTTCTAAGATATCTGCAAGTTCCTCCTTGAAATTCCCTCTTTCCTGCTTTGACACTATAATACCCTATATTTCTTCCCCCTTACATGGTTACCAATCCATCCATCCACCCATCCACCCACCCATCCATCCATCCATCCATCCATCCATCCATCCACCCATCCACCCATCCATCCATCCATCCACCCATCCATCCATCCATCCATCCATCCACCCACCCATCCAACCATCCATCCATCCATCCATCCATCCATCCATCCATCCATCTATCCGGTTCATTTAACAATTATCTGAGCTCAGATTCACTGTAAACTTGGACAAGTCATTTTACTTCTCTGATCTTCTATTACCTCACTTATAAAACAGAAATATTAAGAACATAACTTATAGGACTGTTGTTAGGTTTAACGGAGACAGCAGATGCAAGGAAACCTGACTCAAAGAGGTGCTCAACACATATTTATTGGCTCATTGCTAATTTTCTCTCACTCAATCAACCTTAAAGTCTTGAGATCATTTCTGGCATTTTTTTTTCTTTCTTTCCCATCAGCCCATTCACCACCAAGCCTCTAAAACCAGTCCTTTCTTTTCCACACTTCTTTTGACCTTTATTAGCTCACAAGCTGGATTTCTTGCCTTGGGTTTTTCTGGACCCAATCCATCTTTCACACCACTCCCAGGTTAATTTTTCTGAAATATTATTTTCCATTATGTTATTCCCTTCTTCAAAACCACCACTGAATCTCCATGACTTATTTTTCTTCCATTTTTTCTTCTTTCACTTTTCAAGTTTATTATATTTTTCATTATAAATGTAATATATACATATCAACGGAGATTTGTAAACTAGAGGAGAAAAAAATCACTCAGAAACCCATCACATGAACAAAACTGCAGTTAGCATTTTGAAAAACATCCTTTCAGACTCCATCTCCCCTTTTTCATACACAGAGACTTTTTTTGCTTAGTAAGAATCCTACTCCACACATATTCTCCTATTCAGTATTCATTTCTCGCTTACATGATTTTTTCAGGTCATCATTGTCTTCATAACCTTCCTCTTTAATGCCCATTGAGTCATTTAACGAGTTTCCATCTGCTAGAAATTTAGCTTATTTGTCAAGCACTTAGGAGAGCCAAGCACATGGCAAACACTCAATAAATGTTGGCTATTGTTACTATTTGCAATTTGTGCTATCACATATAATGCAGAGAAATATTTCTGTACATCTTTTTCCGTATTTAGCTCTGTTTCTTTAACTTCTCAGATGTAGATTACTGGCCCAAATGGCTTTACTGCTTTTAGGCCTTGTGATACTGACTACTGCAGATGCTGATGGCTTCCCACTGCCAAGCCCATATCCCCTTCTGGCCTTTCGTTAGTGGACCCAACTTCCACTGCAAGAATCTACACCTCTTTATCAAGGGTTTTCTCTGGGACCAGAGTCCATACTCAGCAGTCTGAGAGTGCTCAAAATCAATGGCACCTGGGGCAGTTCCAAAACAATGTCCACCCAAATTTGTGGCATAAAGTCTGGAGCTCCCATGCCCCTCAGGTGGGATAACTCTGAGGTATTCCACACTGGCTCCCAAAGGTCCCCAGGTACCTGCAGTAGCAACTGGCTGAATAAAAGACCCTTTATGTGGCAGCCCTCCCTTCCTTGCTTTGTTTCCCCACCCCGCTAGAGTTTTCCCTGGCTCACCTTCCAAATGAAATTAACTGCACTCACATTCTCCTCTCAGAATCTGCTTTTTTTTTTTTTTTTTTTTTTTTTGCGGTACGCGGGCCTCTCACTGTTGTGGCCTCTCCCGTTGCGGAGCACAGGCTCCGGACGCGCAGGCTCAGCGGCCATGGCTCACGGGCCCAGCCGCTCCGCGGCATGTGGGATCTTCCCGGACCGGGGCACGAACCCGTGTCCCCTGCATCGGCAGGCGGACTCTCAGCCACTGCGCCACCAGGGAAGCCCTGCTTTTTTTAAAAAATTTACTTATTTTGGGCTGCATTGGGTCTTCATTGCTACGTGTGGGCTTTTCTCTAGTTGCGGTGAGTGGAGGCTACTCTTCATTGCGGTGCGTGGGCTTCTCATTGCCATGGCTTCCCTCGTTGTGGAGCACGGGCTCTAGGCGCACGGGCTTCCGTAGTTGCAGCACGCGGGCTCAGTAGTTGTGCTCACAGGCTCTAGAGTGCAGGCTCAGTAGTTGCGGCGCACAGGCTTAGCTGCTCCGCGGCATGTGGGATCTTCCCGGACCAGGGATGGAACCTGTGTCCCCTGAATTGGCAGGGGGATTCTTAACCACTGCACCACCAGGGAAGCCCCAGAATCTGCTTTTGAGGGAACTCAGCCTGAGACTGTGACACTTACAGGCAAATGACTAACAACTATGCTAAATCCTATCCATTCATCTCCTCAAAGAACCAACTTCCATTTTACAAAGTCTCACTGCTTGTTAGACCAAGATTTTACAGGTTTGTCTTAAATTCCCATCCCAGTCATATCAGGTAGATACCACTGCCCTCATTTCATAGATCTGGCAATTGAGGCACAGAGAGGTTAAGCAACTTGTCCATGGCCACACAACCCTGCAGTGACAGAGCTGGGATTCAAACTGTAATTCCACATTCCCCCAGGGCCTGAGCTCTTAACCCACATAGTGTACTGCCAGGCACTGCCCTATAATGACAGTAGGATTCTTTGGCTAAAATAACACTGGTACTACTAATAGCTGTCATTCCTGTAGCACTGATCTAATTTCACATATTCACTGTCACCCAGAATAGCCTCCTCACTGCCCTCTGAACATGCTATGAGTATTTCTACCTCAAATTGGGACCAGGCTTCCCTCCAGCTCATAACACCCTCCCTTCCTTCTCTGGCTAAATTCTATTTCTCCTGCTATGGTCTGGATCATGTACCATTTTCTTCTTACTCTGTCCATGTCCACTACTGACACTCCTGACTCTCCCTCTGATTCACTTTCCTCATCTGTAGATGGGGACGATAGTAAGACCTACCTAAGAGGGTTGAAAAAAAGCATCTAGCACAGAGCATCCTTCATCAAAGGCAGGTAATGGATGGCATCTACGCAATACTGTCACTTTGACCTTCTATAACCTTTCCTCCCACCACTTTCTAGCCCTCAACCAACTTCCATTTCTTTGCCCCACGTTTCACAGACCATTTCTTTACTAGTAAATTAAATGTCATGTGCTTGAGGCATCAGAAAAAAATTATCCAAAGCTTGTAAACTAGACCAAAATGATTGATGGCAACCCTTTGAATATCATTCAGGGACAAAGGCCATGGGAAGATGTCTAGGAGCACGTTCTTAGCTCATCTCACTGCTTGCTCTTGATTGAGGCCTCTAGACTTAGAGAAGTCGCCAGTTACTTGTCGATTCTGTCCAAGTGGAGATGCAAATAATTTCTGTCTAACATAACAGATAATCCCAACAATTTAGGCATGTGGCACATTAACTAGTTCTTTTTCTAACCGAACATCTCTTCCTAATATTTCTTTGTTAAATTGCTCATAAATACCCTAGCTTATTAAATACCCTTTGAAACTATCATCAGATCTGACTGGTTTCCTCATAAACTAATGAATTAATGGTCACATTTACCCGAAAGTCATGGTTTTACCTTTTGAAAAATTATACACGTTTGGGGCTTGCTTCCAGTTATTTTTTCACAGACCCAAGTTTCGATTCTGACTTTCTAGTAATAATGAGAGGGGTAGAGATAAAAATTCCTGTGTGTGCTGGGGGAGTATAAAGCTCTGCATTTAAACCAGGTTTTCTCACCTCACGCTACTGACAGTTGTGTCAGAGTAATTCTTTACGGTAGAAGGCTGTCCTGTGCACTGCAGAATACTGAACAACATCCCTGCCTTCTATCCACTAGATGCCAATAGTATCCTCTCCACCAGTTGTAACAACCAAACATGTCTCCAGACATCACCACGTGTTCTTTGGTGGGCACAACTGCCCCTGGCTGAGAACCACTGGTGTAGACTGAACTTCTCAAGTAAGAATCATGGGCAGGTATCAGAAGCATCAGCAAAGATTCACAAGGGCACACAAAGAATTATTCTGGGTGGGTTTCAAAACCCAATGGCTGTAGACCTAGCTGGCCTTGAGCTCTTCTCATAGACCCACAGTGTCATTGTCTTTTTATTATTCTTCCCTCATGTCTCGAATCTCCTCAAGATTAGCATCTGCAGCATCTGTGTCTGTCTGGTTCACCTTAGAGGGCCTAGAATTTAGTAGGTACCAATAGCAACTAGTGTTTAATAGGTGTAATATATATATTTATGTAATATATTTAAATTTATATGTATTTATGTGGAGATATATATACATCATGTACATGTGTGTACATGTGTATATGTATACTTATGTTATATATGCATATATACATTCTGTGTATATGTGCTATGAATGTTTATACATCTGTATATACATGTATATATATATTATGTATTGTGTTATATATGTCTGTGTGTAGATATATATACATATATATGTATACATATAGATACACATACACACATTAGACACATACATATAAAATCAAAGGAGGTGTCTGCCAAATCAAATGAAGGGTAGCAGAATATACGACCCCAAAATATACCAGTTTGGCATACGGATTATTTTGAGCTAAAGGCAACTGAGAAGAAGTGGCTGCAAGAAAAGCTTACTGCCGTCCAGCTATTTGCCTTAAAGCAGGACACAACTTTACAAAGGAGTCCTTCTTCCCCTCTCTACCTCGAAGGACAGAAGTTAATCACCGGAGACATCTTTGGATCCTTATCAATGGAGAAGGCAGACTTAAATCTGCATAACATATCTTACTCTTGTTTACCCTGCTTTTCCTGGGTACCTCCCCATAACTAGCCTCCCACATACCGTTCTTTCTCTTTAGTTTAAGACAGTATTTAGACTGGAGTTCTAAGCCACCTCTGACAGTTACTCATTTTCCCCTGGGTATCTCTCATGTATACATGAGTTATATGTGTTAACAAATTGTTGTTTTTTCTCTTGTTAACCTGTCTTTTTCTTAAAGAGCCCCAGCTAAAAACCTAACATGGGTAGAGGTAAGGTTTTGCCTCCCCTACACAGACTGTCTCTCTGTCCTCACCCTACTCTTCTGGTCTGCCTGTGTGGATAGACCCAAAGGCATCCTGCAAACACAGCTCAGGGCCTCACAGAAGTAGATACCCAGGGCCATAATGGGACCAAGCAGAGCTTTTAGCTCCTACTGCTGTGTCTTGGTGATCTTCATTTTGTAATCTCTGCTTTCTTTGGGGAAGCCACTTTCCTGGCCTGGCTTTGTGTCTCCCTCCTTCACCCAGAAGAACACCAGGTAGTTCTCTCCCCACTAGCCCACTGGACCAGCAGCTTTGCAAACCTCAGAGAGCATCGAAATCCCCTGGAGGGCAGGCATGTGAAGACACAGATTGCTAGGTCCAGCCCCAGAAGCTCTGACTCAGTAGGTCCTGGGTAGAGAATTTGCATTTCTGAAAGCTCCCAGGTGTTGCTGACACTGCTGGTCCTATAGGTCAAGCCCCAAGTTCTGTGACCCCAGAGTCCACACAGCTTGTTTTCCCACCCAAGTCCTGTGAATCCCTATCTCATGACGTCCTCTATGTAGGAATACCCTTACCCCTGGGAGTTTGGGGAGAGCATTGGTAATGCAGCCTTGGGGAGCATCTCTTTGAAACTCAAATGCACGTTAAAGTCTCAAGGATGTTCAGTCATGAAAAACAAAACACAATCTGGTTCTCTTCTCTGGGCAACTTCAGAGTTTCCCAAAATATTAGCACATGCAAACCTACGTTTTCCAGAACCCTTATTAACCACCCATGGAACAAGTACCTCTTCTCAATATACTTTGCAAAACAGTGCACTGGAGAAATGCTGAGGGAGGGCTGAATCAGACACTCATGTGGCTTTGTATGATCCCCTCTTGTCACCGGGGAAGGCTTCAAGAATCACAGGGAGCCCAGCAGAATCCCTGTCACCTGGGAGCCGGCCGTGTGGGTGACCAGGTCTCAGCCAAAGCCCTTTCAATCCCCAGCTCCTATTCCAGTCCAAACTGTGGCTTTTCCTCTAGATGGAGACCCAGGAAGGTATTTACAGTCTCTTAGCTGTGCCTTTATAAATCCTCGCTTCCCAGGACCACAAACAGGCATCCTGGGCTGGTCGGGGGCGAGCCCTGCTGCCCTTTCCTGTTGAACTGTGCATGACTAAGGGCTTTGTCACTCTGAATATTAAACATGAAAGAGAATTACAAATCAGCAACCCAAGGTTAAGGGCAGAGAGGAGTAACATGCATGTTTAGGGAGCCTGGGAATCAAAGAAGGTCTTGGATAGGTGGCAGGTGCTGATGGGGGAGTGTGCTTGGGATGGAGAGCAGGTCGTTGATTTAGACTATGATGAGTGCCTTAGACCTCAGATTGCCTTCTCTTTACCAGCGTTGGAAATCTTTAACTGAACCAGCCAAGGGGTGCCAAACATTCTTGTTAATTTGGGTAAATCCTTTCAGCAACTGGGTATCAACTGGAGTACGACAGCATGTCAGTTCAGTTCTTTCCCTCACCCTCTTTCACTCCTCCCACTTCCTCTCCTCTCCCTACCTCTCTCCCTCTCCCTCTCTCCCGCTTTTCCCCCTTTTCCCCTCCCTCTCTTCTCTCCCTCTCTCTTCCTGAGCCACGTACGCTTATTACTTTTTAAAGTCAGCCACTCTAACACACCTCCTTCTCCTATAGTTTCTGGGTCTTACCCTCAGGATCCTACACCAGAGACAAGTGGGCCAGATGGGCATACTAACCAATGAGACAAAGATGGATCTTAATCTACTTTGGAAATCAGCAAAACAAAAGCAAGGAACCATTGCTTTATTTCTAATGGGCTAAAGCTACCTGCAACCCTGAATCACTATTGCTTTCAATTAGTAAAACGTGTGAAAACCAGTGTTGCAGTCAAAGGATGATTTGGGCCCCCTGGGTCGCTTGCCAGCCCCAAGTTTCTCAGTAGCCTTCTGCCTCAGTTTTCTGATCTCTGAAATGGGGCAGACAATAGGGCTCTTTTAAGGAATAGTCAAGTTAGCATAGGTAAAATAAGCAGGATGCCATTAGCAAGTGATGAGTGCCTGTGGGATAGGTTGTGTGTGCTCAGGGGCAGCACTTGCAGGAACCCAGAGGTTGGACTGCCCGAGGTCTGCTTGTTTTCCCGCTTAACGACAGCTTTATTGAGACATAATACACATACTATAAAGTTTACCCTGTTAAACTATGCAATTCTGTGGTCTTTAGTACACTCACAGAGTTGTGCAACCATCACCACTATCTAGTTCCAGAACATTTCCATCACCCCCAAAAGAAACCCCATACCCATTAACAGTCACTTCCCCCAGCCAGCCCTAGGCAACCACTAATCTACTTCTAGTCTATATGGATCTACCTATTCTGGGCAGTTCTTTCCATTTCATGGAGTCATACAACATGTGGCCTTTTGTGTCTGGGACTGCCCAAGTTTGAATCTCAGCCCCCGAGCTAAAACACTGCGTGACCTTTATCAAGTTCTCCTGGAATTTCTCCATCTGTAAAATGGAATTAAAATCATACTAGATACACCACAGAGTCATTAGGAAGATTGAATATACTAACTAATATAACTAAAATACTCACACAGGGCCCAGCTCATAGTAAGCACTAAGATGTCAGCCTCCATTACAGCCACTACTACTAATATTACTAGTCTGCTGTTCCTCTGCCCCAAAGCATGCGACTGGTGGTGGGAACCCAAAGATGAATAGAGCACAAAGAACATAGCTCTTGCCCTCCCCCAAGCACAGACTGGTGGGGATTACATGATAAGGAAACCAGTTTAAATGAACACAAAGTCTTATCATATACACATTCAACTAATGGAAATCTAGCTCTTCCACCAAAAATAGAAGGAAAAAGAACAATTTAAATACTGCAATTAAATGCTACAAAATTATATCCTGCATATATTCTTTATTATGCACTGTACATCACTGCATGCATTATACATTGTTACATATTGATTACAGTACAAGGTTGCATACACAGAACCAAACACACTGCAATTTAATGAGCAACTTAGAGATCTCAAGGTTAATGACGACTCTATGTTTGCCTGAAACCTTGACTTTATAATCTAACCCTTGAGTAAAACGTGACTCTATTATGTGTCGACAACAATAATTCACAATGATTCCAGATAAATGAAATCAGCCAACAAGCAGTTGGTGGAGTTGGGCGTTAGGCTGAAGTAGGTTCCAGCTGGTCAACGCCTGTTTGCTAAGCACCGCTTCTGCCCTCCACAAGTTCACAGTCTCATTTTGAAAATGAACCACATAAACATACTCATAAGAGGTTGGTGAGTGGCAGAACTGGGTTTAGGAAATAGATGGAAATAATCTCTCACCCTACCAGCAGAGAGGACAGGAAGATATGAGAAGGGCTGTGCTCTTCCCTGCCCCCATCCATCCCTTTGCCTACTTTGTCATTCTCCAGAGCACACAGCACCACCTGATAGACATCGTATCTGCCCATTCATTCATACAACCGGTATGGAAGCTCACTGTGGCAGGGACTTTGTGTACACTGTTCACTTCTGTATTCCCAGTGCCAAGAAGAGAGTGAGCACTTAGAAGGCTGTCAGTAAGATGTGTTGACGAACGAATGAATGAGGGTAATTATTTAGACAACCTCCACTTTTCTTCCATCTTCTGTTCCCAAAACACCCATAGTCTGTTCCTCCAATTTCAACTCGTTTATTCCTAAATTGTTCAAAAGTAGAGGGAAAGTATTCCTCAAAAATGAGGCCCTAAGGTAGCATTCCAGGGCTTTGGCATACTGGTACCATCTAGTGGGAAAGAGCATATTTGCAGGTGGGTGCTAAACTGAATTTGGAGGGTTTATAAAAACAACCACCACAATTGTTTCCTTTATCATTAACTCTACTGAGGAAGTTTCCAGTGACACATAATGGTGGCAACTGGAATCCCTTATATACTCATGTTCTACTCAGGGCGTACACTGCCCATCCAAGCACCTGTCATGCCTCTTCATTTTTCTGCTCAGAACTTTTCTAAAACCACGGTTGCCCCCAGGGTCACAAAGACTCAGCAGGGAATCACAGAGGAAATAATGGCACCACAGGCCACCCTTGACCAATGGAAGTTGGGCATAGGTAGATGTATACTCCAGCCTCCTATCCTGCAGAGGGACCATTCTGAAGCGAGTTTTACACAGTTCTTCCAAGGGCCCCCAGCAGCAGTGAGCTTCCGTCGCCCATGACAATAACCAGCTCAAAGATACACTTTTTATTGGCTTTCCTTCTCTCTTGTTTTACAGTCCTCATGTCTGTGAACTGGAATCATCTCTCACATCAGCTCCCTGTGTACAAGCCTGTGCCTCCATCACCGTTGGGGAGAACTCAATCCAAGATACAGGGTTTAGCACCAATATACCTTTGGGTGGTGAGAAAGCCTTAAGAATTGTAGTCCAGATAATTAATATAAAAGCTAAATTATTATATCTTTTAGAGCTGGCCTAAGAATTACATTCCATAGTTGACTACCAGCATCTTTACCTGGATCTAAGTTAACGTAGAATCCCAGTGATATGTGATCCTAAAGAAGTACCACAGGGCTTCCCTGGTGGCGCAGTGGTTGAGAGTCCACCTGCCAATGCAGGGGACACGGGTTCGTGCCCCGGTCCAGGAGGATCCCACATGCCGCGGAGCGGCTGGGCCCGTGAGCCATGGCCGCTGAGCCTGCGCGTCCGGAGCCTGTGCTCCACAACGGGAGAGGCCACAGCAGTGAGAGGCCCACGTACCGACAAAAAAAAAAAAAGTACCACAGTTGTCATGAAGACAAGAGAACAAAGAAAAAGTTCTAGTCTCTATCCCTGGCCTCTGCCCTATTCCAACTTGACCAACTAGTGAGGTGGCTAATGGTTTAGATGAGGGATCAGCAAACTACAGCCTGAGGGCCAAATCCAGCTCTGCCTATTTTTGTAAATAAAGTTTTATTGGAACACAGCCCTGCCCATTTGTTTACATATTGTCTGTTGTTACTTTTATGCTACATTGATAGCATTGAGTAGTTGCAACAGAGACCATATATTTACTCGATAGCCCTTTACAGAAGAAGATTACCTACCTGTGGTTTAAGTCATTGGTTGCCATAGTTTTGGATTCCCAAAAGCAAAATTTTAAGAAAAACAAAAAATAGAGAATGGACAAAGGTTTGCCAATAACACTTTAACACTAAGGACAAAAATGTCCTCTATGTATTAACCAACTTCATTTCACAAATTCTAGGACATTTTAACCCTAAAAAGTAGAACGGTCATTGCATCAGAACAATGAACATTCCATCCCCAAAGAGAGCAGTGGATAAGCTCAGAACAACTGCCTATCCCATTTAAAATTTTTTTCAGAGCACTATCATTTTCCAAAATTATCATATTTACTTATTTTTGTTGTTTACTCTCTTTCTCCCTTATGAGAACATAGACTCCATGAGGGCAGGCAATCTTGTCTTTCTTAATCACTGCTGCTCATCCAGTGTCAAGCACCCTCCTTGAGATATGGTCATTGGTCAGTAAATATTTGTGAAATGAATGACTTAATCAAATGTGGAGTGAATAGATTGAGGCACAGATACACCCTGAGAGAGGCAGAAAGGCAAGGTCACTGTGTGGGTGGTGAGGACTGGGGCAAAGGGGGAGTGTGTGTATCTGCCAGCAGAGGGGCTCTGTGAATGCTCCCTGCTCTACCTCCAGGACATGAAACGGTGCCAGGCACATAACAGGCACGCAACAAATGCTCACTGAATTAATGGCTACCCTGACTAAAGGTCCTTAAATTGAATTAAAAGGAAAAAAAGAAACCTCATCTAGTAAAACACAACTAAACTTCAGGGTAGATTCAGTCCAATTGCAACTCACTGTAGATCTGAGTGTCTGGATATAGATACAGGCTGTGTATTTCTCATTCTCCTATAGATTGGGGAAAACAGTATTGTAGACAGTGGCACTCAGGAAACACTGGCTTGGACAATGGAGTTCCTTGGCATTCCCAGGGAGGGATGCCATCCAGCTTCAGGGCTCAGCAGCAGGCAGGAAACTGCCAGAGAATTTACCTGCATGTTGGAAGCTGCAGAGGAGCCACACCCAAGCTGGGTCCTGGCCTCTGTGTGGCTGTTCTCACTGGGATGACTGTTCTTGCTGGGGGGACCATGTGGTGTGGGTAGCTTGTTTGTCCCTGGTCAAACACAAGAACTCAGCAATAAAGAATACAAAATAACCCTGAGCTAACCCAGTTCTGAAGGTTGTAACCAGTAACCCAGAGAGGCGGTCTAGGCCCCACGCCTACTTTTAGAGACCAGGAATTCAAAAATGAGGTCATTGCAGGCAGTTATTTTGACTCCAAGAGAGCCAGAGAACAAAATAGTCAAGGAAGAGAATTCTTACATCATTTGAGTGGACAAGGGAGCAATTTTTTATATACCAGGGAAATATGGAGGAAAACTCACATGCCCAGAAATCAGAAATGCATGGCTTCAAACCCTGATCCCAGTTCTTAGTGGCTGTGTAGCCTTAGGCAGATGACTCATCCGCTCTGAACTTCTTTTCATCATAGATAAAAATGGAGACAAGAATAGTTGTCCCTCATATATACACTACCAAACGTAAAATAGATAGCTAGTGGGAAGCAGCCGCATAGCACAGGGAGATCAGCTCGGTGCTTTGTGACCACCTAGAGGGCTGGGATAGGGAGGGTGGGAGGGAGGGAGACGCAAGAGGGAAGAGATATGGGAACATATGTATATGTATAACTGATTCACTTTGTTATAAAGCAGAAACTAACACACCATTGTAAAGCAATTATACTCCAATAAAGATGTTAAAAAAAAAAAAAAGAATAGTTGTCCCTGAGGGTTGCAATGAGAACTTGAGATAATATATGCAACTGGCACTTAGCAGTAAATTATACAATAAGTTTACTACAGTAATTTTGATTTATTTTAAATAATAATAATAATCATAAGTGCTCATGGTGTTGGCAAGCATACCCACGTACATACTGCCCTGATAAAGCCTCCTGGGAACAGCTGCTGGGAAGATACATCTAGAAGATACGATCCCAACAGATCAAAAAATTTTATGGAGCATAAAATCTCCAGGAGAATGATCACTAGGGAGCTACCAATATGAGAATTGGCAAATCCTTCTCTGGGGAGCAAACTTTATTTTTTTAATGTCCGTACAATTTTAAGGACACAAGTATTTTTCCCTTCTAAGTTAGTCAGATGCTCAAGTCCAGGGCCCCATGGTTCCTTCAAGCCGTAAACTGCTTTGCAGCATGGAGTATAAAAGTTAATGTAACCAGTATTCTTTAAGCTCCTAGCATTGGCAATCACGTGATGAAGCCATAAGCATACACTTATTGAATACTCACCTGCTAGGCAGGTGTAGAGAGGTGTAGCCTCTCCTTTTGTTCAGACACAGGAGGAAACAGAAGAAGAGGAAAAAAAGGTAACTTATCAGAGGTCACACAGCATGCAGAAGGCTGGGTCAGAATTCAAATTCACTTCTCAAAGTCTCAGAAGTCTCCTTGATCCTCATAAACTAAGACCCTAGCTCCTCTGGGTCCCAGGAGACCAGAGGCCCTGATTCACCTCCAGCACTTCCCCAATTGAGGACCAGGACTGTGCTGTACTCATCTCCGGATCCCCAAATTAGCAGAATGCTTGGCACTTGCTAGGTATCAAAAATTGTGGGAAGAAGAAAATATGGGAGGAACAGAGGGAGGGTAGGAGGAAAGATGGAAGGAAAGGAGAGAGAGCACAGCAGCCTCACCCCTTCAATACTATCTTAGCCCCTATTGTTTCCTATTGTAATAATTACCACATGTGTATATTTCAGCTATTTACTTTCTTGTTCCTTACTGGCTGCCCTCAGTAGACCACAAGACCATGAGAACAGTTTCCATGTCCATGTCCATCTTGTTTACCTATGAACTCCCCAAATGCTTCAGTAAATACTTAGCAAGTGGACAACTGTACATCCCTCACCTTCTGAGGATAACATACCTGTGCTGCTTTTTTTTTTTTAGAGAGAGAAAGCAGTTGTTCAACATTTAGCAGCATACCACGGCCTGGCACCCAGCTGAAGAAGATTACTATACCTAGAAACATAAACATCACCAAGGCTATATCTAGGATGCTGAAATGAAGGTTTGTTAGCATTCGCAAAGTGACTGCTGAAAATAGTAGATCATTATTTGCTTCGTGTAAGAAATATTTCTAGTGCTGCTGATTGAATGTTCAAGAAACAATTAAAGGGCTTAGCAATGTTTCTCTCAAATATCTTTTGCATGAAAAGCCTCAGAGATTGGTTAATTATAAAGGCTACACATCAGTCACTCTAGTCAAGGGTATTGCCAGGCCCCACGGTGCCCATCCCAGATGCAAGCATGGATTGGTCTGCAGACATTAGCATAACTGGGGCCCTGGATGCCTCTCGTGAGGAGCATTGCTGCAGCCTGGCTATCACCCCCATGGGAATAGCCCTCAGGCTCTGTTTATGATGGTTCCTTGTTTGGGCAAGTGGCTTCAGCTTTCTGCCAATTGGAAGAGCCAGAACTCAAGCTTGCATCTTAATACCTCCCTAGCCCTGGTCCTGCCATCTCAAACCCAGCCCTGCCAAATTCTCCCCTAAATGTCTCTTGGATGCTCTGAGTAGGGTGTGTCTACTTCTCTCATCTGCACTGTCACTCCCTAGTCTAGAGCGACAAGAGTCCCTGCTCTTCCTATGATCTCAAGCCTAGACTGGCTTCTCCCTTCCATTCATATCCAGCTCCATCCACTAACTACACTGCAGCCAAATTACCTTTTCAAAATAGAAATCTGGCCTTGTCACAGTATATGCTCCCCGTGTTCCTTTCAATAACTGCCCACTGCTCCAGGACAAACACCAAAATCCTTGAGAGGCTGACAAGGTGCCAGCGGCTCCGGCAGCCCCGGCTGCTCCTCACACCACTCTCTGGGTTGTGTGCTGTTTCCTCCCACACAGGCTTCCCCCAGGCCGGGCCTTCTGCCTGGAATGTTCCCCCCATCACCACACCCTAGTGTTCCTTTGTCCATAGGCCTCACTGCTCCTCCAGACTGTGACCCAAGCAGCAGGCTATCAGGGAAGCCTCCCAGACCCTTCATCTGGATCTGATGCCTTTCTTATATTCATCCATTCATTCATTCATGTTTACTGAGGGCCTACTACATGCCAGGCTGTGTTCTAGACCCAGGGACTACAAAACTGATTCAGTCAGACAACAACGCGTGCTGTAACGCAGCTGTATTTTAGTAGAGGAGAAAGAAAAGGCACAGACAAGCAAAACCTATAGAATGACATGATCTCACACAACTGCATTTCCTTCCATCTAGCAGTGGTCTCTGTTTTGAATTATTTATTAATTGACATTGATCTCTCCTGCCAGGGGAATCTCTTGGGGTCTGAGCCCCAAGAGAACAGAGACTGAATCAGCCTTACTAGCAGCTGTACCTCGAGCACACAGTAGGTCCCACATGGATATAACAGGAATTTATTGAATCCATTTGGTCCCAGGTGAATCTCCCTGAAGTCAAGTTGCTTGAGTGCTTGGGGCATAGAAGGGACAATTCCTAATACAAACCCCTAGTCTCTCTGCACTTTGACAAGGCTCTCTGCAGTCTCTCTGGCTGTTATTTTGAGCCAGAGCAGGAGTCAGCAAATTTTTCTGTAAAGGCCCAAACAGCAAATATTTTAGTCTTTGTGGGCCATATGGTATCAACTCTGTTGTTATAGCACAAGCACAGCCACAGACAATTATATAAATGAATGGGCATGGCTATGTTCCAATAAAACTATTTATGAAAACAGGCTGCAGGCAGGAATTGGCCTACAGGCCATAGTTTGCAACCCCTGAGTTAGATGATCCCAGATGCCCCGCAGCTTACAGCAGTTGAAGGCAGGGCCTGTGTGGCCTGAGTCAGCCATGGGTTCTGCTGGCAGGGTCCAGCAACTCCCCGCAGACCCCACATTGTTTGACAGGGAGATTATCCCAATAGCTTGAGCTTCAGGCATTTGCAGTCACCATCTCCTGCAGCTCATGGAAAAGCAGTTCCCTGCCACCCTGGAGGAAAGAGACTTGGCCTAGAGGCCGCATAAGGCAGGAATGAGGCTGCCACGTTCCTTGCACGGTCCCCAGGCTCCTCCAGAGGCTGAGCTCACTTCCTGGTCCTGCCCAGGCATGTGGCAGGGATGCTCTCGCCTGAGCAGCTGCTGCCCTCCACCCCAGCCCAGCCTGCGCTCAGCTGGGAGACACAGGGGCTTTGTGCTTCTGTAGCAGATTGGGTGACACTCACTGGGGCCTTTGAAATGAGACATGACATGTTAAAACGTGCCTATTGCTAAGGCTAATTTTCAGGAATTTGACTTCTGCTGGCAACTGACAGAAGAAAAACAATCACTTTTTTTTGTGATTGTATGTAGTTATATTTACGCTGATCTTTGGGGTCTGTAGCTACCGAAAACAGTAGTTATCTGAGGCTTATCTGCTGGTATGGGATGAGTGGACGGATTAGTCTAGTATTTATGGAGCCAGAGGACATTAATTGTAGCATTAGCACTGCGTGTAGACTGTGGTGGGTGTTATCTGCTAAAATCAGTTACAAAAACATCACACAAACTGCAGTTGGCACTACAGGTGACAACGTCCTGTGTATAAAAGCACTCTAGACAACAAAGCTACAAAGCTGACATTACCCTGAAGTTATAAATGCTCTGAGTGTTAGCTCAGTTCTCCCAGGGTCCCCTGCAGGACTAAGGACAGTAAGGTGCTGTGACGTTCTGATGATACACATACTGTGGGTGAGCAATACTGTTGGAATGGCAATGCCCAGGGTGTCACTGTACTCCAAGCGCAGGGATGCCCTTGCTGTAATACTTCGTACAGTGCACTAGGGCCTACATATTATCCAGTGGTCCCAGAGCCCCTTGGCTGCTGACGCATAACAATGTTTAAAGTGTACCAACACTCTGGTACCAGCACTCAGACTGACTCAAAACTGCAGTGTGTCACTTCTCTGGGTGTAACTGTTCCACATGAAACAATGACCTGGGTGTTGTGTTGCTCTGGGTAGCCCTGGTCACCCAATGGCATTGATGGTAATAATGTTCTCAGGGAGGAGGTGCAGTCCCCTTGGTCATGTTCTTCCAAAGTTCACATCCATGTAGTTCAATCAGAGCAATCAAAAAGGGGCTAGTCCCTTCCTTTTCAAATAGCCTATCACTGAAAAACTGACTACATCAACTTGATCAAGGTTCAAAATTTGCAAAACCAGAAGTTCCCAATGGAAATGCCTACAAGGGCAAGTAGGTAAAATAAATGAGTACAATGGGCTGGGTGGACAGCAGAGAGTGGAGGGGATTGTGGCAAACTACAGAGGCATGTCCTAAAGGGGGCAGTAGTGACTCAGCTCCAGGGAAGAGTGGCCTTGTAGGAATGTGGCTCTAGGGCTGCCTGACCTTCTGACATTTTAAGAAAGGCAAGAAACCTGTTTTGTTTTGTTTTTTAATGTACAATATCCTACTTTTCAAAACATTTGGGCCAAACAAGAGACATCCATGAGCTACATTTGGCCTGTGGCTTCTACTTTGCAACTTCTCCCTGGAATCTAGAGTTGCAGAATTGGGATGAATGGGCTTCAGCACCACCAAGTAGATATCTCGAGGTTCAACGTGCTGTGCCAAAGGGTGACCCATTCATCTCCATGAGCCTTGGCTCAGACTGCATTTCAAGTTTGAAATGTCATTTCTTCTCCTCCCTAGCCTACCCTTAGAAGCTTCTCTCAATAGAGAAAGAAATCACTTTCCACCCTAACTCTAGAATAAAGCCACTACTTCATATCTGGTGAAGGTGCAGGGGGTCCTACAGTCCAGCCAGTCATCATTTATACAGTCTGTTCAGATAGAGGGAGCCAGGCCTGGGGTCCCCAGGTGGCTGCAGAGGAGATAAGTTGCGGGGAATTGTATTGGCAGCATCCTTCAGGAGGGTCAGATTCTCCCAGGCGTGTGGGTACCTTGCCCACAGCTAAGTGGAAACGATGCCAAACCAGTGGTCACTTGATTGATTCTATCCAACTGATTATTGTAATTGGATGACAGACTGATATTTCCCTCTCCTTTTCAACTGGTGTTGCAGGGTGAGGGCATCTGGCTAATGATTCGCTTTTCTGGGTAGTGACCTAATGGGGAAGATTATCTCCTTTCACAGGCAGAACCGTGCCTGCTGTTTGGCTGCCTAAAGAGTAAAACCAGGTCCAACCGAAGTCAAATGCCAGGAAAGAACTTCCTCACATATCATACTGCATTGTCTACCTTTGAAATGTTCCCTGCTCTAATACTCAGAGGGGATACATAGTTGAAGAATAAAATAGAACAGAAGCAACTACAATAGGGAAAAAAAGGAGGAAAGATACTCAGTGCAAAATGACAGGACTTTTCTTTAGGGGAGCTTGTAGAAAATAACTGAAAATAAGGAGAATGGAGTTTCTACACTGAAGTTCTTTAAAATATGAGCTGTAGATTTAGAATTTTGTAATGCTGTGGATGGAGCCCTCTTCTGGAGAAAATTTTCAACAGGTATTAAAACAAGATCAAAACACACAGAGATGAACACACACACACACAGAGAAATATGTAATACTGTTGGCTACTGTCATTCAGATGTGAATTGAATCCATAGTCTGGCCTTTTCCTTAGCTTCCACCAGATAGAAATTAACTGGACTCCCCAAGCAACTATCTTTTTGGAAGGAGGTAAAGAAAGAAAGAAAGATATTTTCAAGAACCCAGCTGTATTTTTACCTCAACAGGGAACTTCAGATTGAGACTCAACATAAACGTCCAAATGCTGGTACTTTTAGGCAATGCAGTTACTGTGGACATTGGTTTGTTGGGCAATGGCACTGTAACACATAGAGGATATTTCTAGAAAAAACATCGATTTTATTTAATGGAAAGCCCAAGGGCTAAAGACAGAGAAGAAGGGACGTAGGCAGAGCAGGAGATATTAGCTAAGATGACTGTTGGGACTTTTAGTGTAGACTGTGGTATTACATAGATTCCAGATCACATATTCAGCCTTACAGTTTATTAAATCTCCTTGGGGACTTGCTAAAAAAGTTGTTCAGACGTATGAACGCTACCACTTTGCAATTCCTTTCACCACTTATATCTCTGTTTCCCCAGTGCTTTTGAAATCTTATAGGCTGTCACATATTGAACCCATCTCAGAGCAAGAGATGCCCTCTGCAATTCTCACAGTCTTTCCTCCCCATCAAAAGGGTTCTGCAAATAAACACTGCCCTTAAAATACAATATATGAAGTTGCAGGGGCACTAGAAGACACTGATTCTCATTTAAAATCCTGAAAATCAAGATTCTGACTCCAATAAAAACCTCCCCATTTTAAATCAACATCTCAGAATTCCGTGGAAACATTTTTAGTCACTCCCAAGTGACTGCTCTCCAAACCTGAACCATTCCCTAAAATCCTAATTCTTGGGGGATTACTCATTGGTTGTTAGAACTTTTGCCTAGATGTGATACCCTAATTGGGCTAGGGGTGGGGGAATCATATTTACAGTGGAATTTCTAGCTCATGTCCTCTCCTGATTTGTTTCACATTCATTATTTATCATAGCCAAATTCCAGAGGCCACTTCTGGAAAGGCCTTACCCAAAATGCCCCAGGGGAGAAGAGAGGTGACCACTCAGCTTTGCCAGCTTCCAGCCATTGTTGCTTAGAGTTCCTCTTCCCCCTTCCAAAATGCCTAAAACAGCAACCTAGCCAATCAACTTAGAGATTGATGGCTTCCAAAGCCAGACCCGGCGTATTACAACTGTGGTAGAAAAACACACACAGACTTGCCTGAACACCACTAAGGCCGAGTGACTAATTTGCTTTATTACATTGTTTTTCCCCTTTCCTCTGTTTTCCCTCTGCCTCAGGAGAGTTTTGTTTTTGCTCGTTGACTCAAAGGCTCCAAGACTCTCCCCTCCTTTTGCTATGGCACACAGAGCTCTGCGCTTGAACCTCTTGCCAGTTAACTGATTTGCACCCAAATGATTTCCCTGCAAGGTGCTATTGCTAGCAGGATATCAATTGCTGTCCTAATGTGGACATTTGCTCTGATTATGAATTACAATCTAAGAGAGAAATAAGCCTCTTAGGGCGGGCAATTAAATTCTTCGTAAAACCTCTGCTCCCCCATCCCAAAGAAACTGAGAGAGCTGACAGCCTTCAGAAGCCACCTGTGTCAGTCAGGCCCTGGAAGAGGAGACACACCAATTGCTTTGCAAAAGGCATTATGTAAGTCCCTAGTGCATAGGAATTGCTGGGTGCTGTCATGTGGTCTGATTTGCTCGAAGGAAGACAAAACTTCGGCCAAACCCTGGAATCCACACTGAGGTCAAAACATGCCCACGGAAAAAGGACTGTAAAGTCCTGGGTAATGCAGTGGTAAGTGCTCCCAGACACCTCGAGCTCCCAGAGTGCTAGGCCTTGTGCTAAATGCATTACCTAGGACATGCTGTTGAATGCAATCCAATCTGCCTAGCAATCCTAGGAAGGTGATAAAATTACTTCACCACAGAGAATCTGGAAGCTCAGAGAGGTTAAGCAAGTTGCCCAGGTGGTACCACTAGCATATGGCAGAGAGGATCTGTCTGAATCAGAGGCATGCTCTGAACCACCCTGCTAAATCGGGATCTATATATCTATATATAGATATATATATACACATACACACACATACACACACACACTACCTCAGGGATAGAGTTCACAAAGTCTAGAAAACTGGCTCACAGACAGGCATAGGATTTGTGGCAGAACTTAAAGCTACAGGGACCCCAAGAGAATCAGCCCAAAGCCCTAGTAGAAGAAGAGTATGACTGGGCAGTGATGAATGGGGGCTGTGTATCCAGGGAAGAAAGAAGGAATGAGTTGGGAGGGGGCTCAGCAGCCAGGCACCCTACTCTGCCCCCAAGCACTATCATCCACCCTCACACCCAACTTTGAGTCATTACCATGGTTACTGCTTCCTGGGACACTGACCCATTTCCAAAGTCTAACCCCAACATTGATGCATCAGTGGTCTCCCCTTAGAAGGCTGCATTGCATCTCTGCATCCCAGCCAGCCCCTGCCTGGGACTCTAGCTGCCTCACCCTCCCTCTCACCCCACTCACACACTCACACATGTGCCTCTTCCCCTGGCATCCAGGAGTCCTGGCCAGGAACTCAACACCCATTTCCAGCACCCCAAGGCACTCCCTGTCTCCTTCCCTCCTCTCTGCCTGGCCCTGCCTTGATCTCACCCACCCACTTGTAGCCTGCTAGCTCATGCCAAGTCCCATAGGCTGCCGGGAAGGCCAGGGGGGACTGGATAACAGGGCTCTCGGAAAACAGGCCCCCGAGCAGGGCTGAGCCTGCCGTCAGCCGGCACCTCCAGTCTGGCCTCCTGAGAGTACTGCTTTCCTGCCCACAAACTTCCTGAGATCTCCGAGATGCAGAGATTGTTGCTTAAGGACCATGTCTCCATCGCCCCCTCTCCAGGGTCCCCGGCCCTTCCCTCTCGCCTCAGCGCTCTGAGGGTTAACAGGCAGCTGCAGCCTGGTGGGCAAGGCTTGAACTTTTCTCCGCGCTCTGCGTCCGCCCAGGAACACAGCAGAAGCGGCATTAAGGGCTCAGGGCCGGAGCTCCAGTGGGCCAGACAAAGGGGGCGCGGGGGCGGGGGCGGGGGCCGGGGGCGGGTGGGCCTGGGGCCTGGGCGAGGGGACGCGCTCAGGCCCTTCCGGGGCCGAGGTCAGGGAGGGAAGGGACCCCGATGAGGGCGCGGCCGGCGCCTTTGAGCGACAGCGGCAGCCGGGCTGCGGCGTTCGGCTGGCCCAAGGCGCCTTCCAGCGCGCCGCCGGACTGGGCGAGGGGACCCGGGCGCCCCGGGAAGTCGGCGATGCCAGGCCGGCCTCTCCAGCCCGGCAGCCCGCAATCCGGACCCGAGCTGCGCTTCCCCGATCAGCGCTGGGTTGGGGGAAACCACGACTCCTTGGAGTCGCTTCCAGCTGAGTCTCCGATGCGCGAGCCTCCGGAGGAGGCTAATCAAAGTTACCCCACTTGATGTAGGCGAGAATGTCGCCCCTGCTTGCAAAAAAAAAAAAAAAAAAAAAAAAAAAAGGACTCGGAGCTCTCTCCACATCTCCCGAACGTATACAAACACAACCCAGAGTGGGAAACCAGGCCCACCCCCTTGCCCCCCAGGATCTCAGGGGCTGGGAATGACCTCCCTTCTGAGCCCCGAGCTGTCTTCGCCGCCGCGCCCGGAGTCCCCCGACCCCCCGAAAACCCCCTCGCCCAGCCCGCGCCTGGCAATCGGAAGGCAGAAACGGGTCGCAGGGTGCGCCCAGCAGCCTCTCTTCCCTACCTGGGACAGGAGAACGCACAGGACGAGCGGAGTTGTCGGCTGCATTTTGCCCAACTAGAAGCGCCTGGCGGCGTTTTCATTCATGCACGCGGCTGCACTGAGCATATTTTCCGTGGGAGCCAGGCTTTGAGGAGAGGCTCTGCCTCGCCAGCCAGCCAACTTCCCAAATAGATCAGCGGCAGCATCACGAAAGCATTGGGTAGAGGCTGATGACCAGGACCAATGGCTTTACAAGACGGATTCCTTCATAAAGCTCCCTCGTTTCTGCATGGCAGATACGGGGCGAGCACCTCGCGCAGAGCGAGCCCCTCGGAGGAGGCGGCCCGTTCGCTTTTTTGGACTGTTGGGGCCCAGCCCCACAAATCACGCTGGGCAACGCCAGCTGATGCCACTTTCCCAAAGAATGGTATTCCACCGGGTACTGGCAGCCACTTCCAGCCCAGTGCAAAAGATTCTCTTTATTAAAATGTTAATAAGATCCACTTTATTTCCAATAAATCAAATAAAATGACCCCAGCCGTTCCAGCTCTTTCTACGCCAGGAAAGACTTGGCGGTGGATTTTTTTTTCTTTTTCTTTCTTATTTTTTTTTCAGTGTGGCCCAAATCATGATGGTGTTTGGTGTTTCCCTGCCATCTCACAAGTCACAAAGACAACAGATCAATTCTAGCTTGCAGAAAAAAAATCCATCAAGGGGCAACAGATTTTATTAACTGCTCAGGTGAGAGTCTGACTGGCCGCCTACTCCAGAAATGTGCATCTGGCACCAAAGTTGAGGCCATGATTTGAGGAAACTTTTTTTTTTCTCTCACTGGATGTGTTCTTTTAGAAGCTTCTAGCTATCTCCAGGGATTGGGAACAGTAGTAACCACTGTTCAAGGGATTTTATAAGTGGGGTGCTATGGGAATGAGGGTAAGAGGGCTATCTAGGTCTAACTTTCCCAGTAGGAGTTTAAGAATATGCAGTAAAGACCTTACTTTCTCATTTCCATGCAGCCTCCTTCTGAAAAAATTTAAGGTGTTTTATAATAAAGGACAATTTTTCAATAGAATTTATGCAAGAAAAATAAAAAATCTGGGACAGGAGGAAAAATTCAGAAAACTGAAATCCTAAACCCAAACACTAACATATTTCCTCTGATTTGGATCTGAGCTTCCTGGTAGCCAAAGCAATAAGAGAAACATTTAAATTACATAGTTCTTGTAGATACAAGTATACAAATATCTTCTGACATAATTTCCTCAGCAGTAAATACTGGACTAAATGTATGATGTGACATCTAATATAGCAGGACACTGTGCAATGGACCATGCCGAGATCCAGTGGGTTGGGCTGTATTCCCAGCATCTGGCACAGGGCCTGAAACATGGAGACAATCATTAGATTGTGTTAAACAGACGTCTACACTTAATCAAGAAGTAGCAGAGGGTGGGGTGGGGCAAAAAATCTGGAGCCACATTGCCTAAGCTTAACCCCCAGCTCTGCTACTGACTAGTAAGTTTCTCACTCCCTGTGCCTCTGTTTGATCACTGGTTAAATGAAAATATAAATTGTACTGAACTCACAAGTTTGTGGTGAGGATTAGGTGACAGAATAACCACTCATTTAATGTAAACTAATGCACTTTTTAAAATTCCTTCATTGTCAGCAGTTCGGTCATTGCATCTGATGAAGATGCAATGCCATCTGACCACCTGGCTGCATTAGCCAGCACTAGCCCAACAGATGGCAATGTTGGCCAAACAGCCCCCAGAAGAGCCCAGGAAAGGTGGATGCTGCTGCTTCTTCCAGTCTCTTCAGCTTTCCACTGTTCTCTTGCCTAGGTAGGCATCCACCTCTGAGTCTCTGAGAAGTGCAGGCAGCGTTTGACAGATGATCTGACTGTCCCAGCTTGGAACCCATGTGTGTGGAGATCCATACCCACATTACCCACCATTAAGAGTAAAACAAGGTACTTTGAAGTCAAAGAGACTTCAGATCAAGGCATCCTGAAATACCCTGATTTTTCTCCATTCCAGGGTAGCAGCCATCTTGTCAATCAGAGGTCAACTGAGCTAAGCCCATGGATTTAGCAGACGTGGAGACAGAGAGAGAACAGAGGACATCTTGGGAGATGATCAACCACGATAAGGGGTGAAGAGGGGAGTAAGATGATGTTCCAGCCACTTTTCCCCCTGGGCAGAGAAGCACTCCTAAGGGTAGGGTGTGTCCAAGGCTGCCTTGTCTAAGGCGCAAAGCAGTATTATTGATTTTGTAGTTCTGGCAGCTATTTCTGTGGTCTTCCCATCCCATCTCCCTTACTGCCACTCACCAAATAGGTCCAGTTTTCCCCATTTTTTGCAGGGTTGCACTTGCTGGTCCCCTTGGGCTTACCGTGGGGCCATGTGACTAGTTCTAGCAAATGAGCTGGGAGCAAAAGTGACAGGTGGAGCGTTTAATCACCATTGTGAGACAGATTGGTCTCCCTGGAATAGGTGCTGAGATGGAAATTTGTGCAGGGGGCTTACTGGGGAGTGTTCTCACCACAACCACTGCAAGAGGGAGGAAAACAAGACTGGCAGAGGGTGAGGTGGATGACTATGCAGTTGCAGCAGAGGCCTCAGCCAATCCCAGGAGAGCTCTGAGGCTAGAGTGGCCCTTTAGAGATGAGCCTAACAGAGCCAGGGGGCTGTGCCTTAGTGCCCCCAGTGGGCCAGTTGTTGGCTGTTCCCAAGGGCAATATTCCAGTCTGACCTCAGCTTTGTCAGCTCTATAGAAAACTAAGGTGTGACCCATAACAGGTAACCAGAGGCTGTGATTCCCAGGCTGGAGATGACCTTGTGCATCTGATGGCACCAGTGAAGATGGATGTAGATTTGCCTGGCTGAAGTCCTGCTCACTCTGTCTCCAGCCAGGACCTGCACAGGCATTTACCAAAGTCCTGGGCTTCTGTCCTAAACTGTTCTACTGGCAGGCAGAGTGGCTCCAGGCAACCTCACCTGATTTTAGATGAGTGTACCCAAAGGGCCAGTCTCCATTCCTTCCTACCTCAGCCCCCACAGGTTGAATTTTAGGGGCTGGGGGGAGTTAATTTCAAGAGTCTTCTTAGGCCCTGAGGCTCACCTCTAGAAACCCATGGAAGCTAGGAAGTCAAAAAGATTGGTCCACAAAATGAGACCTGGATTGGGATCTCTGGACTTACATTGGGCAAATTGCTTTTACTCCCCAAACCTCAGTTTCTTCATCAATAAAATGGGAATAATAACATAACACTCCAAGGACTGTTGTAAAAATTGATGTCACTTTTCTCCTCTATCCCCTACTCCCCTCTACTCTCAGAGAATGTGCATCTTGCCAAAAACATAATATGAGGTTTTGTTCAACAAAGACAGGAGAAAAATCATTTCACTCCAATGATGAGGCTTCTGAAGAAGAAATCCATTTCTGTTTGTTTGTTTTGCCTTGTTTTCCCTTCAGCTCCCTAATGAGGGTCTTTTGGCTGATGTATTGATTGATGGTGGTAAGTAAATACTGAAGCTGAAAACCACCCCCTACCTACCCTGACTCTATCTCCTCCCACCCCAGCCCACACCAACCCCTGACTGCTTTTGCAGCTTGCAGCTGTGGGCTCCCCAGAAGCTGTGTCTGCATTCAGACACATTCCAGGTTCACACTACTTTTCTGGGCACATCATTCTGGCTTTGGAGCTGACGGAATCATCCAACAGTCAGCAGCTGTCTCCTGAGGTGCCAGGGATTGAGACTGTTTCCTCTCATTGACTGACATGATGAAGATCTCATTTCTGAGTGTGTGGAGGTGGCCATTGGGTGAGTGCATTGCTTGTGTGTTATGTGTACAAGTGCATGGGCGTGTGTATATGAAAAGGGGGCAACTGGTGTATCATCCAGCAGAGATAATTTGTTCAAATTTTGGTACCTCTGAAGGTGCTGCTGTGATGAGGCATTTGAATAGACAGTAATAAACCAAATAGATGCCCTTACGAGATGTAACACTTATCAGGTATGCCAGGAGCCCTTGGTAACTGGGATATACTGGGACAATGGGGAAGGAAGCCCATCCTATACAGCCTTGTAACAGGCTGAAGCTGAAGCTATACCTCTCCCAGTGGGATAGCCTGCTAAAGATACCCAGGATGATGACAATACACCATCTCACAACACCTGGCCACCAAAAAGGATCCCTGATTGCTCTTGAGCCACGAACCTGTTTTATCTTCTTCAAAGCCCTTTATGTTACTTGACCTTATACTATACATGGTCACTTGCATTACTGTCTCAATTATTCACTCCAACTTGTACCTATATCCTTTACACCTTGACTTTGGGTTTGGCCACACAAACCCAGTTATAAGCCAAGGCCCCAAGAGGCCCTGTGTATTTCACCTGGCTCTTGCTGGGGCCTCTGCCAATGAATGCCTTCAAAGGCACATTCACAGACTAGCTCACTGGTCAGAGGAGGAGAGATGAGCACCCCCATGGACCCAGAAACGCTTGAGCAAGCCTAGCAGAGCCCCACCCAGATCAGCTGGCCTACAGTTATATGAACTAAAAATAAATAATTGCTCTAAATCGGGGGATGGTTTGTTATACAGCAATAGCTAACAATAATTACATTGGCTTGTTTGTTGTCTGTCTATTCCTCTGGAATATAAGTCCCACATCTGTCTTTTGCTGCTGTGTGCTCAGCTTCTAGAACAGTGTCTGACACATAGTAGGTGCTCAAATGATTTTTGTTGAGAAGATGTATTAAATGGCTTCTGTACTGAAAATAGTGATGCTGATACGAAACCCCGCTACATGTACTGCCCTATCAGAAATACTTTCTGATGGTGACAGTTCAGTCCTCCCAAGTGGAAAGCATCCTATGACCTTGACAGTCTCCACTGCCACGTGGCCATCTAATTCAGCCTATGACAAGGCAAGTTCTTCTTATGATAGTCTAGACCAGTACCAGACAAAATAAGGAACATTCCACAGAGACTAGTATGAACAGGTAGGTGCTTGGGGATCTTTGGTGAACGACACTTGGGGTGAGACATCCTTCTGAATTTCCTCAATGTATGAAGAGCCCAGACATCTAAAAATTGGACAGAAAATACCCCTTTGGCTTTTGAGGTACTGCACTAATATAGTGTCCTCTGAATTCATTTTAATACAATCATGACTTCCACACTAGCACAGAGAGAAAACAGGGAGTGACTTTTAGGCCATCTCAATTCAACTGGCCTAACTGTCTTTAGGACTTCAGTCCCCCCTTGGTAGCAAAATTGGGCATTCAGACACCAATTTTATCCTGTGAACTGGAAGCTGTTAAAACCCCCCTCTAGGTGTCTCCCTTACCCAAAATTAGTGAGTGGGGTTATTTCTACGCAGAGAATCATCTCAGCATCAATATGGTAAAGCAGTGGTTTTCAAAGTGTGGCCCCTAGACTGGCAGCATCGTCACCGCCTGGAAACTTGTTAGAAATGAAAATTCTCAGGCCTCACCCCAGAACTTCTGATTCAAACACTTGGGGTCAGAGTCCAGAAATCTCTGTTTTACAAGCTTTTCATATGCATAGTTTGAGAACCACTCCTCTAAAGAATTCTCCGGCACTCACTTACATAGATTCATTCGTTCATTCAAGAAATATCATAAAGCGCCTACTGCATATTAGCCACTGAGCTGGGTAACAGGGAAAGAAATAAAAAAGCATGGTTTGTGTGCTTCAGAAAATATGACTCCTAGAGAGAAAGACATCGTTCTATTACAACGTGCTGCAGGAGGTTTTGAGAGAGTCAAAGTAGCCAGAGCTATATGGGGGGCTCAGGACGTCTTTAAGAAGAGGCAAAGGCTCCACTGTCGTTCGTTTCCACTGTTTGTCAAAACCATTATAGATCTCTACTTGACAGAAGTTGTATTTTTTGCATCTGTTGATGAGCAACTAAATAATAGCAAAAGGCAGCTCAAATTCAACACCTCCCTCTAACTTAATTTGCAGTTTATTCTACAAAATCTCATCTAGATAAAATTGCAAATGGCAGTGTCTGTGTGGGGTGTGGGGTGTGGGGCGGGGCAGGGTGAGCATTATTTAGAGTGGACAGGTAATGCTTACTGTGCATTCAGTAAGATGCCTTCCAATGATGCCACGCCCTCCACGTCCCCACCCACCACCTGTCTGTGGTCTCAAGCAGGGAACTGCTGAGCTAGAGCAAAAGGGAAATAACTAAGAGGGGATGCTTGGGGGAGGGGCTAATGACCAGAGGGATGGCAGAAGACAAGTGTGGGCAGTTTGAGGGTCCAGATTAGGATCAGTTTAAATGTCAGCATCTGGAGGATGAGCTTTATCCTACTGGCAAAGGGAAATCATCCAAACTGCTTAAAGGGAAGATTCAATATCTCATTTACATTTTAGGAAGTTCACTTTGGCCACACTGGAGGATGGACTGCATAAAGGCCATAACTAAGGAGGAGAGATTTCTTAGAAAACTATTGTACATACCATATAAAAGATAAAAGCCAGAACTCTTTTTCTTAGTTTTCTAACCAGTGAGTGGTATAGGAATATTACATGGCAATCTCTCCTGCTGCCTAGCAGTGTCCAGCACATAAAAGAAACTTATACAATAATAGATGAATGAAACATACTTATTAAATTACAGGAGATTCCTTTGAGCTCCAATTCCTCACCCTTCCCTGCATCTAATCCATGCCTCATTAATGGCTGAGTGAACTTCCTCATCTTTGACTTTGAACTTGACCACATGGCTTGCTTTGGCTAACAGAATGAGGTGATGGTGGCAGTGTGCAGTTCTGAGCCCAGGTCTTAAGAGCTCTCCTGTGTTTCTGCTTGCTCTCTTACACCTCTGCTATCTCCATGAAAAGAACACTCCCTGGCTATCCAACTGATCCAAGGAGGATGAGAAACAGGTGAAGGTGAGCCACCTCCACCCATCCACAGATCTGTAGGGAGAACTAGAGTCTAGCTTAGATTAGCCAAACCCCAACCAACCTATGGATCCAAAGGAATCAATGCTTACTGTTGCATGCCACAGTATGTGGTTGTTTGTTATCCAGCAATAGCTGACTGATACATAAATGAACCCTCTATTTGGGACTATGTACAGCTCAGGAAATGGGATAAAGGGTGCATACTTAAATAGAGCATAGACATTTACATGGTATGACCAATGTTTAATGCTTACCACAAATCCAAGCCCTTAATAATTTCTCGACTTATCAAATAGTCCTCTCCTTCCACTCACCTAATCCAAGTCAGCTGTCTCCTTGCAAAACACTAGGTTCCTGTCTGAATATTTACTGCAAAGCAACTGAATCTGTCTCTGGTTGTTTTTCTTATGCCAGCATAATTGTGAGGCCATCACTTAACAATTACTTGGGAAAATTTATTTACAATGCAAGGCAGATCCCTGAATGTTGGTAGGGGATAAATTTATTTACAACGTAATCCACATCTGCCAGTGCCTCTAGTAGATAAAATAGTGCTGCTCCTATAAAAAGCAACACACCTGGTTAATGGTTTCTGTGGCCTTTTATGAATAGACCAAGGTCAAGGCCACCATAATGAGCTGAGGAAAGTTAATCTGTGGAAGCAAGTTAAGCACTGAAAACTACAGTTTAATGATTCTAAATGTGTGACAGCTGACAGAATTTAACCAAATGAGAACCAGAAAAGGCAAATCCAAGACTCTTCTGTTTCTTAAGCTGAGCTTTTATGGAGTTAAAATGGCCAGTGTGTCATTTCCATGATGTCAGGGATGGCATCTGTCTTTCTCTCCCTTGAGTACCCCTTGGCCACACATTGTATGGCTCTGAGTTGACATTCAGTAGACATGAGACGGATGCGTCAATAAAACAGTGCAGGACCATAGGAGAGGTCCTGTTTAGCCTTACACATCTGCTGTTTGTCATACCTATAATTACTGCAGCAAACAAACTATCAAACAATACAGCTCTATTATCAGCATCCATCTCCTAGAGCAGTGGTTCTGAAACTGTTGTCCCACTGTGTGTCCCCAATTCAGTCCCAACACTCCACATGGAAATTCTGTCTACTGTTTCTATTGCATAAAACTCAAAAGGGAGTATGTCTTGAATTATAAAGTTCTCTCCTAACACATGACAGAAAAGGGAAATTGGCCACAGCCCCCAAGGCCTTGCAAATGATGGAGAGTGTGCCTCCCTCTCCAAATTCATTCCATTTCCACTTTCCCCTTGCTCACTGTGCTCTGTTCTTCTCTCAATCGTCAAGCATGCCAAGCTTTTCCCTACACTTGGGCCTTTGCATATTCTAGTCACTCTGTCTGGAATGTTCTTTCCTCTACTTCCAGGTCATTCATCCTCCCAGAATCTGTTTATATGTCACCTCCTCAGAGGAGAAGCTGTCCCTCACCAGTTCACTCTTTATTTAGCTCATTTCTTTATTTGTTTCCTTCATGGCATTTGCCATCCTTTGTCATTATTTTATTTATTGTTTGCCTCTTTCTATGTTTGTTTCCCTCACTAGAGTATGAGTTTCATGATGGCAACTAAATATCTGTTTATTGATCATTGTACTCCAGGACCTAGAACCAGGCCTGGTCCATGACAGGCACTCAATAATCTTTTTCTTTTCTTTTCTTTTCTTTTTTTGAAGAAATGAATGAACAGATGATATTATGGCCAATGAGAGTAGATGGACCAGTGGACCTCTAGATGCATTAATCTTGTTAGGAATACCAAGTAATGGTCCAATGGCTGATGACTGCAGAACACTGCCAGAGAACCACTGTGCAAAAATGTGGTCAGGATTAAGTGTGCACACCTCAAAGCCTTATGTTATATAAAACACGAGATCAAGGGTCTGGGGGCCCTGTGAGTGAGCCAAGTAAACTACTGTCTATTTTCTTTGCCAAGACCAAGCTCATATGGACTCCGGGGCATACCCTAGGTGAACTAAGGACCCAGTTTTCCCAAGGTGAATCAGGAGAGGCTGAGGGGGCAGGGACACACCTGAGGAAGATGTGGTAGAGTATTTTCAACACTATTTTCTCTTACTTGACAGTTCAGGAATTCATCTAAAGCCTTTTCAAAGTGCCAGGTTCTTGTTCATGTAATGAATCTATCGATTCACTTGTTGTCCCCAGGAGGCTCTGAAGACCACAGAATGTCAAGAGAGAAGACAAAGAATTCTCACTGCTTGTCATGGAGCCTTAAGGGTGAAGAGGCAGGTCTTGACATATTCCCAGAAGATGCTCATGACCCAGTTATTATTCTTTGGGGGTTAAATGGTTATTTATTTTAGGACTACCCTACTTTATTGCTCCCAGCTAACTTGCCTTCCATGCCCGTAAATCATCCCTCTCTTTACATAGAAAGTAGAAGAGGAAACAACTATTTATTCATTTCTTTGTTCATTCACTCATTCGGCAATTGTTTTTATAATAATCAATAAGATACAGTAAAAAAAAAAAAAAGGAGTATTTTTCTGGAATCAAACTAAGTAGTTGATCTCTAGATTGCCGGACTCCTCCAACTTCCCAGTCTGACTTTCATACTGTTGCCAGAGTAATTTTTAATTGGAGCAGTAAGTATCAAGTATCTATCATAATCTCGGCATTATTTTACTTAGTAGTGAATAACAGCAACTTTGTTCCTGGCTTTTGTTCCTGTATCTGTTCTTGATATACATATAAAACCTTCAGCGGCTCCCCACTGCCTTGAATTCCAAATCCCTAACTTGGCACTCGGTGTCATACATAAAGATTCTACATGGCTGCTCTGCTTTATCTCCCACGACAAAGCTCAAGCACCAGCCATACAGAACATTCTAGCATTCACCTCACCTCATGCAAGGCCTCTTCATTCCACAGGAGCTCTGAACATGCTGCTTTCTTGGATTTCTCTTTTGCAGGCCTAGATCTCACAGCTCATCATTAAGTACCAATCACCTCACATGCCACTTCCTCCAGGAAGTCACCCCTGATCCATCCAGGCTGAGTTAACTGCACTTAGAACATGTCATTATTAATTTACTGGGGTCCCTCTCTGGACTATCAGCCGTTTAAGGTAAGAAACCAAGTCTTATTCTCATCGACATCCTCAATAAGCCCAGTGCCAAGCAGACATAGGACTTCAAAATAATATCTATGCATTGATACACACATATGATAAATAATCATGAGAGCTGTGATCTTTATTAAGTGCCAAGCACTTTTCCAAGTATTTCACACTCATGTTTTTCTCACTGAATCCTAGCCAGCTCTTTATGAAGTATGATTGTCCCCTTTTACTGGCAACCAGTGACAGACAAACCTGCACTGGGCGGTAGAAGAAAAAGCACTAACCTGGGAGTCCAAGCATCCGAGTCCTAAGCCAGCCTTTACAGCCTACTTGTGCCTTAGCAGAGAACAGGTCAGTATTCGCAAAGCCTCAGTTTCCTTGCTTGTTAATAAGCATGGCCTTTGGAGTCAGACACCCAAGGTTTAAGTTCCACTCTGTCACTTTCTAGAACAGGCCTTAGGTGAGCTACTTAACTCATCACCATTGAGCTCTTGCCATCTGCCAAGTTCTGAGCTATGTGGTGGGAATAATTACAGAAATAAGAGTAACATTAATTGAGAATTGTTTTATTTAAAATTTTACTATTTTATTATTTATTATCTATTTGAAATATATTTTTTATTTAATTGTTTATAACTATAATTAATAGCTAACTTTTATCGATCATAGTGATAATTTACTGGTCTAAGCACTCTTTATGTGTCAGATTATTTAATATTTATGACAATTTTAAGAGGCTGGTTCTATTTCTAGCTCCTACTTAATCCAAATGAGTAAACTAAAGCATACAAGTAATGGACAAAGGGGCTTGAATCTGGACCCCTCAACTACTCTCTTTTGTTTGTTTGTTTGGTTGGTTGGTTGGTTGTTTGTTTTCTTTGCGTACGCAGGCCTCTCACTGTTGTGGCCTCTCCCGTTGCAGAGCACAGGCTCCGGACACGCAGGCTCAGCGGCCGTGGCTCACGGGCCCAGCCGCTCCGCGGCATGTGGAATCCTCCCGGACCGGGGCACGAACCCGCGTCCCCTGCATCGGCAGGTGGACTCTCAACCACTGAGCCACCAGGGAAGCCCCAGAACCTAATCTCTTGACCAGCTCACCATGTGCCTCCTCTCTTTGTATGTTAATAAAAAGACAGATCCTGCCTCTCGCCTTGCACAACTGCTAACTCCTCTCAAATCTCAGATGCCTTTTAAGCAAAAGGGGCTGCTGATAGTTTCTACATCACAGATTGCTGTACAATTAAATGACTTGACTCATGTAAAACACCTTCTGACCACTTTTATGAGTGGGTTGGACTAGCTGTTCCATAGATCATCCCTTCCAACCCACATGTTCTATGAAATCAACCAGAACTTAAGGGCCTCACACACCACCCAGCAGTTTTAGGAGAAGACAGTGGTCATCAAGGGTTTGGAATCAGCCCACCCTCCCCCAGGGCAGAACTGGGCACCTGTACAGTTTATAGGACTGTCCACTGAACTGAAGTTTCTAAATACTTCAGTCTCAGCCAATTCTGTGGCATCTAAGACTGGGTGTACATGAACAGTGGTAACCTGTCACAAGATGGTAAAATTCTCACTGATTCCAAACAGCCACCACCAAAGAGCTCTAGCTCTAGGGCCTGGCCACATGGTTTCACTGCCCTCAAGATGGAAAGAACCAGACAACCAGATTGCACAGCCTTGGTTGGATCCTCCCCATCTCTCAGGGGAGGATCATAGATTCCTCATGGTCAGTAACCTTGGTGGGTACCCAGGTGTCTTGGAGGAAAGTACACCATACAAAGCAACAATGTCACTAGCAGGCACTTACCCTGGGTATCTTACAGATATTCCACTCCTCAATCCTTAGAAAGTTGATATCACTATCATTATCATAAAACACCACCACTATGCTCACAATTTATGAAAGTTTGGGTGGGTAGCCCATTATTACTAAGAGTTAATCAAGAACACAGAGTGCACAGGATAATAACTCATTCATTCTTTCATTTATCCATTCATTCCCTCAACCATTAAGAAGTATTGATTGTGTCCCTTTCCTGTGCCAAGCACTGTTCCAGGAAATAGAGCTAGAATACAGTCGTGAACAAAGCAGACAAAAGCCCCAGGCACGGAACTTCTAGTTCTAGTGTGGTGAGAAAATTCTAGTGTGGTGAGAAAAATGTGAGATAAGATAAATAGTGACAAGAGTTCTGGAGAAATACAGGCAGGAAAGGAGGAGAGAGCACATGGGAAGAGACTTAGAATTCCATAACTGCTAATATTTTTCATGATTACTCTGTGCTGGGCATCATTCTAAGCATTTTACACGTATGCACTCATCGAGTCCTTCCGGCCACCCTAGGAGGTAAGTCCTATTATTAGGATCTCGTTAGAGATGAAACAATGAGGCACAGAGAGGTTAGAGGCTTTACTTACCCAGGGACCCACAGCCAACAAGGGGCAGAGCCAAGACTTGATCCCTAGCGAGGTGTGCAGCCAACCAAGGTGTGCAGCAGCCTCAGTACATGACAGCTGGTCTAGACTCATTTAGATGCATGTTTGGCAGGCCCCTTCTCTTGTCTCTGCTCCCTTCTTCCTTTCCTCTGCCCCTCCTTCCTTCTTCCTCTCAGGCTTCCAGGTTCATCCAGTTACTGGAGTCCCATGAGTCCCACCCTCCTCCCCAACCCATGTCCCGCAGTGCTGCCCTGCCCTTGGATCTTCACCTCTAGAGTGGGACACCTATAAACCAACCAATGTCTTCTCGCAGCTGTCAGGCCATAACTGGATGGGGTGTGAGACTAGAAGCCCCCTCTCCACCAGGACTGAGAATGAAGGTGGGTGAAGAGGGTTAGAGTGGCAGAGAATCCCATCCAGCCACCATCCCCATTTTTCAGATGGAAATACTGACTGCAAAAATAACTAAAGGAGCTGAGTTGGGATTTGAATTCAGGGCTATTTGACCCTGAAGCTCTTATCCACTAGACTTTACTGTTAATTTCAAAGAGCAGGTCTGTGCTGGGCAGAAAATAGATGCTTAATTAAGTACTGGCTTGAAGAATGAAGGGACAGATGGATTTGTGAATACATAGGACCAAAGAAATGGGCAGATGTGCACAGGCATGAGAAGCAAATAAAATAATAAAGGCATGTGCATGAAAGTGCAGCAAGGACCAGCACACTCTGGTTGATAAGCAGCTTTGGAAATACCCAGAACAAAACAGTCTTCACAAGTATTGCTGTAAATACAAGTTTGCAATCTCCTAGCCGGGCAAACCTAACCTGTTTTTCAACTGCAGTTTTATAGGAGTCTCTTGCACGCTTTTTTCCTTTTATACACAAGGACAGGTGTGTTTAGGGGACATAATTTGGGACAGGCACCTGGTCAAGCTGAGACCAGCTCCTGAGGAGGGAAGAAAGCACCCTTGGGAGAAGCAGAAATGCCAAGGTGACGGGAGAGGGAACTGTGCTGCTAATCCCTCACACCGTGACTTTACCATCTTCTAGTCGCCTAATAGCAGGGCACATAATTGGCAGAAAAGATTGCCCTGCCCTTTACACATGTGTCTGCAATTACTTTTCGAACTGGGGCGATAAGTGGCATGATTGGTTTCCTTGTGCCGACGCAGCCGCTTCTCGGCGACGGGGCCTTTCTCCTGAAGCTGTGGTGGGCGCCACGGGTCACGGGCACAACAGCTCCCGGCAAATGATCACCTTCCATCGCTGAGGAGTAAATCCCCAGCTCCTTGCTAGGATCTGACCTCATCCGCGGCCTCCCTCCTTCACACGGGCTTCCTTGCTGTGCTACATCACCCCAGCTTGCTCTTGTCTGTGTTTACATTTGTCACACCCTCTGCCCGTTTCTTCTCGCGTTTCTTTAGGTCTGGGCTCACAGGTCACCTTCTCAGAGAAGCCTTCCATGAACACCCTTATTTAAAATATCTCTCTCCTACTCCCTAGCCCCAGGTCACACCTCTCATTCTTGTTCTTCCTCATATCACATACCACAGCATGATGCCATATCTTGCCTGTGTCTGCTTACATGTTTATTGTCTGTTCCTAGCTGGAATGGAAACTCTGTGAGGGAGGCCTTTGACCTGATCGTCACTGCATCCTCAGTGTCCCGAAGGAAGCCTGCAACAGCGTGAGCATGCAAAAAATATTAGTGAAAGGGGTGATTGGACAGTGAGTGGATCCAACACTGCAAATGCTCCACGTGCCATGCCATGGGGTGTGTGCTTTACGAGTACAATGAAAGGTATTCGAGTGAAAGTAGAGCGCATGCATCCTGGAGACCCATAGGCCCGGGTTTACACCCAAGTTCTGTCCTTTAAGAGGTTCTGGTCAGTCCTCTTGCGCCAATCTGAGCCCCAGTTTCATCATCAGCAAATTGGGAAGCAAAATAGTAGCTCTCTCACTCAATTGTTGCTTGAATTAAATGAGGCAATGCTTATACAGCATATTATCCTGTACCTGGCATGTAAATGATTACAGCAATTCAATAAATAGTAATACATACTGGTACTTCTATTCATACAATGAGGATGGACAAAGAAAGGGGCATACATGTTAGCTGAGTACCGGCTACATGGCTGGTATCCCTCCAGCTAATTTTGCCTGCCTGAACTTACTCCCCCACAGCTGTCTTCTGAAATAGGCATGACTACCCCTGGTTTCTAGATGAGGAAACAGAGGCACCTCAAAACCAAATGGTTTGCCCAGTATCACCCAGTTCCTCAGTGACAGATCCAGACCTCAAAGCCAGGTTCTCTGCTTTTTCATCACACCAGGTTGCTTCTCTTGAAAATAAAAACAGGACATGGACACAAGCAGCCCCAGGGCACAGAAAATTTAGTTTAAGACTCAGTTTAAATTCTCCCTAGTCCTCCTCCATGACAGCTCCAATGGAGAAGGATTGCCCTTGGGTAGCATTGCCAGATAAAATGCAGGATGCTTAGGGAAATTTGCATTTCAGATAAACAAAAAATGATTTTTTAGTATATAACAATTATTGCATACTTAATCGTAGTTTTCTCTCCCTCCCACTTCTCTTTCTACCACCTTCCTCCTTCCCTTCCTCCTTTCGTTTCTCCCTTGCTCTCTCTCTTTTTTTTTTTTTTTTTTTGGTTAATCTGGCAACTTTATAGCCTTGTATTTCTTACAGTCCCTCAAGGTGTGCATGTTTGTGAGCTAACGAGGGCAGAAGTTTGTAGAAGACATTTCAGAGTGTCTGTCCACTTCGTGGCCCTCTTATCTGATAATGACCCTACCCCACACACAAGGGTAGGCCCGCATCACCATGCTACCTGCCTGCCTAGAAAGGATCCCAAACCACTCTTACCAATCCAATTCTCTCTCTTGAGAATTTGAACCAAGGAAGTGGAAGATGGAGCTAAGTCAATGAAACAGTCCAATAAATTTCTCTTTCTTTCTTCTTTCATTTTTTCATTTTGCTTTTGCTTTGGTTTGCTTATTTTGTTTCAACTGGGATTTTGGCTCTTATAATCAAAGCACTCTTGACTAGGCCATACCTCTCTTGTGGTCATTTTATTTTCCCAGAAGAGATATAAAATAACCCATATTTTTGAGTGCCTGGATGAAGATATTATTGCCTTTTAAAATTTCTCTAATGTGATGTATTTCCTCAATTGGTTACATTTTATTTTAAATCAGAAAAAATACTATCCAGAGGCCCATCTTATGAAAAGGTAACATGATTTAATGTCTTGAAAATAACGGTAATTCTAAGTGTCATCAGCTTTGATGAGCACCCTCCATCCAGTCTTCACATACCACCTGGATGGCACAGGCACATAAATGGAAAGGGGAGGAAAACTGCCTTCTCTGAAGGAAAGTGAAAACCCCACCTTATGCTTCCTGTATGGGGTGGATCTCTCATGGCAAGGGCCAGACTCCTTCGTTGCCTGGCATCTGTGGCCTCATCCTGGTCTAGTCAATGGATTTCTTTATACACCCCAGGAGCAGGGAAGCACTAAAGTTTTCCCCCAAATTTTGGAAAGTAAATTGGAGAATTCCAGACAGAGCAGGGAACTGCTTATCCCAGTCATAGAGGCTTAAGTCCCTCTAAAAATATCTGAGCAGCCGTGTCTGTAACAACTGTAAAGTCCTTCTCACTTGGCCCCCTGTCCTGGCCCTGGCCCTGGCCACCCCAGCTCTGCCCAGCTCCTGACCCTTATGGTCTGGCTTTTATTTCTGTCCTCATGCTGATGACAGTCCACAGTTAACTGAACTTCATGTCACATATTCTGAAACTGAAAAATCTCAACTAACAAGACAGCTGGAGTGTTTTACTCTGCTCGACCCCCACCATGACCCCTTTATAGATCTTCAAAGCCTTACTCTCTTGGAAAAATGCTAGAGCCCATTTAGAGACCCTGCATGTTTTATTGGACAAATATAGTGACTTCTTTCAAAGATAAGTTATCTGTATGTTTTTCAAAAGCCTTTTTGAAGTTTGCTAACTTATGGCAAGGACCACCTTCCTCTCCTCTGCTGAGCATCACAAGACTTCATCTTTCCCCCACAGATGTCACAAGATCCCTCCTCCCCTGACGACCACAAGGCAACGGCCACAGGGGCCTTTGGTTGTACTCATGGATACTTTTTAAGCCTGGAACTTTATGTATTAAGGATCTGGGGTGTGGAAGTGCCAGGCCTCCAAATGGTGAGTATTCTCCTCTTTGCTTCCTACAGTGTGATTCTCATAAACTACAAAGTTTTCTTAAAAAAAAAAAAATCCCAGTCTTTTTGTTTCCTTGCTTTTTTACTCTGTAGATTAAAAGCAAAAATTGGCTTCTGTAGTTTTCACCGCATCTCCCTGCCACCAAGTTCATACCCCTGTATTAGTTACCTATTGCTGCCCCAAAACGCAGTGGCTGAAAATAACAGTAAACATTTGTTATCACTCAGACTTTCTATGGGTCAGGAATTCAGGAGCAGCTTACTTGGAAAATTCTAACTTGAGGTACTCTATTAGAGCCAAGAGATTGACCAGGACTACAGTCATCTGAAGGGGGTTGGAGAACCTTCTTTCAAAGTGGATCCCTCATGTGACTGGCAAACTCATGCTCACTGTTGGCAGGAGGCCTCAGCTCTTCTTCACCTAGTCCTTTGAGTTTCCTCATGTCATGGTGACTGGCTTCCCCCAGAGGGAGAGATCCAAGAGGCCAGGGTGGAAGCTGCAGTGCCTTTTATGACCGAGCCTCAGAAGTGACACACTGTAACCACTGCCATACTTGATTGGCCCTCTGAGTCATCGTGGGAGGAGATTACATAAGGGTGTGAATACCTAGAGCTCAGGATCACTGGGGGTCATCAAGGAGACTAGATCCCACATTTACCATCTGACCCTTCCCTCCTCTCTCTGCTTCTGGTCACCACTTCACCAATGCTATTTTAAGTCCCTGGATGTCCATACAAGGATTTATCCACCTGGCTGGACCCTTACCTATCATGCCTGTTGAAGCTGCCAATATTTAAAATTATTAAAAATGTCATTATTTATCAGAGCAAAGATTTTCTCTTAAATATAAAATAGAGAATCAGTGAGAGCCACATTGGCACCAGCTATGAGAGAAAAGATGGGACTGCATTGGTGGACAAGAAGTTCAGATAGTCTGCAGGAAAACACGATTGACAAAAACAGACGAAAAAACGATCATTGCAATTCTGTGCTATATTAATAGCTCTAGAGTATGTTTCTTAAGTGAGGTGACATTCTTACTGATGACTGAAATTTGAGCTTAAGTCTTGTAACATATCAGAAGGGGTTTTGACAACCCAAAGTAGGTGCAGAGATGAGGGAGCAGGGGTGAAATCCAAACTGAAAGCATAATAAATATGCCAAGCATTTTACAATCTTTGCTATGGTCAGAATGTTTGTGCTTCCCCCACCAAATCCATATATTAAATCTTAATGCCCAAGGTAATGGTATTAGGAGGTGGAGCCTTTGAGTGGAACCCTCACAAATGAGATTAGTGTTCCTATGAAAGAAATCTGGGCTTCCCTGGTGGTGCAGTGGTTGAGAATCCGCCTGCCCATGAGGGGGACGCAGGTTCGAGCCCTGGACCGGGAAGATCTCACATGCCGCGGAGCAACTAAGCCCGTGCGCCACAACTACTGAGCCTGCGTTCTAGGCCCACGTGCCACAACTACTGAAGCCCGCACATCTAGAGCCCGTGCTCCGCAACAAGAGAAGCCACCGCAATGAGAAGCCCGTGAACTGCAACGAAGAGTAGCCCCTGCTCTCTGCAACTAGAGAAAGCCTGCAGCAACGGAGACCCAACACAGACAAAAATAAATAAATAAATTTATATATTTAAAAAAAAGAGTTTGCAACAATACTGCAACTATAACTGTTACAGGCAAAAAAAAAAAATGTCACAGAGCTCCCTAACCACTGTGACCCAGAGGAGGGTCCACACCACACCTAACCATGCTGGTCCCTGATCTTGAGCTTCCAGCCTCCAGAGCTGTGCGAAATTAATTTCTATTGTTTGTAGACCTCTTGGTCTGTTACAGCAGCCTGAATGCACTAAGACAATCATTATCTCCAGTGCACTGTCTGACCTGTTTTCTTACCATCCATCACTTCCCTCACTCTTCCCTTCCCACATTATCCAGCTTTCATCTCACCTTAGATTCCCCCATCAATAGCCTTTCACCAGGCCTACCCAACCCTCATAGCTTCCTTCACTTTTTTCCTCTCAGCACCCCACAATGGGCCCACACTGCCCCAGCAGACTCAAGGATAATGGCAATGGCAACACTGCTCTCAGGCATAGCACTTTACAGTTTACCAAGTGCTTCCACATCTGTCTATTATCCCATCACGTCAGGCTAGCCTTGGTCTCTGGAGCCCCACAGGAAATCAACCAGTGGTAGGCACTTCGGGGTGCATGGAGCGGCCTATATTTCTTCCTTAATCCAAGTAAGAATATTTTAACATATATAGTTGTGCAAGCTCATGAAGCAGGAACAAGTTTATAGGTTCAGTTTCCGTTTATAGCCCAGAAAGCTTCAGTCACACAGCCACGGTTTCCCGGCATGTTGCTGGCAAAGCCAGAACCAGTAACCGGAGTATTGGGACACCCAGTGTTTTTCCCCCTCTGCACCATTACAAAAAAGTCCTCCTTCGGGTCGGGGTGGAGGACACGGGAGGACGGCAGGAAAGTGCTTTCTGCTGTCGCAGCACGGAGCTTGGTGGTGGCACCCCTCGCAGGCTCCACAGAGCTGAACACAATAACGGTTTGCACTCATCAGTCTCCATTCATCTCCCCGTCCCCCTACGACATTCATTATCAAAATCACAGGCACAAGGAAGGGCAGGAGTTAGAATCAGAAGAATGCACAGACGCCCTTTGCTGCCTTTAGAGGCTTTCTTTTCCATTCCTAATAAACTCTGTTAAAAGCCTGTGCCTGGGAGTGTAAAAACGTGGAGCAGGAGGAACAAAGCAAACATCTATTTTATTTGTGCGACAAAGGCTCATGGGAGAAGCTGGCTTTGGCATAACAACGCAGCTCTTCTCCTCGATGTTACATGAGTGAGTGAATTCAAAGGAGCTTATAGGAAAGACACAGGAGATTATTTGGAGCCTGGGAAGGTTTAGGGAGCAGAATCTGACAGGCACTATCAGAGCTGGGGGCTGAGAGGGGTAACAAGGGGATTCCAAATTTAAGCACAGCAAAGCATAGCCCCCTACCCCCAGAGACTCAGAACAGAGGGCAAGAGGGCGACGGGAGGTTGCCAGAGGAAGCAACTTAGAAAATTACCCAAAATTCTTGGCTTCCCAGGAAAAAGTAGAAGCGGCTTTGTCCTTCTCCACCCCCACAATGCCAATACTTGCAGAGGGCAGGCAACTGGGGGTCAGCAGTAAAAAACAAACAAAAAAAGGCCTGGTCTACCAACGTGGAGGAAGAGAAGGGGGGAAGGTCACAAAGAGTTGCCTGCTGCATCACGGGGTCCTCAGACCCTAGGGCATCCCCCAGAAAAGGCCTCCTGAGTGTCTACTTCTGCTCACCCCATTCCTTCTCTTCAAGGCTGCAAAGAAGACTGCAGGTTGACAGAGCCACAGGAGAGGCCCAGGTCTCAGTTAAGATGTATAAGTTAGCAATTCTCAAAGTTAATGAGCCACCTGGGAACTGGGCAAAATGCAAGTTCAGTGGATCCAAAGAGCAGCCTGAGATTCTGCATTTCTAACAAGCTCCCAGGTGTCGCTGCTACTGCTGCTCCACAGACCACACTTTGAGTAGCAAAGACATAAGCTTAAGTTTTCAAAATGGATTTGGGTGATAATGGCTAATGGTTAGAAATGGTCAATATGATTATACTACCATCCTTACCATCTCATCATCATAAGTAACTAAAACACTGGTTTCAAAACTGAGTTGTATGTTTGCAGATGACATGATACTATACATAGAGAATCCGAAAGATGCTACGAGGAAACTACTAGAGCTAATCAATTAACTTGGTAAAGTAGCAGGATACAAAATTAATGCACAGAAATCTCTTGCATTCCTATACACTAATGATGAAAAATCTGAAAGAGAAATTAAGGAAACACTCCCATTTACCACTGCAATAAAAAGAATAAAATACCTAAGAATAAGCCTACCTAAGGAGACAAAAGACCTGCAAGCAATAAAACTATAAGACACTGATGAAAGAAACTAAAGATGATACAAACAGATGGAGAGATACACCATGTTCTTGGATTGGAAGAATCAACATTGTGAAAATGACTATACTACCCAAAGCAATATACAGATTCAATAGAATCCCTATCAAACTACCAGTGACATTTTTCACAGAACTAGAACAAAAAATTGCACAATTTGTATAGAAACACAAAAGACCCCGAATAGCCAGAGCAATCTTGAGAACGAAAAACAGAGCTGGAGGAATCAGGCTCTGTGACCTCAGACTATACTACAAAGCGACAGTAATCAAGACAGTATGGTACTGGCACAAAAACAGAAATATAGATCAATGGAACAGGACAGAAAGCGCAGAGATAAACCCACGCACATATGGTCACCTTATTTTTGATAAAGGAGGCAAGAATACACAATGGAGACAAGACAGCCTCTTCAATAAGTGGTGCTGGGAAAACTGGACAGCTACATGTAAAAGAATGAAATTAGAACACTCACTAATACCATACAGAAAAATAAATTTGAAATGGAAATAAAAATAAACAAATGGGACCTAATGAAACTTAAAAGCTTTTGCACAGCAAAGGAAACCATAAACAAGATGAAAAGAAAACCCTCAGAATGGGAGAAGATAGTTACAAATGAAGTAACTGACAAAGGATTAATCTCCAAAATTTACAAGCAGCTCATGCAGCTCAATATCAAAAAAAACAAACAACCCAATCCAAAAATGGGCAAAAGACCTAAATAGACATTTCTCCAAAGATATACAGATTGCCAACAAACACATGGAAGAATGCTTAACATCACTAATCATTAGAGAAATGCAAATCAAAACTACAGTGAGGTATCACCTCACACCAGTTAGAATGGCCATCATCAAAAAATCTACAAACAACAAAGGCTGGAGAGGGTGTGGAGAAAAGGGAACCCTGTTGCACTGTTGGTGGGAATGTAAATTGATACAGCCACTATGGAGAACAGTATGGACGTTCCTTAAAAAGCTAAAAATAGAACTACCATATGACCCAACAATCCCACTACTGGGCATATACCCTGAGAAAACCATAATTCAAAAAGGGTCATGTACCACAGTGTTCACTGCAGCTCTATTTACAATAGCCAGGACATGGAAGCAACCTAAGTGTCCATCGACAGATGAATGGATAAAGAAGATGTGGCACATATATACAATGGAATATTACTCAGCCATAAAAAGAAACGAAATTGAGTTATTTTCTAGTGAGGTGGATGGACCTAGAGTGTCATACAGAGTGAAGTAAGTCAGAAAGAGAAAAACAAATACCGTATGCTAACACATATATACGGAATCTAAAAAAAAAATGGTTATGAAAAACTCAGGGGCAGGACAGGAATAAAGACGCAGACATAGAGAATGGACTTGAGGACATGGGGAGGGGGAAGGGTAAGCTGGGATGAAGTAAGAGAGTGGCATGGACTTATATACACTACCAAATGTAAAGTAGATAGCTAGTGGGAAGCAGCCGCATAGCACAGGGAGATCAGCTCGGTGCTTTGTGACCACCTAGAAGGGTGGGATAGGGAGGGTGGGAGAGAGACGAAAGAAGGAGGAGATATGGGGATATATGTAAATGTATAGCTGATTCATTTTGTTATACAGCAGAAACTAATACACCATTGTAAAGCAATTATACTCCAATAAAGATGTTAAAAAAAAAAAACCAACAACTTAGTTGTAGCCTACAAAACACCCTACATAGGTAATTAATTTCCAGATGTCTGTGGTGCATTGCCCAAACACACCTGAAATCCAGAGAAACATGTTCTAGAGAAGCATAGGTGGGGGTGTGGGGAGGCCACCAGAATGTCCAGATGATGTCTCTCTCCCACAATTAGGGGTCTTGGAGGAAATTCATTTCTACAATCCTGTGTTCAAATCCATTTCTCTTTTTGCCTCTTACTGTACTTAGGATGGGACCAAAATTATTCACCAGTAGGGATTCACCAACTTTCCCCTTCCCTGATTCAGAGCTTTCAGGTGTCAAAGATGACAGAACAGGGATGCTGTTGGTGAGGGGGAAGTCCTGGGCTAGGAGAGCAAGAGGCTGCTGGCTCTGTGAGGGTTTCAGACACTAGGAGAAAAAAAACAAGTTCACCTGGATTATGTACATGGGTAGAGTCCACTCTGACCTCCAGAGCAGACCCTATCCCCTCATTCCAAGCACGCTGGCAAATTCTTACTATAGAAAACTGCAACACTACTCTGCCTGACAGTGTTCTCTGGTGTGGAAAGCTGTGGTACACAGAGCAAGCCAGTGGCGCCAAGGATTTGATGCCCCCATGAGTAGCCACCGAGCACTGACTAAAAGATTTAGTGAGTAAATACTCCAATTTCTTTGATCCTCAGGGGATGCAACTGGAAGATACTGCTGCAAAACTCCAAGAAAGCCCCAGTGGGATTGGACATCAGTTGCCCAGAGGGAAGACCAGTCTATTAACATCCTGAAAATATCCTTCCTTCCCTGTTGTATGAGTTTCCTAGGTCTGCTCTAACAAATTATCATTAACTTGGTGGGTTAAAACAAAGAACTTTATCCCCTCACTGGTCTGGAGGCCGGAAGTCCAAGATCAAGGTGTCAGCAGGGTCATGCTCCCTCTAGAGGTTCTAGGGGAAAAAGCTTACAGCTTCTGGTGGCTGCTGGGACTCCTTGATTTGTAGTCACATCACCCCAATCTCTGGCTCTGTGGTCACATTGCCTTCTCTGTGTGCTTCCAATCTCCCTCTGCCTCCTTATAAGGAAACATGTAATTGCCCACCCAGATAATCCAGGATCATCTGCCCCATCTCAAGATCTTTAATAATTATATCTGCAGTGACTTTGCCACATAACTTAACATCCACAGGTTCCAGGGATTAGGACAGGGAAATCGACTGGGTGCCATTTTTTAATCTACCACACCTGTGTCTCTTCCCTATTCCCCTCCCCTGACGGGAACTCCTGGGATCATTTCCCAGATAAAATCCTTGCACTCTAATCCTAATCTCAGGGCCTGCTTTTGGGGAAACCCAAACCAAGACAACCCCCTGAATTGTTTGAGAACATGAAGAAAGCCTATACTAGACTTTTTAAAATACAAACTTGCCATGGGACTAGACCAGGGCTCTATAAGTGTTCTTGCGATGAAAGAAGAGTTCTTCCTCAAAGCAAAAGTCAGTCCCTCTGGTTTCACTGAAGACTCTGCTCTCCTTCACCTTCTCAGGACCTAAGCCATAGTGGTGATTTCTCCACTGCCTTGGTGGTCAGCCCCCACCCAGACCCCGGTCTCATCTACAGTAATACACTTCTCACCTTAGAAGTAAGGTGCCACCTCCAGATGGAAAGCCGATGGACACATGCCACTGAGGTTGAACGGGGCCAGCTGACAGCTCATTTACTGGGAAAAATGCATCAACCTCACTTCTTCACCCTCAGCTCCAGACAGCCTCTCACCGGCAGAGAGAACTAGGGGGGGGGGCAGCTTAAAGGGTTATTCCTGCCTCTCCTTCAGAACCCCAACCCCGAAGTATGACCACAGGAACACAATGGATTTCTCTGTAATTTTCTTCCAGGGCCCTAATGTTCTCTTGAAAATTATTTTTGACCAAGCAAGCTATGCTTAGGATGTGGCGGCCAGGATGGACTTCATAAAAGTTGAGACTCTACTAAGTGCTTTCTCTGCCTACTGCATAAGTCCTCCCCTTTTGGAGCAGTACTATTTCGAAAATCTCCACCGCACACGTAAGAAAACTTGCCCCTGCAGGAGTTAAGAAATTAACTCATGGTCTCGCAATAAGGAAGTGATGGAGCAAACATTCCAAGCAAGGCCAACGGACTCCTGATCACTACTTCACACACTGCCTCAGTTATAACTATAGGATCAGCTCCAGGCTCAGACCATGGCCACCTTGGAAATGCTGAGGAGTCCAGGTTCAGCTGGTCAGGAGCCCTGCTCCATGCTCACTGCCATTCTGCCCTGTCACCCCAGGTCACCTCCCAGAGCCTCCCAGTTCTCTGAGCTGCCTTTGACTACTTCCTGGAAACTGACACCAAGGTTGAGTGACAGTGACAGGAGCTCAGACCTCCTCCAGAAAGAGAAAAAGGAGCCCTGATTCCAGCAAGGGAGTGTCTATTCCCTTCTTGGCGAGAGCCTGCTAGCCAGCACCTTATTATGCTGCGAGAGTCCGCGCAGGCCTCTTTAAGCCCATTCATCATTGTTCCGCTAAGTCCATGCTCTGACGCAGTAGGCTTGATTGTATTTTTCCCACCGCTACCGCCTTCAGTAATCTGGAAAACGGGGCGATGGGTAATCGTTCTCTTCGTCATTAGGGCAAATAGGAGAGTCTTCTGTGGACATGGCCTCCCAGTGTGGGTGAGCAGGCAGAGGTTTTTTAATGAAAGGGCTGGCTCAGGGAGGCCTGTTTCTAAACAGAGGCAGCTTGAAGATACATGGTGTTGTAGCATGGAGCACAGGGAGTGTAGTTCTGCTCAGATCTCAGGAGAGTCAGGGATGCACCAGGGCTGGACCATGCACGGAAAGCTTAGTCAGTCACTCAGGAGTGTCGAGAAAGCAGTCACTGGTTTCCAGGATGGCCATGAGAAGCGGGAGTGTGAGGCTGCCTGGAGAAAGGGCTGCCAGCAGACCTAATAATCTGCTTGGCTGGGAACTCAGCACAGCTGTTAGGGACACGCGCTCTAGAGTCCCCTACCCTGGGCTTCATTCCTGACTGCCCCACTTTTCTAGTTGTGCAGTCTTGGGCACGTGACTTATCCACCCTGAGCCTAAATTTACTAAACAGTAAAATGGACATGATAAATATCAGTGGATTTGTGAGGTTAAAATGTGATAAAGTCCATAAAATGCCTGGCATATAATAAATTGACAATACATTTTAGTTGTCATCAGCCTCCTCATGGACAGAATGTGAGGCTCAATGATAGGGACACCTGCTAGGACTTAGAGATGGGACGCACATGTTTGGGTCTTCAGATGGTCCACTGTGTCCAAGCAGGGCCTTGGAGACAAAGGAAAGTGAGAGACTTTTATGAGTCTAAAACAAATTTAAAAACATATTAATTAGTGTAACGCTAACTTCTAACATATAAACTACCAAATACCAGTGGCTTAACAAAACAGAAGTTTACTTTTCACTCATGTAGCAGGCCACAGTAGGTGTTTCTGGTTGGAAGGCATCTCTGCCATCTTTAACGTGTGGCCCCAAAGTTGCGCTGCGTGAGGACAAGCAGCTGGAGGAAAGGGAGAGAGCATGGGGAATGCACGAGGGAGGTATGCATCAAGCAGGCCAGGGAGTGGTGCAGATCACAACTAGCCTGTTGGCTGGAACTCAGTCACATGACTCCATCGAGCTGCAAGGAAGGCTGGGAATTATCTATTTGTCTGCTCAGGAGGAAAAGGAAATGAGTTTTGGTGAACACATTCGATGAATAAAAATGAACTTCAATTAATGCCTCTTCTCAAGAGGCCAGGCTCATTCCTGGAGCCTTGTCTTCAAGGTTCTGGGGGGGCGGTTCTGCATGGAAAGGCACTGCTGAGTCCTGTGCCCTGGAATTCCTCACAGTCATGTGACCGCCAATTCTTCCTTCTCTTTTGGCATGCCTTTAGATTCCAACACCATGCACATGGCAGGAAAAATAATGTGGGACATGTCCTTTCCTGAAAGAGTAGCGCACTGCCAACACATGATATCAAAAAGAGGTAGGAGAAGCTGACCTCGGTTTTTCTTAAGGATGAAGTTAGAAAGAGGGATCCGGTGTCTAAGATTGGGCTTTGAGAAACTCTCTTAGGCACAAAGATCCTCAGTCTTCACTGTGAGGCCATGAGGTGACACATGCCTCCATTATTTTGGGCAAGCTGACCAAACCATACTGGCTTTAAGACTATGCCACTACTGGACTCTTAGTTATCTTGACAGCTGGGAAAATATGAATCGATGCTTGAATGATTAATTATGTGTGCCACACTGTCATAACTTCAAGCCATAATATGGTCAAGGTTGATCTCCCAGGAACAAGAATTTTAACTAACAGCTCACTGATTTTGGAAAGAGAAGATATTCAAAACCATGCCCTGAAATCCGATCATAAGCCATTTGTACGACTGTCATTAGTATAACTGATGCTATGTTGGGCCCTTACAGTTTCTCTTGTCCTTTTGCTGACCCTACCCAGAACTGTACGGTGCAGTGAATCACTCCTCTGTTGTCAAGGGCTTTGCAGTTAATAGATATTGTCTAATGATCGTTAGGACCAGGTAGCCACTATACTCTGTTAGTCCCCAATGATGAAAACCTTCCCTGACATACTCCTGGTACCCACAAGACTAGTTACCCATTCATAAATTTTAACTTAGGAATGCACGTCCTGTTTCCAAACACCTACCCCCTTGCCCTAGGTCAACCATAAAATTGTCCCAGCGGCCCCTCGGCGGTGCAGAGTGCAGCCACAAACTCTTTCAGGTCACTGTCGGCCTGATCCAGACCCCACCCTGTGAGTAAGTTACCCTATAATAGACTGACCCATTGATTAAATGGAGCTGCCTGCCTCATTTTTCTGTCTCAGAATGCCTTCTCAGTTTGGTGGGCACTTTTTGTTCTCTCCGTCCTCCAACGCCATCATCCAAATTACCTGAGGGTCATTCTGATCAACTTTCAACTACCTGACCAGGTCACTGCATAGTCATTGCCATCCAGGCATTCCATGAATAGCAGGAGAGTCACTCGGGTCCCTTCTAGAAAATAACTATATCTGGTGGCTAAGTACATGAAGATGCAAAAATAGCCTAGTTAATAACCATTTTGGTAATCAATACAAAATGATTTCTCTAAGTTTCAACTGACAACTATTTCACAGACATGGCGTTGATCTCTCAGTATTTCAGTTTTCCCATCTAAAAACCAGAAATATTAGTATTCCTCCCTATATAGATTAGCTTATTATTTGGTAAATATTCACTCCCTTTACCCAAACATCATGGGAAGAGTACAATTCCTTGTCCTACTGATATTGGATTTGGTCATATGACTTGCTCTGGCCAATGAAATGTATCACTTCTGAACCTAGGCCTTAAGAGATATTATGTCATTCTGCTCACCCCTTTGAGAGCTTCCAACCTCTACCATACAAGACCTCCCCCCAGGTAACTGCTACCCCTTTATCCTGGGCCCAGGAGTGAAAATATGTGGAGCAGAGCCACCTGAGCCAACCTCAGCTGCCCCACAGATATATGGGTATAAATAAATACCTATTGTTATGTGCCACTGAGTTTGGGGATGGCTTGTTATGCAGCATTATGGTGGCAATATCTAACTGATACACTCTTCATACAGCAAGAATATAGCCGCAGGAGCAGTTTTTAATAGGAGATGACTTACATAGAAAATAACCAAGGAATTATCATGAGTTACTTAGAGGCCCTAATATAGGACAAGGTCTTTGAAACAGCTCTTGTCAGAGCCTGCCTATGGGTAGGATACCAAGAAACCTGCTTTCCTTCCCACAGAGAGTTTTGCTTGAGGCTCCATCTTCATTTACCCAGCAAGTGGAGTGGGAGCTTTGAGTTCATTCTGTTCTTGATTTGGAAAGTTTATCATTTAATATCTTTGAAGTCAGGTTGGACACACAAATCCTGTTTTTGATAGTGCAAATTTCCTCTTTTCCAAGGAAGGCAGAGATAACGACTCTGGCACAGTTGGAGGAGATTTCTTCAGGGAAGGAAAGCAGCGTTTAGGTTGGTGACTGCCTTCCCTGGTGAGCTACTGTATTCTTGTTTGGGGTTTCTGGGCCCTCATTTTGGATACAGCGAGACCCTTCAACTGAGATTTATAGCATGGAAACAGTCAACAAGAGCAAATGAATCAATCTGGGAAGCCATGTTGCCCTCCACATAGTATTGTTCCTTCTGCTTCCCCCAAGTATTTACCCTTTTCTTACAACCATTATTTATCTGATGAACCCATATTAAAGCACTTTCATGGGTATACTCAGCCAAAGGGTATCATAGTACACATGCTATGATGGCTGCCTTTGCTTAAATATGTGGTTTTATTTATCTATTTAAGAAAGTATCATCTTTCCATTATGAATAAGTGCTAGGGAATATCAGTTTGAGTCCAGTCATGTTCTACATTGTAGAGGGCAATGGGTAACTAAGAAATCTCCTTAGTTGTGTATTCCCCACCCCAACATTCTAGCAGAGTTCTTTTCCAGCCTAAGTCCCAGACAAGAGTGAGTATTGCTAACATTCGGAAGTTATGCATGGAATGCTGCCACTTCCCCTCCCCAGCCTGTGCTCTTCTCAATCTACACCTCAATCTCATCTGTCCCCATGGCTTTAAGCATCATTTTACACTGACAACTCTTCCATTTAGACCTCTAGCCCAGAATACTCCTGAGTTCCAAATTCATTAAAAAAAAAAATCTGCCTATTTGATGGTTTACAGACATTTTAAACATAATATATCCAAATGGAATTCGCAGTTCACTCTCTCCCTCCACACATAGACACCAAACCTCCAAAACTGATTTTCCTCTGACCATACTCAATAACATTTTCATCTTTTCTAGGACTTAAACTGAGAATCTGGGAGTCATCCATGCTCCTCTGTCTCCTTCAGCCCCTTCAACCAATTTCTTACATACTGAGTCCTAGAGTCTATTTTCAAAACACATGAAGATTCCATCACTTCTCTCCACCATCATCGCCTTAGACCAAGCATCATAATCTCTTCTCTGAACTCCTGCAAATGCTTCTACTTGGCCTTCCTCATTGCATCCTCCACATAATCAGTCAGTGATTTTTTTCTTAAATGTAAGGCATTCTATATCACATTTCCCTTCAAAATGCTCCAGTGACTTCCTGTTGTAAAACATTACCACAAACTTAGTGACTTAAAGTGACACAAGCTGATTATCTTACAGTTCTGGAGGTCAGAAGTTTGAAAAGGGTCTTAATGGGCTAAAATCAACGTGTCAGCAGATTTTGTTCCTTTCTAGAGGCTTCAGGAGAGGAACTATTTCTTGCCTTTTCTAACTTCTAGAGGATGTCTCCATTCCTTGGCTCATGGCCCTGCATGACCTTAGCCTCTGCTTCTGTCATCCCATCTCCTGCTCTGTATCTGACCCTCCTGCTTCCCTTCTATAAGGACCCTAGTAATTCCATTGGGCCCACCCTGATAACCCAGGATCATCTCCCCACCTCAAGAGTCTTGGCTTACTCTCATCTGGAAAGTCTCTCTTGCCATGTGAGGATAACATAGTCACAGGTTCCAAGGATTAGGACATGGTCATATTTGGAGGCCACTATTCTATCTACCATACTTACGATCCCACTTAGAACAAAATTAAAAGTTGTTTCCCTGGCCTATAAGGCCTCATGCAATCAGGAACCCTACTATCTCTCTGATCTCATGCCCTACCATTCTCTCCTTGTTCAATCAAACCCCACCAGCTCCCTTGCTGTTCTTCAAAAGAGTCAAGCTTGCTCCATGTGCTGAAACTTCTCCCTAGGAAGCTATCCCCTAAATGCCCACGTAGCCCACTCCCTCACGTGGTTCAGACCTTTGCCCAAATGCAACTTTTAGAAAGGGCTTCCTGACCACCTAACACAGACCCCAAACACACACACACACACACACACACACACACAAACACCATCATTGTCTGTTCCTTACCCAATCTTATTTTTTTTCTTAGCATCTGATATAGTATATATTTATTTGGTTACTTATTAATTATGGAACCCTCCCTTCCAAATGTAAGCTCCATGAGGGTGGGGACCTTGCTTTTGTTCAAAGGTTTTTACTCAGTGCCTGGCACATAGGAAGCATTCAATACATTTTTGGTGAACATATGAATGAAAGAAGAATAAAGAGTCTATTGCATAAGTGCAATGGTTCACACACAGGGGATTGGCTAATTCTACCTGTTCAAGGAAGACTTAATAGAGAAGAGAACACTTAGGCAAAAATTTGATGGATAAATACACATTTAGCAAGTAAACAAAACACCTAACAAGCTTTCTCAGATCTAATACTCCCTGGGTGAATGGAGTAAATTGAATTTGTGGACCAAGAAGTCCAAAAACTCTCTTACCTCAAGGAAAGTTACCAGAAGACTCCTTATCTTGAGCCACATCTATTGTTCAGGTACTTGCTGGTTGACAATTCAGTTTTCTCCAGTTCACCCAGGGCTGTTTTTCAGCACCAAATAAGGCAGGCAAAAGAACTCAGGTGTGATTGAGGCAAATATCCACACTGAGTGAGGAGCAAGGGCCTTTCTGGTGGGAGACTTTGGGCAATGATAAAACTGAATTTAAGTTGTATCTTGGGGATACAGAATTTGTCTTTTTCCACTGTATCATGCATTCATATTCTACCATGTTTCATGATGCAGTTTCGACCTGTTCCCCTTAGGTGCCCATGGTCTTATGACCCTATTCATGCCAGTACCCCAGTCAGGAGCGGGGGTCACAAAGGGTAAGATCTCATCCCTCCATGAAAAGGAGGGAAGCTGAGCAGAGCGATGTTAGTTAGTCTGACTCAGACCAGTTGGACCTCAATTAAAGTGGGTAATTCAATATGGTCACTGGATGGTGACTTGCTTTGGCTAATGGGGCCAGAGGCCTGATAAAGTACTTCAGAAATTATGTTTCCTCTCTTGGACCCATGCCACCACCATGAGCACATGCCCAGTCTCACCTGGATGAGGAGAGACACTCGGGAAAAAACTAACTTATCCCAACAAAGATCATCCTAGGCTAATTAGCCTCAAGTAGACCTGCTAACTGCCCACAGATTTATTAGCAAGTCCAGTCCAGATCAACCACACCTGACCCAGACCAGCTGAACCACCCAGTCACCAGTTACTCATGAGAAGTAGCATATGGCTATGGTTTAAGCCACTAAATTTCGGGATGGTTTGTTACATGGCAACTGCTAACCGGTATAGAGTAGATAGATGGCTTGTCCCCTGAAGGGGGTCAACTCAGAGAGGAAGAGAATGCTGTGACTCAGAGGATCCATGGTTATGTTGGCCATTGCTGGGCACACTGGACACAGAGTTCATTGGCCACAGATTCACATCTAAGAACTTGGAAAGGCAAGATGTGCTGCCTGCCTAAGCACAATCAGCTGACACGCTAGGGACGTTCTGCTCCTGATGTGATGTGATCAGTAATTTTGTTTTATCCATCTGGAAAAACAAGTCTGGGCTGATGCTGATGGCTTGTGAATGGCTCCGAAAAAGAGAACAAGAACTGCTCTCTCCACTCATGAAAGCATGAAAGTCTGCTCCTTGGCAATCAAGGTCAGGACGTGATGCTCAACAGTCCGCCTTCCCCTGCAGACTTAGCAGCCACCTGGAGACCTTGAAGAAGGAGCATTGACAGAAAACAAGCACAATTTCAAACCATTCCCTCTAAAGTTTTACCAGTATTTGATGGACATGGATAGATACTCCTCAGACAGCAGAGAATCGCCCTCTCCTTGGAGTAACATCAGCTGGACAGAATTTTTCTTTCCAAATGTAAAATGTTGTTTCCAAACAAAGGAAGTGAGATGTTTTCTACAGCTGCTCCACATCCATTATGCTTTGCAATAGCACTGTTCATGAGGTTTTTATGATGCAAAAAAAAAAAATAATTAAGATGAGAGGCACTTCTTGTCCCTGAATCTTTTTTGTTTAAACATGTTTTGCAAATGGCCAATATCTCCTGTTACTTAGGTTAGCATCCAGAAAATGCTAGCACTTAATTATAGAATCAGTAGCTAATGTGCTTAATGACTTTCCATTATACCCAACAATAGCTGCAGTGTGCTTTAAAAAATGCATTTGCATTCATATTCCTTTGACCTATCTATCAGAACCTTGAGGCAATCACACTCTAACCATTTATTAATAATTGCCCTAGTTAACCTGAGGGTCATGGATATGGTGTGGTGTACCCACAAAGAGAAGGAAATGCCAAACGCCTTCTAGAGAGAAGAGCAGAGTCTTGGTTCACAACTCACTTTGTGTTTCAAGAGCTTAGAGCCCGTATGTTTAATATTCAGCAGGGCACCAGGCTTCCCAGGAGCTAGTGAACTTCAACTCTCAATGGGGCGGGTCATATGGGAAAAGGCCCAAAGTTGGTGGCTAAGAGAGCCCAGTGGAGATGAATGGGAGACTGTGATGTTGAGGAGCGTGTGGGAAGAGAGGACAGTGGGTTGAACTGTGTCCCCTCCCCAAATTCATATGTTGAGGTCCTAACTGCCAGTATCTCAGAACATGACTGTATTTGGAGATAAGTCTTTAAAGAGGTAGTTAAGTTGAAATGGGGTTATATGAGTGGTCTCTAATCCAACACGACTGGTGTCCTTGTAATAAAAGGAGACTGGGACACAGACAAACACAGAGGAACACCATGTGTAGACACAGGGAGAAGACAGCCATCTGCAAGCCAAGGAAAGAAATCTCAGAAGAAACCAACCCTGATGACACCTTGATCTTGGACTTCCAACCTATAGAGCTGTGAGAAAATACATTTCTGTTGTTTAAGCCACTCAGCCTGTGGCACTGTTATGGATCCTAGCAAAGTAATATAGGCAGACTCTGTTCGTGTCCATATCCCAAATCCAGTAGACACAACACTAGACAGAGTGGTCTCTGATGGTCACAAATGTGTGTGTTCACAGTTGTGGTTCCTTTAGAAGCTTCTTACCCACCTCACGCAATGGGCTACATGCAAGGGGGATTCAAGCCCTCCTTAGGTCTTCATGATCTGAGGAACCACTGGTGGCTCGCCCTGAGGACTCTTCCCCTATTTCCTTTTCTGCTTTGCCTTTTGAACCTATTGCTCTATACTGGGCTGGTTTTCAGGTTTTCCTCCCTCAGGCCATACTCTCCCTGTTTGATCCAAATTCATGATCTTCAATGCCAAGGATAGCCCTCCAGTCAGAAACTCTGCAGACTCTTAAGCCTAAACCAGGTAAGTTTTGTTCCGGCGCATTGCTTCTCAGACTTTGATGTGTGTATGAGTCACCTGGGGATCTGGTTAAAAGGCTGATTATGACTCAAGTAGGTCTGGGTATAGCCTGAGAGTCTGAATTTCCAACAGGCTCCTGGGTGTTTCTGAGGCTGCTGGTGAGAAGATAACTTCTGAGTGGCCGGGCTCTAACACACGGTTTTCCAACCTTGGCAATGTTGAGATTTGGGGCCAGATAATCCTTTGTGGTGGGTGTTGTCCTGAGCACTATAAAATGTTTAGCAGCATCTCTGGCCTCAACCCACCAGAGGCTATCAGCATTCCCCGGTTGTGACAACCAAAAATGTCTCCAGATGTTGCCAAGTATCTCCAATGGTGGGGAGGTGTACAAAAATCGCTCCATTTGAGAACCACTTCTCAAGCCTATATGCTTTACCTTAGGGGACTGCTTCCTGATGTCTTTCAGGCCACAGCATATAGCAAAAAGGAAAACCAATATGCACCCACAGTGTGCTGGACAATGGAGGAGGTAGCTTGCTGTAGGAAGGACTTCAGCTGCCCCAGGCCAGTGCTAGCCACCAGGACCAGCTACATAATTTACAGGGCCCACTGCAAAATAAAAATGTGGGGCCCCTTACTCAGAAATTATTGAGAGTTTCAAGACAGTACCAGCAGAGGGCTAAAGTAAGCACCATGTAACTATACCAGGGGCACATTCATGAAGATGGTGCTGCCAGCCACTCTGAGAATCCCCACTGAAGGAATCCTCGCTGGTTGGGAAGATCTACCCTAAAGGATTCTCTGCCTGTTATCTCTCCCAGTACTGTTAGGCTCACCAGTGGCCTGGTACAAGTTCGATAAGCTAAACATTGAACAAACTGTTCCCAAACTGTTCTGTTTTGTTCAATTTGTTGTTCAATATACTTCCCACCAAGAAAGTGAAGGATCTGATTCCTTTTTGAAAGCACCAGTTGGTAACAAAGGACCAAAGAGGGTAAAGATTCTGAAGAACCTTGCTCTTAGTAAAGCTATTTGGTACAATGACAGAAGGGTCAACGTGGGTGAACTGAAAATTGAATTAGTTGACATATAAAAGTTTCCCAGGTAAATTCCTCCTGAACATAAGGAGCCTGTCTTGGAGGACTCAGGCTACCAGCAGCAGTAGAGAGCCTTTGTTATTTTCTCACTTTGCTTTAACCAAGATGTATGAAGAGTTGAAGCTGGGAGTTAGACTATTGGGCAACCAAAGCAATGACACAGAAAAGTCAGATCCCCCTAGAAGAGCTGGTAAGCAGAAGAGAGCTGAGGTAAGCACCATTTACAAGAGGTCTGCCTACTTCCTGGCACAAGTTGGAGCAAGCCATCAGCAGGCAGGAGCCGTGAATAGCTCAGGTGAAATGCTCTAGGTGGAAAAATAATTATAAATGGGTCATGAATGGGGGAAAAACAACTTCTGCTCTAAAGAGGCAACCAGCCTTACCTAGATATTCTACCTTGGACTAGAGCACCACTTCCTTATTTTATTCTTATAGTAAATGTGCGCATTTCCTAGAGCTGCTATAACAAATAACCAAAAACTGGCTGTCTTGAAACAAAGGGAATTTATCCCGTCACAGTTTCGGAGGCCAGAAGTCTGAAGTCAAGGTGTCAGCAGGGCCATACTCCCTCTGAAGGCTCTAGGGAAGTGTCCTTTCTCACCTCTTCCAGCTTCAAGACTCCAGATGTTCCTTAGCTGTGGCAACATCCCTACAATTTCTGCCTCCAATGTCACACACTCTGTATCTTTGTCTCTCATGACACTTGTCATTAGATTTAGGACGCATCTGGCTAATCCAGGATCATTTCATCTCAGGAGCTTTAACTTAACTACATCTGCAAAGACCTTTCTTTTCTTCCAAATAAGATAACATTCACAAGGGAGCAGATATTAGGATATGGTCCTATTTGGAATAGGGGGCCACTAGTCAACCCTATGAAATTTTTGTTTATGACTCTTGCAAACAAAAATTAATATCATCATTTTTTGGAAAATCTGTAATTTTTCACGTGCTATGATGGGGGAGACCCAGTTCACCTCCTTGCATGTTTCCATGAGTGCACTTCTATCCCATTCCCCAGAAGAGAGTGGGACTGGAGTTGTTCTGGCCCCCTTAGCATCTCCTCACTTACTCATTCTTATGGGAAGGTCAGAGACTACTTTTTCTGTGGAACTGTGGGAGGTTTGACATCCTCTGGCCCCTTACTTACCAAGGATAAGAATAGATAAGCAGGCAGCATAACTCTATTCCCCCACAAATAATGAGTAAGTGGGCAGCCAGAAATGCTTGGCTGGCTGGGAGCTTGCTGGAAATGAAAACCCGGCTTCACTTCAGATAGGTCCAAGGTCTAGATATAGGAGTTAACTGCAAAAACACGCACTTTGACCTCAGGTCCAAGCTGTGTTCTCCAGCACAGTTAATCAAAGACCCTGAATCTTAAGGGTTTGCCACTGGCCTTGCTCATTAATGCATCTGAGGTTTCACTTGATAATCACCTGGTTCTTCCACAGGGAGAAAGGAGGTAGGATTAGAACTCTCAAATCTCCACTTTTCTATTGTGTCCCGTGTATACATCCCTAACCATGGTTCGAATATCCAAGGCAGGTGTCAGTATTGTTTACTGGCTCTTAGCTATGGAAACTGAAGATTGTCTGAAAAAGGCAATCAACATTTATAGCTGTAGCCTTGTAAATTAAAACTTAGAAAGTGGTAATATATATTATATAATTCAAGAGGTGAATTGCATAGCAAAATTTCTGCACTTGACAGCAAAATGTCAACATAAAATTTTAAATATTTACTTAGCCATATGTTGACTGTAAAACATCAAGAATTCTCCAGAATGAAAGAATAAAGAATTACCCTCCTAATAGTGAAAAAAAAGAAACCACCTGAATGTCTATCAGTAGAGGATAAATAAATTAAATAAATTCTGGTACCTTTGTATTCTGGGGTAGTACATAGCCACCAAGAAAGAAAGACACATTATGTAAAAGCAGAGGTTGCAGAATAATACAAAATAGGGGATCCCATTTTTGATACAAGAAAGAAACCATATATTTCTTTATGTTCCTATACACGAAAATGCTAGGAAAAAAAGGCTACGAATATTCATAGTAAGCTGATGGCAGTGGTCGCCTCCGGGAAGAAGAGATGGCTTGGAAGCAGAGGGAAACAAGTGAATGGGGGTTTCACATTTGTGGAATCATTTTGATTTCTGATGATTAGGACGTATTCTCTTGCCACTTGAACATTTCAAATAATAATGTCAATTAACTATTTTATATTTTGAAGGGTAATTTCTGGATTGTTTTAAAGGCCATAAAGGAATAGTTAGGTTTTATAAAAAATAGTAGACACTAAAAAAATTTGGTTATCCGAACAAGTATCTAGCTAGCTAGCTATTCACACACATGTGTGTATATATACACATAAATGTGTGTAGATATATACGTGTGTATGTGATCATGTATGTATAGTATGAATTTATTAACTATCTAATTTCATGTTACAAAATACATTGAGCAACCTGATTCTTTTTCAGAACCTTCTTCTTCTCTTCTTTCCTTTTCCCTATCTCCCCCCACCCTCTCTCTCTCCCTCACTTCCAAACAAAAACAAGGTGCATTTAACAAAAGAGCAATTCCCTACTCCCCCTTCCGCCCTGACTCTCTAGCATTACCCCTGGATGTGGTTGAAGTGAACCAGCTCTTTACTCTGAGAAGCCACAGCAGCAAGACCTCCTTCATGCAATGTGTGTAGGTAGAGAAATGTCTGGTCCTGACCGTGGGGTTAAAAGAAAAGGCTGTGTGACGTAGCAGAATCATCAAGGCTCTGGGAGTCACATCGACCTAGTTTAGAATTCTGGTTCTGCCAACTTGTAATTAAATGGCCTGGCAGAATAATTCAATCTCACCTGTAAAATGAAGGATAAAAATAAATGCTTCAGAAGGTTAGAGTGAGGATTCAAGGAGGTAAATATAGCAAACGTGCAGCTAAAACTGAGCCTGGCATGGAATCTGACAGAGCAAAGGCTGCCCCTTGCCGTCCACTCACAGTTTTTGGAAAGTGGGGGAAGTCTGTCTTGATGACGAGAGGCCATGCGCTTTGAGCTGGCAAAGGCAGCAAGAGCAGCAGGAACGGCTGACCTATTAACTCTGTGCCCCATGTCCCTTGACCAGGGACAAGGCTGGGTAGAGATTCTGTTACCAAAATTTTCCAAGGACCCGGTAAATACACATTACCTTCACATCTTTCTCACTTCAAGGCAATTGCCTTCCAACCCACTTAAGCTTGATTCTTTATTTAGTCCCATTAAAGTACACTTTCTTGCCTCATCTTTTGGGGCAAGGCCAATTACGTGAAATAAGTTTCTAGAATTCCTTAAAGGAAAATGCCACTCTTCCATTCCTACTGGCATTGGACTAGGTTAGAATTATGATCCTTACTAGTAAGGTTCCATCATCTTTCTTTCTGTTTCCTTCCCCCACCCTCACTGACATCTTCAACAACTGGTCATTCCTTCCTTAGTATTCACAGTTTCTGAGTGCTGGGGACAGTGCTCCAAATTTCCCTGTGTGAATCAGATGCTAAAAATACAGCATCCACTCTTCTCTTATAAAGCCCCACCTTGTCCACCCTCCTGGCTCCACAGTGTGCTCACTGGCTGCCAGTCCCCACCAGCACCCTCCTTTGCCATCTCAAGCTTCCTACCCCACAACAGATCACGGGAAAGGCCCATGAAGTGAAAGTGAGCACTCAAGTGCCAGGCAGACTTTGCCTACACTCATACCAGCAGAAATTAAAGACTGAAAGGGTGGGTGAACATGGGCCAGGCTTGCTGTGAGCGTTAAATTACATAATGTACGTAAAGTGCCCAAGATAGCACGTGGCACCTGGTGGTGGTGGTGACCACAAGACCCTTTCCTCCTCTTCTCCCTCCTCTCCTTCTCCTTCTTTCTTCTCCCTCATCCCCCTCCTCCTCTTCCTCTTTTCTATTATTATTTTAACACTAATAGCAGGTGTCATTTTCTGATGCTCTTACTAAGGGTCAGGTCCTAAGCTAAGAGTTCACCCACAGCATTTCATTTAATCCCTATAACGGTTGTCTGCAAGGTGGACATTACTGAGTGCCCCTGACTGCAGCAAAGGCATTAATTAATAGTGAGATGTTGGGCTGTTGAGTCCAAATACCTGGGTTCTAATCACCACCTGGCACTTATTAACTGTTGGTCCCTGAGCAAAGAATTTCGTCTCTGGGAGCCTCATCTGTAAAATGGTGAAGTAAATATAGTAGCTACTGCGATGGGCTGCTGAGCGGTTTAAGGTCAGGGTACAGCATCTGGCACATAGTAGGACTCTCTGTGTAGCTGCCTTCTCTCTCTCCCCATCCTCTTCTTCTGCTCCTAATTCTATGGACTAAAACTGTCCAACAGAACAATGGATGCCTCCAATTGTGTATGTAAGCCACAGACATAACTAAATTTCCTAGTGGCCACATTTTTTTAAAAAAAGGCAAAAAGAAACAAGTAAAATTAACTCTAACAACAAATTGTATCTAACCCTATATCCAAAATATTTTCATTTCAACATGTCAACCAGTATAAAAATGATTAATCACATATTTACAGTCATTTTTTTAATACTCAGTGTCATCCAGCAGGGACTTGACACCTGCAGCACATCTTGGGTCACAGCAGCCACATTTCAAGGACTCAAAACTTACATGTGGCTGGTGGCTATGCTACTGAACAGGGCAGTGACAGACAAAGAAGATGGAGATAGATAAAGAGGGTAAGTCATCTGTCCCGGCCCACATGGCTCAGAAGTGGTATGACCAGGATTCAAACCATGCCTGTCTAGCTCCAAAGCCTGCCATGATTTTGTGATAGTCACATAAACAGTTAGATAGTGGCTCAAGGGCCTAGTTTTATTTCCTCTAGGTCGCCACGTGGAATGATTATTATGCTCTAAGTGGGACTGGAAACCCAACCCTTTAGGCTGGCAGGTTGCCCTCCATCTCTCTAACTGCTGCTGTCACATTAATGTGCATATACATTCTTTTTTCTTTAAATTTATTTATTTTATTTATTTATTTTTGGCTGTTTTGGGTCTTTTTTGCTACATGTGGGCTTTCTCTAGTTGTGGTGAGTGGGGGCTACACTTGGTTGTGGTGCGTGGGCTTCTCACTGCAGTGGCTTCTCTTGTTGCGGAGCACGGGCTCTAGGTGCACGGGCCTCAGTAGTTGTGGCACGTGGGCTCTAGAGCGCAAGGTCAGTAGTTGTGGTGCACGGGCTTAGTTGCTTCAAGGCATGTGGGATCTTCCCGATGCAAGGCTCAAACCCGTGTCCGCTGCATTGGCAGGTGGATTCTTAACTGCTGTGCCACCAGGGAAGCCCCCGCACATACTTTCTTGTGGGCAGTGGGGGGACCTCTCTCTATCTTGTTCTGTTAAGATATAAATACAGCTGCGTTTCTCACCTCCCTTCCCTCCCAGAGGTAACCTATTTCCAGAAGTTTATATGTCCTTTCTACTTCAGACCAGACCTTGGCAAGCCTGAGGTGTCCTTAGGGAGTGGGATGACTAATTGGTGCTGGTCTCTGGGGACAGTACACTACTTGCTTATTCACCACAGTGAAGGACACAGAAGCCTCAGTAATCTCTTCAAATCACTTTGAATTGCTTGGCTTAAATCCACGCATCTCTATCCCACCCCTCATGCTCCCCGATCCTTGAGACATTTTAGAAAGCATGTCTGCCAGCCTGAGGTGCCCTTTAGAAGAGCAGCACTGATGGTCTCTCTTCATCCTTCCCTTCCACCCTCTCAGAGGTCACTGCAGAGCCCTGAGCTATTCTGAAAGGAGAGGACTTCCTGCCCTCTGTGCCAACGATTCCCAAGAGCTGGCTGGAGATCAAATTTTCACTTGTTCTTGAAAAATGAGCAACATTTTAAGTTTTGTCACAGAGCTAAATTTATTCAATATAAAAGGCGACCTTTGTTGGTTTCCAGCCACTCTCTCTACGACCACTGTGATGAGTATTGGTTAGGGGTAGGGCCCCGGATACTACAGCCTGTGTCCCTTGGGTTGAAAACTCTAATTAATTTTTATCAAATCATAACTGGGCAACCTGGAGTCCCAGAAGCATGTACCCTAAACACTGAAACTAATCACGCAAGTTAAAGAGAAAAGAAAAATCCACAACACTGTATATAATTTTAATTTCCTCTATGAAATGGTGGTGAGAGTAGATGGTGGTGTACATTTGTTTTTCAATGTCCTTACCTGGCATAAGAAGTTGATGAGCCTATTTACGTTTTCTAGAGTCATATATATATATATATATATATTTAAACTCACACACAGTACTGTATTTAGTCCTTAAAACTATTCTGCAAAGTAGGTAGTATATAGATCTATAAAATCTCCATGTCTGGGAATTACAGATCTGATACTTGCCTAATGGCATGAGATCTGGAAACCCTTGAAGACTAATGAGAAATACCCAGATGAGCAACCTGTTTGTGAGGCAGCAAGAGAGGAGGGTAACTCAGCTCTGCCACTTCCTTGGGCTCATCACTTGGTTCCTTTTTTGAAATGGGTTGGACCAGCTTCTTTCCAGCATGACACTATCACTGAAACAGCAGCTAACATTAATTGTGTCAGGCATTGTGCAAAGTGCCTGCATGCACTACCAACTTTAATTCTCACAATAGCTCTGTTGGGTAAGTTTAGGTATTCCTGCAGTGGGGGGGATAAGGAAATCAACAGGTAACTCTACCAAAGTTGCAGAGCTAGTGAGTGGCATGGTTGGGATTCAAACCCAGGTCAGTATGATTCCAAAGCTTGTGTTCATAACTGCTGTGCTATGGTATATTATATAGCTATGTGGAAGCAAATAGAAATTTTGGGTGTGAAAATTATATACAGTGTTGTAGACTCTGCATCTCTCTTTAACTTGGATGGCTAGGTCCAGTGTTTGGGATCATGAGTTGGGGACACCAGGATGGCCATTTCTGATGTGGTAGAAGTTAATTAGATTTTTCACCCAGGAGGCTCAGGCTGTGCCATCCTAGGCACCTGCCTGACTGACACTGGCACCAGTGGGAGTACAGGGAGAGTGACTGATGCAGGGCAAATACATCTCAGCCTCTTGCCTCACTACTCAAAGTACACACTCCATTACAGAAGGCAATTCATTGCCTCACATTTCTCCACCGTCTCCCTATGTCTAACCTGCACACTATGAGGTGTACTATACAGGATTTTCTGCGTAGTGATCATTTTATCACCAACGTCTCCACATTGCATTCCTGTGAGAGGAGTTATAATTACACTAAAAGGTCTAAATGAGGCGGAGTTCAAATGGAGCCTAACTTTGTCAGAAGTCCTTACTCTTGCTTCCATTGTAATTTCTCCACACCACCGGACCACCACAAAAGACAAAGTGAGCAGATTTGGAGCACCATCCTATGGAACCATGACTGCATTTGGCTGTGAAAAGGGGACTAGAATGAAATCAGTTGATAAACATGGCGAGCCACTTTGCACACAGCTCCGATTTAGATGATCACTCAGCCAGCTCTGGGAATGACTTAAGTCCCGCGTTATAGCACAAGAAAATAGACTTGGTTTCTGCCACCATGGAACCTATCTCGGCCTGCTGAGGATCAAAGTGAGAGAACCGTATATTCTCATTTGCACAACCTTTATGGGTATTTATCTACTGTTTGGTTGAGGTCCAGGCACAAACCTGAATTAAAGGTTGAAATTGATGACTCAGAGCTTAGCTGGAATTGCAGGCGAGAAAATGGATCTGTGTACTGGGAGGAAAATATGTCTGAGGATGAGAGGGAGAGATGGAAGAGCCAGATGCTCAGACCACATCCCACCCGTCTGCCCCAGGAGCTCCCATTAAGTTGTCGCACTGTGGGCAGCAGAGGGCACTATTAATACATTAGGAAGTGCACAGCACACTTGAAGAAACAGGTTTACAATAAATTTGAGTGTGCCATTTGGACGGGGGTAGGTCATAGGATTATAGTTATAGCCTTTATTGCTTCCTGTTCTCAAACTCACAGATTAACAAGATTCTAAAATAAAGAGTGGCTACAGAGTGAAACTGACTCCTTCATGGAACTTCAAGATTTTATGATCTGAAGCAGAAACACACACACACACGTATTTAAAATACAGTGATTACTATAGCCCAGCTTCATGATGCTAAATGCTTTACATGCATTATCTTATTTAATCTTCACCTCTATGTGGGTAGGTCCTGTTGCCATCTCCATTTTACAGATGACGAAACTGAGGCTCAGAGAGTCAAATGAATTGCTCCAAGTTACCAACTAGTGAGTGACAGAGCTGGGATCCGAGCCAACTTCAGACGCTAAAGCCCACACTCATAACCACTGTGCTATACCTCGTGGCAGGCATCTCTCGCATAATGTGAGAAGAAAACACCAACTCCTTAGCCACCAACAGTAACTGAGATGTTGCTAACTCAGTGTTGCTATATCTATGCCTCATCAAAAGTTGTGAAAAATAAGTGTGCTTAAACCCTGCAAAAGCCTCTCTTCCTCCACCAGCCAGCTCCTGACCTTAACCCAACAAAATTCCTGGGTTAAAAAGTAGATGGCTTTGTTAGAGGTTAAGTCTTGAAAATCTGCATGCAGCCCAAGGGTTTTATCCTCAACAGCAAACCTCAAGGTAACCCAATTTCTCAGGAAACCATAAAATTAGGAATTGTTCACCCCTTAGTCCATCTCTATCTAGATCTAGCACAGAGCATGGTGTAAAGTAAGTTCTCAATAAGTGATGAATATATACATTAATCAACCCACGTAAGCAATGACTCAATGACAACTAAATGGAATCAAGAAAACCAACAGACTCCACAGGTGGTTGACGTTCTAGAGGCAACACACCAATGTAAACTCAGAATCTTATCATCTCTAAAATAGTCCACTTTGGAACTCCTATGACACTTAACTTTTGGATCCTTCTAGAAGGGCTGCTCCAGCTAATATTGCTCACTGTGTTCCCATAAACTAATCTAACAGGGGTACCAAAGCTGTTCTTCTGGGAATTCTCAGTGTTTGAAGTGCATTATAGATTTTCTAATTCAATTCCTTTTCCAGGGATGACAAATACTTAGCATGTGTGTCTCTACCCTCCCCACTCCCCATGCCCAGGACAGACCTTGTTAATAGATCATGACACTCTTCCAACTGAGCCCGGATGGCCAGTAACAATCCATCAGACTGGATCCACAAGGTAAAACCCATTTATTTTCCTGACTCAAGACCTTTGGAATGACCAATTCAGCATCACAGCCAAGCAATGACCCAGCTCATGTCTGAACACCTCCATAGATTGGTAATACATTCTCATAACAAAAGCATATTCCATCTTCAGAATTCTGTTAGAAAACCTTTCTTAGGGATACTTCTAGTGAACAAAGAGACAGAACACCCATGTCTTCTATGCTTGCCTCTTTCCAAATTTTTATTAAAATACACTTGAAAATACAAATAACAGACAGCAGCTGGCCCTTGCAAAAAAAAAAAAATGACAAAAATCCAAGGGGAATTTTCTCTAATTGCATTGATGACAGGGACTGAAGGGAGAGCACATTTTTGGAATACATGCCATAAATCCTACCCTTTAATTCATAGCAGCATAAATGCGCCCAAGGAACATAGGTAACACATATCCTTACTCCATTAAATTTCACTTTATGTCCTTTATTTCTACAGTGCCCAGGAAAGAAATGGAAGGCAATCCATAGGAACATCCTGCTAAGAGATCCAGAACTAGGATTATAGGAGATTCCTTCTCTCCCCATCAATGGCTCCTCTTAATCTCCATTCATTCTAAGACAGTAACATTTGATATGTACTATGGTGATAATTAGTTTTGATTCTGAGATGCTTGGCAACCTAAGAAAATACCCTGTTACTAAAAATGTAGTCTCCCGTGCCCACACTATACAATGAAGAACTGTGCACATCATCTGAGAAACCAGGATGGGGTAAGAAAGGCTCCTCCCTCACTCCAGTAGGCCTGCAGACATGATCTTGTGCAAGTACACAGCACTGAGATCTAATCAGAGAGAAAAGTCAACACCCAGCTGGGCTAACTAAGGGTGTTTGCCCAATCTGTTGACAAGACACCCCCAACCTTCTAAGGAAGTGCTAACAGGATTGCAGCAATATCATACCCAGTGCAAAGAGGACACTAACAAAATGACGTGTGGAGCAAATGAATAAAAGAATGACTAAATGAAGAGATGATAAAATGAACAAAAAGGGATAACAGGTTTCAGGGAAAAGAAGAACATGTCTCTAGAAATTATGCTCTTTAAGAAATGGGCAGACCATGGATTTTTGCACAGCCAGGCCAGGAGCCACAGGGACAAACAGGTGGAGAGGATGAGAAAGACAGCACACGGAGAGTTCACTACTGAGACTCACTGAGAATTCAAATACTCAATAGCAGAACCTAGGTCCTCACTGGAGGAATAGAAGAGCAGAAGGGACAACATGGAAATTAAATCAGATATGTGCCTTTGACAGCTGAGAAACTCCCAGATGGACAAGGAAGCTGGGACTGCTTCTATACGGTTCTCTCTATCTCATTACTTAGTCACTTCCATGGAGATACCCCCCCGATGATCTAAAATAGATTCGCCCATTTGCCCACTGTTTACTCACTATGTTGTGGTTTTCTTCACATTTATTTTTAATATATGTTTACTATCTCCCAGACTGGGAACCCCATGGGGACAGAGTCCTTATCTGCCCACTGCTGAGCCGCTACCCCCAAAGGAGTGCTGGGCATGTAGGAGGCATTTAATGAGTATTTATTATATGAATGCATGAATAAATCAGGCGAAGAAAAATTTACTACAACCAAACATAGTTTACTATTTCAGAGCAAGGGTAGTTTAATAATAGGAAATCTATAACACAATGCATCATATTTATAGGTAAATTTTAAAGGTAAATTGAAAAATAAATCAATAAAATGTAACTAGTCATAATTAAAAGCAAAAATTTACCATATTAGGAATAAAAGAGAATTGACTTAATGTGAAATGAACACTAAGTTAAATCGAGTGTCATTATATTTAATAGTGAAACACTAGCAACATTCCTCCTAAAATTGAAAATTAGATGAGTCCATAATATCCAAAGTTATTTTTAAATTTTTTCTAGGAGTTCCAGTCCATTGAGTAAGTTCCAGATGGAATAAAGAGTTAAATGTATATCTAGGACACTTTTTAAAGTTTTTTACAAGTGTAAAATTAGCTGATTTTTCTCAAAATATCCAAGCATCAAAGCAATGAAAAAGACATATATTTTTCCTACAAAAATTAAAGCTTTTCTTAACTTTTAAAAGTAACAAAATACAGGAAAAATTGTTTTAAAACCCCCACAAAGCGTGTGTGTGTGTGTTTGTGTATATATCAATTATGCGTCAATAAATGCTTCAAAAATAAAACAAATTGATAATGCCTCAATATTTCAAGAATACTTATGTCTGCAATAAAAACTCTTAAGCCAAATTTAAATTTCAAGTCACAAAAAAACAAATTACAAAAGAAAAGCAAGTGTCCAAATAAACAAAATTCATTCAATGAAAAATGCAAAACAAAACAATAAAATAGAATTTTATTTCAAAACTTTTCTTTTTAACAATCACGCTCTAGGCTTTTGAGGTGGAATGAAGCAGGTTCTCTTACTTACTGATAGCAGGAGAATAATTGTTGAAAGTCAAATGCTGAAATCTACTTTTCTCCCACTTCTAATCTATTCTCAACACTACAGTCAGAGTAATCTTTTCAAAGAGCAAATATGACCAGGCTACTTCCTTATCTAAATCCCTTCAGGGACTTCTAGTTGCTTCTAGAAAAAAGATCTAAATCATAGCACAGTCTACATGATCCTCTATGGTCTGGCCACTGTCTCCCCCTGAACTTCATGTCCCGGTATCTGTCCTACATCAATAAGAGCCTTCCTCTCTGCACAGTGTTCCTCATTCCCTCTCATCCCAGCCTTTTCGACTGTGATCCTTTCTCCTGGACCACTCCTCTCCTTCTCCCAATTCACCTTTATTTTTCCCAGGTCTTAGCTTTATCTTCTATTCCCAGGGAAAATTTACCTGGTCTCCCTGAATAGAAGTTCTCCCAATAAAGTTTCTTTGAATATCATGGACTTCTCCTTCCTGGCACATATCACGGTTTTAATTTTATGTTTGTTTTGGGTGGTTACTTAACATCTCTCTCCTCCCCTAGACTGTGAGCTCTCAGAAATCAATGGCCAATCTCTTTGTGTTTGCTATTGTAGCCTGAGTACCTGGACCATAAGATATGCTTAATAAATATTTACTGAAAGAAGCAAACTCCAGTTCATCTTGGCCACTCCTAAAACAGCAAGACCTAAAGTTCACCCATGCATGGTTTGCCAAGTCATATAAGTGCAGGACACACACATTTCTGAATATAGCCCTATTACAGGGTTGAACAAAAGTGAAGTTACTATCCTCTGACATGCCACCATTAGGCCATGTCATCTCCAATTTTATTCTTATGTACTTGCATTCCAGGATTCCAAGGTGAAGCGTTATGTTTATCCCTACTAAATTTCCTCTTGTAAACTAAGTCCATAATTTCAACATTTTGAAGACCCTTCTGAATCCTGATTGTGTCAAATTCCATGTTTCCTCTAGTTTCATGTCACCCACAATTACTTGTCTTTTAAATTACTGATGAATGTTGTACAATTACAATGATAACTATGAAGATATCTATCATTTCTTGAGCCCTTATTTAATAGCATCAGGTCCTGTGACAGCCTATTTGCACACTGACTCCTGTCACCTTCCTAACAACGTTAGGAGGTGGGTATTTTCATCTCAGTCTTTAGAGATGGTAAACCTGTGGCTCTGAGGATCAGTTAACTTGTCTGCGATCTCACAGCACATTAATGGAAAGACAAGGATTTGAACTCAGGCATCTCTATCTCCTAAGCCTCTTTACATGACTGTAGTGGCTTTCAAACTTTTCTTAGCCATGAAGTCTGTTGTTTCAGGTAAATCTTACATGGAAGCCTGCCATACAGCTAAAGTCAGAATAGATCTCTGCCTAGCACAGCTTCAAAATTACTGCAGCACATTGGACTGATTTTCACCAAAGAAGGCCTAAATCAGAGGCCTGGGTGAACCCCTAGAAACCTGTTAGATTCACAGTAACCAACCACTTGTTCTGGAATATACTAGAGTATTCTGGAACATTTTAGCTCAAATGCTATGAGCTTTGGCTGCTAACTGCTCACAGCTGCTCCGTTTTTCCAGAAAACAGCCCGTGGAGGACCAGAAATCCGTCATCCAGAAGGGTACACCATTCTCCAGGGGCATCCCATAGTTGATGACTGGCCAATATAGGTGGACAATAGACCAATCCTGCTGCCTCAATTCAGAGGACAACCTTGTGGGACATTTTATATCCCAGAGGCCTCCATGGGTCATGCCAAGACTAGAGGCCACTTCCCTGCTCAGCTTTTTTCCCTTCTCTCTTCTGCTGCCCTTACTCCCTCACAGTTTTGGTTTTTTGGGGGTTTTTTTTAATCTTTTTTTTTTTTGGCGTTACGCGGGCCTCTCGCTGTTGTGGCCTCTCCTGCCACGGAGCACAGGCTGCGGACGCGCAGGCTCAGCAGCCATGGCTCACGGGCCCAGCCGCTCCGCAGCATGCGGGATCCTCCCGGACCGGGGCACGAACCTGTGTCCCCTGCATCGGCAGGCGGACTCCCAACCACTGCACCACCAGGGAAGCCCTTGGGTTTTTTTTCTTAAGAGCAATGCCTCAGTAAATCACATGTACCTGAATCCCTGATCAGACCTGTCCTCCAGGAAACCAAACCTAAGGCATCTGGCAAACAAGAGTGGTCCTGGGGAAAAATAAGACTGATGTTGAATCATTTGCTGGTGGGCAACGAAGACTTCCATCATTAGAGATCATCTCTCATGTGTGGGCACAACGCAACTGCAAAGACTTTTACCTGGGATAAACTGAAACAGGCTACAGGTGGAAGGGGAGGCCCTACCTGATGCAGTATCTCTGGCATTTGAGAGGTATGGGCGTGGAAGAAAATATATAAGGACTGTGGAATTGAGTGGTGGTTGCTGAAAACAACGTTGGTTGATGCTTTGAGGAGAGAAAGTAACAGAGAGAAAATGAATTTTCAGTTTCCAGGAAAAAATAACCTTGAATGTAAGAGCAGGTATCCTGGGATTCCCGCCCTATCCCTGGATGCTCTAGAAAGCTACGTCACCTAAGAGGGTTTCCCCAAATGACACTCTGGGCTATCTATGAATGATATCAAAATTTCTAGCTACTCAGCCAAATATATTAAAACAGGAAATCAAACTGTTTCATTCATCCTTATGAACCTAAGAAAACAGGAGACAGAGGAATCTTAGACTTTACAGCATGTGGGTTTTGTCAAAAAGATAGTTCCTCTGTCATGGGGGTTTACAGCTTTTCCCAATTCAATTAATTGGAATCTCACAGAAAAGCAAATGCTGTCAAATAAAAGACTCAAACATCTGGGACACCAAGCACAATCCAGTGAAAAACACTTATGCAGTCACAGCTTGTGGATGGGAATTGTAAGAGCTTTTATTTCTAAGAACCACTGCTCAGAGAGCGTGGCTTCTTTTAACAGCTAGTACACAGGCAGGTTTAGGTGGTGGTTTTTCTTAGAATGCAACTGAATGAGCCTTCTCCAGTGCATTCATTCAATCAAAATATATTAATTGAATGTCTCTTTGGGGCCAGCCATAGTGTTAGGGTATAATGGTAAGCAAAGTCATTTCTATACTCACAGAGCTCAGGGTCTAACTCCATTTCAAAAACTCCTGGCCCAGAAGGAGAGAGTCATGGAGAGAACGTGACCCTGACAAGATATGTGACCGTTGTTAGTCAAGGGACACAACCAGACTGAGGCACTTTCACCCTCTTTATTCCCTCTTAAGGCTCTCCATTGGCCAACCCAACCAGAGTCCAGAGGACCAAGGAGCCCCACTGATAGAGTTCACACAGATGAGCTACTGAGGGCACTGAGCAGGAGAAGGAAGCAGAGAAGACCTGGAGGGACAATGGAAGACAGTCAGCACACAGTCATGACCCAGCGATGATCAATAACTGTTATCTCAGCAAACTACTCCCCTCTAGCTGGCTACATTCAGCCTCCAGGATACTCTCATGGTGTCCTTTGTATATAATTTTTCTCTCATTTAATTCTGAATCAAATAATCTCCTCCAATCTATTATATATGACCAGTGTTGTCTTTCCATATAGGAAGTTTTTGTCTTCCTGTGTAGCTTCTGGATATATAATGCTCACTCCCCTTCTCTTTCTATGTGACCAAGTTCTCTGGAGCAAAATTATTCCCTTCGAGAACTCTGGAATTCCTGAAAGATCATATTTAGCCTTCTGGTATGAAAATATTGATGGAGATAAAACCTGTTAAATCCCAATTTGACTGCCAATCTGTGTTCAGAGCCACTTTCAAATGAGAGCTCATGAGACTGTGGAAGAAAAGGCAGTCTGAAAATGGTATATACATGCCTAGGGATAATGATGTATGATCAGAATTGTTACTATTAAACACTCACTCGGTACCACCCAGGAGAAGATTTTATAGCAAAGTATGACCTTGAGAGTAATGCAGCGTAAACTGAGGAGGCTGCTGATGGTATTAACAAAAATGGTAACATTGGTACATATCATTTTTCAAGTACCTACTAAGTGCCTGACATTATACTCAGCCCTTTATACATATTAATCTCATTTAAAATTTTATTGATCTGATTAATATTAATTTTATACACATCTCATTTAATACTCAAATTGATCTGATTAAAGAGGATTTTTACTTCATACAGCTTATCTCACTCAATACTTAAATTGATATTATTATTCCAGCATGTTTACACATATTACTGTATACATTGTATACATTTAACACTCAAATAGATATTATTTCAGCATTTGTCTACATATAATTTTACCCATTTTTATACCTTTTATCTCATTTGATACTGAAATTGATAGTATCATTCCAGCTTTACAGCGCAAGGTACTGATGCCCAAGGAGTGTGAGGTATCGCTGAGAATCAAAAAGCTGGTAAGCACTGGAGCAAGGCTGACATGCAGGCCTGTCTGGTCCCCATGCTCTTTCTCTCTCCACCACAAATGAAAGGCCTCCCCCAACATTAATAGCTGACAAGCGAAGACTTTGGCCCAGACTAGGCACTGTGCTATTTCTGTGTGCACTTTTTGCATTTGATTTTCACAACAACCCTATGAGGTGGGTTCTATTTTCAATTCCTATTTTGCAGAGCTCAAAAATGGCACCCAGACAAGTTATAGTAATTAAGGGAGACTTGTACTATCCAGACATCTGCTGGGAATCTGGCTAAAAATAGAGGGTCTGGCGAGTTGCTACATTGGGGACGGTTTCATTCTTTCAGTGTTGATGAAGCAATGAGGTGACCTGCCACTGAGGGCTTAGCCTGCATTAAGGAAGAAAGATGAGTTAGCAATGGTGAGGTGGCAGAAGGCCATAGGAAAGTAACTCTGTTTTCCTGAGGATCTTAGTCTTCCAGAAAGAGAAAAACTAGCACTGGCAGGTACAAACCCTGAATTCTTAGAAATAGATTTTTTTTTTAACTTTATATATCACAGTTCTGTGATTATGAGTGACAGAAAGTAACTCTGGATACCTTAGCAAACAACAACAACAATAGCTCAAAAGAAGATAAAAGTATAGCTGTTCATTTTACACAGAGAAAACATGGGCACAGGGTTTTGTAGGCTAAATAGTTACATGCCTTGAAAATAGATGGAAGATTCTAAAGAAAGATTGTAAAGATGAAATCCCAAATAGCTCCAGTGAGAAGGAAAAGGGGTGAAGTTAGCAACGCGACACTGGCTCTCTGAAGGCATCATGTCTTGAAAGGCTCAGTAACAAAGGCAGGGCACGTGATCAGAGAGACAGAGCTGTGACATCCCACTGACCTGGAGGAATGCAAGGCTTTGGGGAAGGGGAAAGCCCAGAATTAATGCAGGCAACAGCCAAAGAAAAAAGACCAGGGGTGCACAGCACATTTCCTGGGGAGTACTAAGAATGGAACTAACATTCATTGACCTTAATTGTTATAAGTTTGGCTTCTGGAGTCTGATGTAGCTGAGCTGGAATCCTTCTTGTGTCTTAGACTAACCTAGTGACTTTAGACAGGCTCTTCTTCCAGATGGAGCTAACATCCTGTTTTCTTCAAGTCTTGGTTCATACCATTCCCTTTTCAATGAGGCTACCCTGACTATCCTATTTAAATCCTCTCCCTCCTCTCCCCAGCTCCAAGACTTTTAATCTCACTTTCCCTGTTCTACCCTTCCCTTTCCACAGGACTTACCATCTTTTATCATACTAAACAAGTTTATTATTATTATGTGTAGTGTATTGTTTATTGTGCAACCCAACCCACCACATACAATAAGGCTAAGGTGTTTGCTGATTTTGTCCAAAAATATATCCCAACTGCCTAGAATAGTACCTGGCACACTGTAGTGCTTAATAAAATAAACACTTATTGAATGAAGAATGAAGTTCCTTCATCCCTCTGTCTTGTCTGTAAAATGGGGACAATGTTCACTGTGTTTTATGGATATTAAATGAGATGATGCATGCAAAAGACACCCAGCATAGTGCCTGGCAAAAAATAGTCAATAGATGTAGGCAATTATAGTGCTTTTTATATCAATTAATTTTCTCATTTGATCCTCATGTTAACTCTGAAAAATAACATCTTGCTGTTGAGGAAAATATAATTTATAGAGATAAAACCAGTTGTTAGTTTGATCTAACATCAGAGGCTTCATTTATGGGAACAGTATAAAGAGAAGAAGGCTAGAAGAGAGACAAAGGAATTCATATTCCATCTTTTTCAAGCCTTTTCTAGCAAAGGATGGTTAGCCCCAGACTAGCACAGGGATAGAATTCCAAAAACAGTGATCAGATGTATGTTCAGTGAACATTTTAATTCCTAATGTGGTGATCACTAGAAATCATGTTGGTTCACTAGGAGGTATTTGTACTACATAAGTGCATTTCCTTCCTTGATAATGTTACTGTGATAATAGAGGAAAGCTTTAGGCCAAGCACAATGTATCCTGATTTCAACAGAGTATGTAACAAGACCCCTTTTAGACTTTATGCATAAGACAGTGAAATGTAGGTTCACTGGTTGTTGGATTTATCACTTGGACCAAAGATCAATAAACTTTTTCTGTAAACAGCCAGACAGTGAATATTTCAAATTTTGCTGGCCATATCGTCTCTGTCAGAACTATTCAGTTTTGCCGCTGTAGTGTGAGAAAAATAGACAGCCATAAACAACATATAAACAAATAAGTGTAGCTGTGTTCCAATAAAACTTTATTTACAAAAAAATGCTACTGGCTGGATCTGGCCCATGGTTGTAGTTTGCTAATCCCTGGCCTAGATGGTGGAATGGCTATAATCCTAAGTGTGCCACGGACTGAACTGGCAAACAGTCTCTACTGCAATGATATGAGAATAGGCTGACTACATTTATGAGTGATACAAAGCTAGGAGAAATATCCAACATGATGGATGACAAAGTCAAAATTTTAAATTAGGCAGAGACACCAAAACTACCAGCCAAAATTAATGTGATACAAGTTCATGCCTGAAAGTATATTGTTCTTTGGTTAACAAAACATCATCGATAATGAAAATAAGCTACATTCTATCTATCAACACAATGAAGGGAGAAAACTGGGTTTGGCAAAAATTGCTCAAAAATGATCTGGGGTCGGCCATATGCTTCACTTATTATTCATTCACTCACTTCTTCAGTTTTCAGCAACGAGTCCCACCTGCTTACTAGGCCCTATGCATAGTGTTGGAGTGGTTTTGATGATAAATAAAAGTCTCAGTCCTTAAAGACACATAATATAATCTATTAGACAAGGAAGATGTCCCTTTATTCATTCATTCACTTATTTGTTTTTTCAAAAACTAAATATTGCAGCCAACAATGTGGCAGGGCCAGATCAGGGTGTGGGGATGAAAAAGGTAAATGAGATTTGGTCTTCGCCTTTGAGGAACTCTGAATATAATCTTGGAGATACATTTTATGTAAACAGATCAATTACAATACAGCATGGTATATGCTGTTTCAGAAATATGAATCGAATGTGTGAAAGCAGAGAAAATGAAACAGCTAATTCACTCTGAAGTATTCCATGAAACCCTAACATTTGAGCCGTTTCTACAAAGTGGATTAGAGTTTTACTATCAGATGCTGATATATTGTTTAATGTCTGAAAGACTTTTGTGCCTGGTTACAAACAACCACAAATACTGTGCTTTGTTTTGATGTTCCATTTACTAAAATCATCCATTAGATCATAGGTAAATTTTTCAAAACAACTCTTTTGGTCATGTAAATGTTGCTTACAAATTTTATGAACCTCCAGTAAAGAAATTAAACTACAATTACAAGCGTAGTCTCTTAGTTGGGTTTTCTGCAGAAGCACTCCCTGATCAGGGTTCAAGTGTGCACAATGTGGTTGGGAGCTGTAAGGGATGGAAGCGGGGGGCAGTAACTGGAGAGTCAGTCCAGGTAAGGAGAGTCAGACCAGAAGGGATATGTTATCAAGCCAGCTACCATAGCTGGTGACTGAAACAATCTCATGAGGAAGCGCTGGGAAAGGAAGTAAAGTCATACCTGGAAATTATCCTGGCCAAGGGGCAAGGGAACCGAGGTATCTATACTCCCATACCTGTCAGTCACTGGGTAGGGACTGTCACAGGATAGTGATAGGGGTAGTTAATTCCAAGGCACTTCCAGTCTACCCTATGCACATGTGCGGGTGGGTTCTGGAAGCCTGCAGACAGCCCAATGACAAAGATGTAGTGCAGTCTGCCTCTGCCTGGAGTTGGGCTGGAGAGCATGGAAATGGGGTTCTGAGGGCACATGGGTGAAATACCAGCAGCAGCTGCTACATGTACTTTGTATGAGTCTTGAAAATTTCAGACACCTTCAAGAAGCAGGCAAAATATACAGGCATATAATGCTTACAAAAGTACTAAAACTTATTCTAAAACAGCAACACCACCAAGCATTCCATTCATTGCTTCATTATATTTGTCTTTGTACTTCTTACTTTCTAGGGTGACTCCTATGTAGCTTTCATTTCTTCTAGGGTTTTCGCTGTAATATTTTGACAATATTTCCTGGTTGTAGTTATTATGCTATACCCAAGTAAAAGGAGAACTTCTCAGGCCACTTGAGGTTAAAGATCACCTAAAGTAATTCAAGCCTGGTCATAAGACTGAGTAAAGTCCATTCACTATATCCTCAAGATAGAACTTTCTAGATCCACTCTCTCACACAGGGCTTACTTTTTGGCAACTTGGGGATAGCCTCGCAAACTGTGTACTCTGAATGTCGTGTTTGGCTAGCATTACTCCTCTTTGCCTCTTAATGCTGTCACTTTAATTTACTGATCTTGTCTTTTAGCATTATTTAAAATGTACAAATTTCTGTTTCTATTTTATTATAATTTCTACAGCTTTCTAGAGGTTTCATCTCCTAGGAGATGAGCAACTGGGTCTGCGTACTTAGCATGCCTCTCAAGGACTCTGAGCTAATTAATCATTTTGGAACACTGACTTGAACCCTCCTTCTACTTGGCCATTATGCATGACCATCAGTATGATCTGTCCTGCCTACACTTTGAACACAATATACTTCGTTATTTTTGGAATTACTTGACTTATGTACACTTGTCTAGTTTATTCTTTCTTAATTGCACTGAGAGAAGCAAGTACAGATTTCTATTTTGCATGCAAATACTTGATCAAAGAATACAAAGATATTTGGTTCCATGGGAAATGGAATGTTTTGTGATAAGAGCACAGACCCTGGAGCCAAATGGCCTGGCTTCAAATTTGGGGTACCCCACTCACCAGCTGTGTAACCTTGAAAAGGTCACTTAACCTCTTGGTGCTGGGCAAAGGTGAGTCAGTTACTGCCATTAATGAGCCACTTTTAGCAATGACAGAACTATGCTATTTTAAAATTGTGAGTTCACACTTATAACCCTCAGTATAACAAATTTGTTTGCAATATTCCACTTTTTAGCAAGTGAGAGTTTCTTTCTTTTTTTTTTTTTGTGGTACGTGGGCCTCTCACTGCTGTGGCCTCTCCCGTTGCGGAGCACAGCCTGTGGACGCGCAGGCTCAGCAGCCATGGCTCACGGGCCCACCCGCTCCGCGGCATGTGGGATCTTCCCGGACCGGGGCATGAACCCGCATCCCCTGCATTGGCAGGCGGACTCTCAACCACTGCGCCATCAGGGAAGTCCTGAGAGTTTCTTGATTACTAAGATTTTATCTTATATTGACAGCAGAAAGGGGGATGGAAATGGAGGACACAGAAGTTTAGAGAGAACACTCTCTCTAAAGAAAGTTTAGAGAGAAACACTCCACACATGTGGAGACCAGCATGCCATGAGATAGATACTAACAAGAATGGGGGGACTGGTGTGATCCTTGGACTCTGGAGCTGCTTCCTCTTACCTCCTTGACCAACGTGAATCCCATTACACTACACTTTTATAACACCTTGCATCTCTCCTTGTACTACTTACCACAGCTGCAACTTTACAATTATTTGAGTGGCTCAGATGTCTATGCCTTCCATTAGACTGTAAGCTCCAGAGGACAGGAATGTATTAGGGTGAAAAACAAACAGATGCAAAAACCAAGATGGATTACTTGGAAACTACAAGCTTTGTTTGTTTTTGTTTTGTTTTTTCTCATTCAGTTAACATGTAGTTGGGTGTTTGGGAGGCAGCCTTGCACACAGTGACCAAGGAACCCAGGCTTCTTCCATTTAGTGTTTCTACCAATCCCTGGGTCATGAACATCCTTCTCTGGATCTGCTACATTTGACTAGCAGCTGAAGGGAGAGAAAGAAAGGAGGCTCATGCATGGAGAGTCTTAATGGCTAGCCCTGGAGGTAGTATTCCTCATGTCGACCTATTCTGATGTGGCTTGAATTACAGTATTCGGTGTTTTCGTGAGCGCTTTATATCAGTTAGCATAATGTCCTCAGGGTCCATCCATGTTGTAGCATGTGACAGGATTTCCTTCCTTTTTAAGGCTGAGTAATATTCCATTGTCTATATATGCCATATTTTGTTTATCCATTCATTCCTCAATGAACATTTGGGTTGCTTCCATCTCTTGGAATATACGTAACACTACTGAATTATACTTAAAAATGGTTAAGATGGCTTTAAAGAAAAAAAAAGTGATGTGGCTGGGCACCCTCTAACAGTCTACCCCATAGTGATGGAACCTGAGATGGAATGATCTCCTGGACTAACAGTGGATAGAGATCTGATCTACCCAGGCTCCATATTTCTTGTTCCTCCCTTATGGGCAATAATAATTTTAAAAGACTGCTTCCAAGATGCCAATGTCCTTACATGTCTGATGGTCTCCTTTTGCTGAGAGGTCTGCAACATGGGCTATTAAGCACTCTGGATTCAGAATGTAAGGGGCCCACAATGCCGGCATTCCAACCCTCCCAGAATTTCCAAGAGCTCCACTTCCAAATCTCCATTCACTTCCTCTGATACATTCCCCATTTGTGAACATGCAATACAACTTGTGATTATAAGTTCTGGCACTGAGATCAAACAGACCTAGGTTTCCAGACTGGCTTCTGCACTCACAATCTGTGTGTTTCAGGAAGCTAATTACTTTGCTTGAGCCACAGTTTCCTTGGCAGTGAATTAAGACTAATGTAAGTTCTCTCTTGGATATTTTCTCCAGATCCACTCTCTATACATCCAAACCAACGTATACGGCAGACCAACCTACACAGACTATACCAATGGTTCTCAACTGGGACAGTTTTGCCCCCTCAAGGGACAGTTGGAGATATGGAGACATTTTGGGGTATCACAGCTGAGGAAGTTGCTATTATCATCTAGTGAGTAGAGGCCAGGGATGCTATTAAACATCCTACAGTGCACAGGAGGGTTTCTTCACAACAAAGAATGATCCAACCCCAAATATCAATCGTGCAGAGGGTAAGAAATGCTTGGCTACACCAATAGGTTCTCTGCTCCTCTGGCTCCTGGCTGGCATCGGCCAATGGGGAGCCCTAGCAGAAATCAGGAGAGAGAGGAGTGTGAAGTCACGCTAGTCATTCCCTTTGCTCTAACTCAAGGGGGTTGCCTTGGGTTGGCTGTGTCCCTCCCCGTAGGCCCCTGCTCCATTCAAAGCAGGCTTTTCTCCTTCTGGGATCTAGCAACTGCTGCCTGTGCTCATTTCTTCGGCCTAAGCGTGGTAACAGCTCTGCTGATACCAGCCCCAGGGTACCACACTTCCTTTTGAGGGTCCTTTGCACCTTGCCACATCTTTGTAAATAGTCCCCTTTCAAGTTATCTTAGTTTGATGATCTGTTTCCTTTTGGGATTCTGGGTGATATCAATAACAACCTCTTAAGGCTATTGTAAGATTTCAATGAGATAATAGACAGAAACATTTGGCATGATGTGAGGCATGCTGTGACTGTTCAGTAAACTACAGCTTTCTCACAGTTCCACTTTGGGCATTGCTGTTACCTTGGGTTCTCTGGACAGATGACCCTTCCTTCATATGAGCCACCTGAAAATTTTTCTCCCTTTTTAATTTGCAGCATTCTTGGATCTTAAGAGATCTTTTTTTTTTTTTTTTACAGCTATGCTCTAGTGTCTAGAGACAGCTATTCTGCTGCAGAGCTCAAATATGGCATTAAAATATGCTGTGAGTTGGGAAACCTTTGCAGAAATTCCAGGCCTGTCTCTCCTCTCAGAATGCAAGACATGATTTGTCATCCTATCACATAAATTTGGAAGCGATGTTCATGCTGGCCTTTTTGTCTCTCGGTTTCCTGACTGAGTAGTAAGAATGGATGAGCCTGATTTTTATTGCTGGTGACAGGAGGAGAAAGGTTGGCTCCAGCCTCTGTGAGTAAGGTTGGATGAGATTCAAACAAGGCAAGTGAAATCAACATGCCCCTACCCAAGAGAACATGGGGCCCTGGGCAGATTCACTGCAGGTAAAATGCAAGAACAGACTCCACCCATAGAGTCTGTTTGAAAATATGTGGGAACTACTGGGGCAGCTCATTCATTCAGTCACTCATTCATTCAATATATTGATATTTGAGAGTAACTCCAGCTCTTTTTCATTTAAGTCTATTCTATGACATCACCCTGAGTACATAGAACAAAAAAGTTAAAGATAATAGTCACATTTTCATCCACTGTCTCATCCAGATCTTTTAAAAGTTCTATGTGGGGGGGCATTCCTATTGGCCCATTTTAAGGTGAGGAAACTGAGACTTGGAGAAAGTCATTTGCCCAAGCTGCATGATAGTGAACTAGGATTCATAAGCAGACGAGTAGACTCTAGAGTCAGACAGACCAGCCTGATCGTAGGAGGTTACTTTGCTGACTCTCTGTCCTCTGTAACACCAGGATTATGATGAACCAACTCACTGCCTAGCCCATGGTCAATGCTACAGCTGGCAGCTATGCAGCTAGCACCATTATTAGAAAGTAAGGAACTTTGAGTCTGGCATTCCTGAGGTACGATTCTGCTCTGCTTCTAAAAAGCTATGTCCCTCAGGCAAATCATTTGACCTGCCTGGGCTCAGTTCCCTCACGTGCCAAGTGGAGGACAGTAATGTCTGCCTTACATGGCTGTGGTGAGAACTCCACAAATGCAGAGGTCTCCAGAGTGGAGTGTGTGCACTCTGAGGTGGGATGCAAGAAGAAGGTATCAGAATTTTGATCTCTAGCTTATTTAATTCACTTCAAAATAAAAAAGGAAATGAAGCTTTACTCATATTATTGTATGAATAGACGCTTGACACCCATATTCAATCTGTGTGTCAGCTCTTTTCTTTCTTCTACAACGCAGATTAGCTCCTAACACATTCACTTGCTTTGATCAAATTCATTCATTCATTTGCTTTGAGCAAATTGCCTTGTGTGGCAATTGATGTGAGACCAGGTAAACGGATTTAAGGATTATAATAACCAGTTTTTAAGCAAACTCACAAAAAGGACAAGTGACTTTTAAAAAGTCCTGCTAGGAATCTATTTCAAAACATGCTAACAAGGTAAGTATAAATGAGCACCCCAAAAATGATAGAACTCACCTTTCTTCTACTTCGCTAAGGTTTCCCCATGGGCTATACCATGATAGGTAAAGAAAATGATAATATAATCTGAGCTGACAAAACATCGCCCCTCACCCATCCAAAGGAAATTATCATAAAATGGTTTATTAATATGGATTTACAACAACTACTATTACTGATAATTTTTTCTCTACATTTAACTTGTGCTTGGAGACATTAGCTAATAATAGTACAAGGCTACCACAATTAGCAACACATTTAAATATTATTTATTCCAAGTTAGTTTCATTCTTTTAGAATTTCTCATTTTGTGTTTGTTTTATAAGGTACTCAAAAAGCACCATCTGACACTGTGTAAGCAACTAATCAAGTGTAATTATACTGGTGATATGTGCTAAACATCCTTTTTGTTGGTGGGGTGTACAATTTAAAAAGCAGGGAGGGACTTCCCTGGTGGTGCAGTGGTTAAGAATCGGCCTGCCAATTCAGGGGACACGGGTTCGATCCCTGGCCTGGGAAGATCTCACATGCCGTGGAGCAACTAAGCCCATGCACCACAACTACTGAGCCTGCAATCTTGAGCCCGTGAGCCACAACTAGTAAGCTGGCATGCCACAACTACTGAAGCCCGTGGGCCCTAGAGCATGTGCACCGCAACTACTGAGCTCACACACCACAACTACTGAAGCCTGCACACCTAGAGCCTGTCCTCTGCAACAAGAGAAGCCACCGCGATGAGAAGCCCGGGCACCACAACGAAGAGTAGCCCCCTCTTGCCACAACTAGAGAAAGCCCACACGCAGCAACGAACACCCAACGCAGCCAAAAAACAATTTTAAATTTTAAAAAAATTTTTTAAAAATTAAAAGAAAGTTTTTAATTAAAAAAATAAAAAGCATGGAGACCCCTGAGCTAATGTATATAATAATAAAGTCATTATTTCAAAAACTGCCATGTAGTAGATGCTCAATAAAAAGCAACTCTTATTATTAAAAACTTCCCACTTATTGAGCACTTACCACATATGATTATTTTTCAACTTAAAAAAACTTTATTGTGGAAAATTTCAAATACCTAAAACATAGAATGAATTTATGACCCATTATGTACTTTTATCCAACTTTGGCAATTATCATTTTTCCGACCCTGTTTTATCTCTTCCCCTACTTATCTTTCTGGAATATATTAAAGCAAAGTCCACACCATTTCACCCACATATAGTTCTGTATGAACCTCTAAGTGATAAGGGATTTTTGTTTAACCACCTCACCATTATCACACCCAAACAATCATCAGTAATTCCTTTAATATCACCTACCATGCTATTATTTTTATTATTATTATTATTACTATGCTTTGAAACTGCAAATATGATTGATTGGATCCCTCCAGCATCACCCCATCTCCTTCACGACCACGTCCACACGCCTCACAGAGGCCAAAACACACAGCACGACTGGCCCCTGCCTGCCCGCTCCTCTTTGCCCACCACATTCTCACTCAGGCACCCTTTCCCAGTTCTTAAACAGCATCCTCAGTCCCTCCCCATTCAGTGCCCATTCAGGGTTCCCTCTATTTGAATTGCCTGTCCCGCTGCTCTCCCTGTCAGCTCCTTTTCACCCTTCAGGTCTCAGCTCTAAGATCCCCTCTTCCCTAAGTAGGCCCCCAGTTGGCTGCTTTGTGCTTCCACTAAATAATGTTCATGTGTTTCACACCACTCATCACAAAGTCTAGGTTTGTTCCTGTCTCCTTCATTTGACTGGGAGGAACACAGTCTGTTAGAGTCACCATTTTCATCCTGAAGTTGAGCTCAGCTCAGTGCTGAGCAGAAGGTAGCAGCCAACACATCACTGAACGACTGAAAGGAGGAGGGAAGCCATGGTCTTGCCCTGCCTGCTCTCCGTTCCTCTCTCCTCTTCCAGCGTCTGCTCTTCCTGCTCCTTCGACCCATCAGGTCTTCCCCTTCCCTCTCAAGCCACCCGCTGTTGTTCCACCTCACATCCTACCCACTCTTCAAGTTCAGATACAGTGTGACCTCCTCTGGGAAGCCCACACTGCTTCTGTGCTCACTCCCTGTTTTCACTTCCATCACCAAATTCATCCTATCATTCATGTGTCTCTCACCCTCACCACACTCTGTGTCCCTTGAGAACTGGGATAGTTAAATTTACAGGTCATCTTGACTAGACTAAGTTGCTTTGTTTCTGGGTGTGTCTGTGAAGCTGTTTCCAGAAGAGATTAGCATTTGAATCCACAGACTGAGAAAAGAAGATCTGCCCTCACCAATGCAGGGGGAATCATCCAATCTACTGAGGGCCCGACCAGAAGAAAAAGTCAGAGGAAGGGCAAATTTATTCTCCCTTCTTCAGCCCGAACATTCATCCTCTCCTGCCTTTGGTCATTGGCTCTCCTGGTTCTCAGGCCTTTGGGTTTGGACCAGAACTACACCACTGGCTTTCCTGGGGCTCCAGCTTACAGTCATTGGCTCTCCTGGTTCTCAGGCCTTTGGGTTTGGACCAGAACTACACCACTGGCTTTCCTGGGGCTCCAGCTTACAGATGGCAGATTGTGGAACTTCTCAGCCTCCATAATTGCATGAATCAATCCGTCATCATAGATCTCTTTGTGGATGTCCATGTATATCCTATTGGCTCTGTTTCTCTAGAGAAACCTGACTAATACAAGTATTAATACCCTGTCCTGTACAATGTCTGAAGCTCAGTGCCTAGGACATTTCCATAAAGGTATAAATGAATCAGCCAGGAGTAGTAGGAAGGTAAAGTTAAGCCTGAAGGGCCAGGAAATAGAGCACAAGTAATGGGTATCAGTGGGTCTCAAGGACATAACAGGATGTCATACCAGGAAGGTTTGGATCAGTAGATGAGATCCAAGACCCTGAACAAGTGAGATGGTTCTGGGTTTCCATTTAAGGAGATGCCAGGTGTGATCTCAGGGTGATGGCAACCCTTTAGGTAAATATAGAATAATCTGAATATAAGCTCCAATAGGAAAAAGCTTCCCTAGGGGAGGGATTTTGATCTGTACCATTCACTGCTATACCTGTGCCTGCTATATAGTAGGTGCTCAAAACAAAGGTCTCTTGGATGAATAAATGAATGGATAAATGACCAGGGCTGGCTGAATAAAAGGCAGGGATGTGAACTGGACATGAGTAGAGACAGGAAAGCAGCTGTTTCCTCACTACCCCTCAGAACCACCTAAGGGAAAAGACCCAAACCTGTCAACCCTGTGACATCAATACCATGCCTATCTCATTTAATCTTGTCTTTCCAATGCCCAGCAGAGCCTGGCACCTAATAGCACTCAATAAATCATTGTGGAACAAATGATTCTTTCTGTGAAATGGAGGCTAATATCACTTATCTTGAAATGAATTAGGATTCTCAACACTCTTCAAGTCTTCAGTGAAAATTCTGTATTAGTTCAATCTCTAAGACTTTTTTAGCCCTGTTTTTAAGAGTGTTGAATCAATTCCAACTTATCAATCAAGGTCAGATTTGTCACTGAAGCATCTACTTGCTAATATGAGCATGTTTGCATTTTGTTGAGCTTAGCTTGACATACTAGCACATTCCAGGCTGTCTCCAGATCATGATATTGTCGTAAATGGGCCACCAGTGCCTTGGGAACTACTGGTAGGTTGTCCTTGAGAAAAAAGGAGAGGTTCTGAAGACACAGATTTTACAAATACTGCATTAAGCAGAGAGTTCTTCACTGCAGGATTGCTCAGAGCCTTTGTTATGCTAATATGAAATTGTGATTCCCCTGGGAGAGGGTCTCAAAAGATGGTAATCCCCACATTCTTTGTTGCTTAAACCCTATTTTTTAGGACGGTTAAGAATCTGCCTGCCAATGCAGGGAACACGGGTTCGAGCCCTGGTCTGGGAAGATCCCACATGCCATGGAGAAAATAAGCCCATGCACCTCAACTACTGAGCCTGCGCTCTAGAGCCCACGAGCCACCACTACTGAGCCCGCGTGCCACAACTACTGAAGCCCGTGCGCCTACAGCCCATGCTCCGCAACAAGAGAAACCACCACAATGAGAAGCCCACACACCGCAATGAAGAGTAGCCCCAGCTCACTGCAACTAGAGAAAGCCCACGTGTAGCAATGAAGACCCAATGTGGCCAAAAATGAAAAAATAAAATAAATTAATTTTTTTAAAAAAACTATATTTTAGATATTTGATGAAACACCCAAAGGATGCCTATTCCTGGAACAGTTTTAGAAATGCTGTTTTCAAGAATACCATATCATGAGGAGTTTTGCCTTTTCTTAACCACTTAGTTTACTAAAAATGACTGGTCTACCATAATGGAAAATGGTGCACAAACTCATTCACACTACCTCATCCATTCCTCTTAAGAGCGGAAGCACCAGAATCAAAAGAGATTGGGTTTTGCTGTGAGCTTGACTTCGTACAAGTCTCAGCTCCGCTACTTAGCAGCTGTATAACATTCTGCAGATTAATTATCTCAGCCTCAATTTTCTCAACCATAAAAATAAGAATGAATACACAACAGACTACAGAACCATGATAGCAGAGGATGTCTTTGAAAGGGTATAGCAAGGTCTGACATGTAGTAGGTGAAATTTCATTCATGGAGTGTCAGGCACTGATAGAGAATCTGAGGGTGGAGCTATCAACAAAACAGACAAAAGTCCCTGTCCTTAGGAGATTCTAGCCCAGCAGAGCAAGAGAGAAACTTCTATAGAGTCTGGCTCCCTAGGTGATTCCAAGGGACAGCCAGGGTGGGCACCAGAACTCCAAGGCAACAGGAGGCGCCACTCATGGAAAGTCTATTGCCATGTTCCTGGTGAAGGTGAGGCTGTGAGTTGTCCTGTTACCAAGACCCACCTGAATATTGCCTCTGCATTGTGGCTGCATACCCAACAGGAGAGGGTGTCCTGACCCTTCCTCTTCCCCACTATGATGGAAGCACATAACAGCAGAGCACCTGTGTGGCCTCATACTGGAGGGCCTTTGGACCCACATGCCAGGCAGCCCCATGGTGAGAGCCAAAGACACAACATAAGACCAGTCAGGTCAAACCCATCTCCTCATCTGAATTACAAGATGAGCTCTCCATGTTTGATGCTGGAGACTGAGTCCATGGATACCTGTGGGTGGCACAGCCAGGCCGGAGGCCTGTTGATTCTGAAGAGACTTATACAACTTTTTGAAACTGGTGGCATACGGCCCAGTGAGCAGCTGCTCAGTGCCCTGTTTTGTACTTCTGCCTGCCAAGGTTGCTGCTGAATGATCCACTGAGTGGCCTGCATCTTCTCCATTACCTGCCTGCCCGGGAGATGGAGAAGTTAGTCTCTAACTGTGCTGGCTTTTCTTCCTCTGCTTGCACCCCTCCCACTGCAGAGCGCCTACAGGCATTAGGCATTTAATTGTGCATGCCACAATTCACTGTGCCCAGGGTGCAGGCAGGGGCTGCCGCCTCTAGCTTCTTCACTCTGCAAACTGAGCACACACCGGCTCCTGCCCTGCCCGCTTCATGAATCATAGTTCATCACGTTCTCATAATTATATCATGTTGAAGGCTTCAAAGGGAGATCCTAGCGAGCTCAAGACGAAGGCGAAATATTTCGTTTATACCAAATGAAGAACACAACTGTGTGCACTTCCTTTGTGTATCAATTAGCGGCATATGGTGAGAGCAAAACGCGCTAATAAAGTTATAAAGAAATATAAGGGTTAGGGAGACTGCCGCTTCCTCATGGGCTCAGGTAGGAGCGTATGCTGCTAACACTGCAATTTCCAAACAGATTGTCTGAACACCTGCAGATGCTCAACGACCCTCCTACTCCCAAGTACTCTCCTTCGTGTCTCTTTCAACAAGATCATCTTAATTCAGGGGGAGGTACCGTGCTTAGGTTGGAGAAGCTATGTGACAAACAAGCTTTGTCTCACATGCCGACCCCAATCAGTTGGGACTGCCTGGAGTGCTGTGTTGAGAAAGATTCTGAGGCTGCACTTGGGCTCAGTGGGAATGAGGACTGATTATAGGAGTTACACTGTTTGCCTTGAGAAGGGCACAGGGCAAGGAAGATGTCTGTGCACACATTTGGCATTTCAGCTAGTGAAAGGAGTCTTAACTGAGGAATTGAAGTGGTGTGGTCTTAGGGAAGTCATTCACTATTCTCAGCCTCAGTTTCCTGATCTGTAAAATCAAGATGGTGATATTTCCTTTATAGGGTCATAGTGAAGATCAAATCCAGTGAAGTGTTTAAAACTGCTTTGGGAACCGCAATGTATTTACAAACAGAAGGTAATGTAACTGCAAAAACATCTACACTCAAACAGCTGTGTGTGTGTGTATGCGTGTGTGTCTGCTTCGCTAACACTCTAGGGAAGGGTTTTTCAACCTCAGCACTGTTGACAATTTGCACTGGATTGCGCTTCACAGTGGGGGACTGCCCTGTGCATTGTAGGCTGTTTAGCAGCATCCCTGGCCACAACTCACTACATGCCAGTAGCAGTCCCCAAGGATCAAAATGTCAGTCAAATATCCCAGATATGGCCAAATGTCCGCTAGGGACAAAACTGCCCCAGAATCACTGGTCTAGGTCAGTAGCTTTCCCCTCTGGCTGCACATGAGACTCAGCTGGAGAGCTTTTAAAACTGTATCAATGCCAGTTTCCAAGCCCCAAACAAGAGATTTTTACTTAACTGGCCAGAGTAGGTGGGGTGCCAGCGTCTATCCGTAGATGATTCTAACACTCACCCCAGAGTTGAGAACCTCTCACAAGGCTATATGGAATCCTTTCTGAGAGAACACAGGTTCTCCTCTCCTGCAAGCAAGAGGCTCCCCGGGCCTTGGCCATGTGCTCTTTCAGGGAAAGGCCAAGGGTCCTCCCAGAGGGAAACCAGGCAGACGGTTCCCCACACGCCAACCCAATATGCAATTTCCTTCCCTCCATTCAATAACAAAAGTTCCATTTTTTAATGAGTATATGAACAATTTATCCTTTAAGAGATGACTGAAGAATGTGATGGAGATAGTTAAAACGTGATAGATATACATGCTCGTCCATCTTAAAGCAACTTTTCAAAGACAATGAAAGCCCTAAGATCCCTTTGATAAAATGAAGCTAGACAGAAACATAGCAAGTAACATATGACTGAGCTCAAATGGTAAAATTAAAGGCAAACATTGTTGATAAGCTCACTAGAGCCTGAAGAATTGAAGCACAATATTAGCCTTGGTGGAAAATAACTTCATTTTAAATATGTCCTTCCTGCTACACGGTTTTCCTAAGGCTCTGAAAGCATTCTGTCTCTCTCAGCGTCTTGCTCTCTGTCACCAGGCATTTTCAACAGAATGAACAGAGAAGAGAGTTTGGGAATGAAAGTGAAGGATAATTGAAGTCTCGCCTTCATCTATTGTTACAACTGAATAGGCTGAGAGACAAACACTCGGTCAGTCCCTGCACAGACACTCCCAGAAGCCCTTGAGCTCCTGGGGCCTGCACGGCAGCCAGTCAGTCAGTGTATACTTACTGAACACCCACCACAAATAAGTCACTGCATTAATCTCTCTAGGGGATACTAAGATGGATAAGACACAGATCCTGCCCTCTAGGTGTTTGCAGTCCAGTTAGGGACCTATAAAAACTAATCAATAATACTGAATCGTCTGAGTTTAACTCCAAATGAGATTCCAAAGAGAGACACCGAGCTGGGGGGTTTCAGATGAAGCTAAGTGAAAACTGGACACAGAGGCAGGGCAATCCTCGGTCCCCAGGAATCATTTCTTATGGACTGATATGCAAGAGGGCTGTTGGTCTCCTGAGTGAAGGAGGGACATATGTGGTGGAGAGTCAGGCAGCTGAGAAAGGCATGGCACGATGCCCACCTCCGCCTGGGACTCAGCATCAGCGGTGTCCCTGCTTAAGGGCATAACTAGAAGTAAAGGGATAAGGTATAGGCTCCAAGGGAAGGGCGGTCTCCCCATGCCTGCATGGAGAACAGTGGCTGAACCAGCAGGGACTTGGGAGCTGTGCAAAGAACGCGAAGTTCTTGCCCTTCACCCTGGGACACAGGCAGCCTCAAGGGCAGAGCTCTGTTTCCCAGAAGAAGAAAACGGGATCTCAGTATGAAGCAAGGATGTTGCAAGGATGTTCAGCTCTGGGCACAGCAGCATGAGACTGCATGTGGGCCCAGGTGGAACGCCCTCTGGGGACTCCTGGACATACTCAAGGTATTGATTAGGAATCTGTCAGCAAACATCTTCGTTCTGAGCTCAGGGGGTAGGGAGCCCGGTGGTACCAGTGGGAAAACAGAAGGAATGACAACTAAGCAGAAAACACAAAGACTTGAACATCAGGAGAAAAGCCTGTTTTGAGTATGTCTAATTGCCAAACTACATGTGAGGTAAGCATTGCTATGAATCATGAGCACTACGTGGGCTGAGACCAACTAGTCACTATGGCCAAGAGCCTGAGATCTCTCTTGACCAAGAAGGTTGTTCTTCAAGTGACATTTAACCCCAGGAGCCTCAGGAAGCCTGATTCAGCAGCTAGTGTGCCAGTGAGGGCCTGCTGGGCCACGTGAGGTACGGGGTGGGGCTGTAGGGCTGCTGCTGTTAATCCACTGCCGTATCCAAGCCCCCTTCCACTCCCTCGTCACTCCGGTCTCCTCGCCCCTAGAGCCTATGCTCCACACCGCAGCGCAGAGTGGCCTTTAAAGCTGCAAGAGACCATGGTGCTGTCCTTCCCCTCTCATTTATAAAGAAATCCAAACTTCCTCCCATGCCCACTGGCCTCACAGGATCCACCGTGCCTGCTCCCCAGACTCATTCCCCAACTTTCTTTGTCTTGCGCACTTCCCTTCAGGGACCAAGGCTTTGTCCTAGACCTAGAACACTCTTAACTCATTTCATGCCCCAGGGCCTTTGTACTTGCTGCCAAGATATCATTCTCCATATATTCTCACGTTTGTTCCATCTCTTCATTCAGGTCTCTGCTCAAATATTATGTCCCCAGAGAGCTCTTCCCTGCCCAGGTTCCCTAAAAGAGTGTCTATCCCGAGTGTTTAGGAGAGCACCTGCCATGTAGTGCACAAATATGTATGAAACAAAAGAATGAACAACTCCTTCCCTAACTATGGGGCAAACTTCGGAGCACTTAGCCCCCCTTTTGAAGACCTGGCTTTGGAAGCCACTAACATGCACTTCATGATTACAGAGTCCCCAAGACTAACTAAATGGTCCTCTTCTGTTTGTCATCCTCACATCACCTGATACATGTCCCCATCCCATCCCAGCATTCATCAACACTGGTGGCTTACTATCTATTTTTGTTGACTTAGGTTTGCTTCTCTCTGCCCACATGAGTATCGGCCTCCTGAGACAAGGGTTCTACCTGATTTGTCTATTGCTGTAACCCTAATGTCTGGCAAAGAACAGGTGTTCAGTAAATATTTGTTGGATATCCATCCAGCTAAGGCAGGATTTTCTTGCACCTACATTTTTTCGGTTAATATTTTTACCCCAGGGCCAAATCTTACATTTACTAAATTAATTAAATATCACTGCACTAGATTCAACTCCTCATTCTAGTCCACTGAGATCTTCGTTATCCTGATTCTGTCATTCAGCATAACACTGTCTTTGCCTGTCTGCAGAAACTTTATAAAGCTGCTACCCACATGGTTTTCAAGGCAGAGATGCCGGTGGTGGGCAAGCCCCTCCCAGTGCTGGCCTCCTCGCTGTCCTTGCTGACCAAGTTGGGAGCATCAGGATACAGCCTCACCTCCCTCCTGTGCATGTGCAGCCTCCTCTACCCCACACCCACGAAGGAGGACTACAGAACAGACCACAAGCTCAAGAACAGGCTAGACCACATGTTGAATCCCACCTTCTCCACTTACTACTTTGTAAAATTTGGCAATGGTGATTCTCTTTGCCTCCTTGCATCTGGTACATAAGACAATAATTCCTGCCCCTAGAGTTGTTGTGAGGACGGAACACAGTAACAAAGTACCCAGTACCACACCAGGTTTGACGAATGCATCATCTACGTGCATTTAAAAAACAAACAATTTGGAGGAAGAGGGAGGAGAGTGAAACCCAGATATTTCATTGAGTCTTTTCAAGCCAATGGAAAAAAAATCAGTACATCTACAAATTAGTTGCCAGTCAGAGTTCATGTGGACAGTTGTGGTCATTGTTTCACGTTCCCATTAAAGTCCCCATGCGTCCATGAACTTGAAGACACAGGACCGCAGGGCTTATACAGGGGGCAGCAGGGAGCTATGTAGGGACACAGGTAGCTACATGGACCCCAGATGGCAGAAGCAAGGCCCGTGGCTCCACACGCTCTCCACGCTACCTTTCTCACAGCACCAAAGCAGTATGTTCATCCAGCTGGCAGTTCTGCATCTACCTCACGCTCATTTAAATAATGGGGCAGACTGTAAAGTTGGGGAGATAATCATAAAAAGCTCAGGGAAAGTATGCAAATAGGAAACTCTACAAACTGAGAGGAGGCTGGGAGAACAAAGATAATCAAGAGCATTATCAACATGCCCCAGGTGTGCAGGCGCTGGGAGCCCAAGGGGAGGGGAGCACATTCCGGGAGGGGAGGGGGCAGCCCTCCCCTCCACCCTGAATCCGGTACCCATTTTTATTTATGGACTTGCTCTCTCTCGAGCTCCTGAGAATCCCAGAAGATGAAGCTCAAGCGCATTTTAAGAGTGGAGGAGGGCTTCCCTGGTGGCGCAGTGGTTGAGAGTCCGCCTGCCGACGCAGGGGACACGGGTTCGTGCCCCGGTCCAGGAAGATCCCACATGCCGCGGAGCGGCTGGGCCCGTGAGCCATGGCCGCTGAGCCTGTGCGTCCGGAGCCTGTGCTCCACAATGGGAGAGGCCACAGCAGTGAGAGGCTCGCATACCGCAAAAAAAAAAAAAAAAGAGTGGAGGAAAGTGGAAGTTAGGTGTTTCCCATAATGTGTTATTCTCAACCCTGGTCCCTTAATACCCTCATCCTGATGAGACAGCCAGAGATGCATTAAAAATGATGCCAGCATCATCACCCCTCTGCTCAAAACCCTCAGTGGCTTTCCCCTCACTCAGAGTAAAGCCAAAGCCCCCGCCCAAGGCCTCCAAGGGTATCCCCTACCCCTCTGACTTCACTCTCTGCCTCCTTCTCTCACTCCCCCAGCCCCATTACCGACACCAGCATTATAAATAGAGCCTTAAGAAGCCACTGGGCCTCTTCTTGGATTGGCCCCCACCCACCCTTCCAGCCTCATCCAATGAGACTCTCACTCTCCTTGGAATGCCTCTATATCTGAGTCTGAGACACAACTTTCCATTCCTTCTCTTTCTCCCTCTGGTGAGTGTTACTTCCTGGCTTGCCTTCCAAGCACCTCCACTTACATCCTCGCGTGGCCCTGGGCACATCACTTCCCAGAAACAAGCCCATCTCCTCTCAACCTCATCATCCTCAGTTCATCACCACTCCTCTGTTTTCAGGCCCTCTGTCAAGGACAACAGTGGATTCCACCAGTCACACCCACAACACACTCTCTAGGAGTCTGCAGGACTGGTGTCTGGCCTGGCCTGAGCGCTCCTGTAGAACTCAGCTCCAAAGCACCTCTCCAGGGCTTCCCTGGTGGCGCAGTGGTTGAGAGTCCACCTGCCGATGCAGGGGACACGGGTTCGTGCCCCGGTCTGGGAAGATCCCACATGCCTCGGAGCAGCTGGGCCTGTGAGCCATGGCTGCTGAGCCTGCACGTCCGGAGCCTGTGCTCCGCAAAGGGAGAGGCCACAGCAGTGAGAGGCCCGCGTACCGCAAAAAAAAAAAAAAAAAAAGCACCTCTCCAGAGAGGCCTCTGCTGACCACCGTGTCTGCAAAGCATCCCCTCTCCCCATCACTCTCTATCTGTATCCTCGTGATCTTGCCAATCCTCAAAGTGTGGTCCCTGGATGAGGAGCAGCAGCGTCAGCCAGGAAATTGTTAGAAATGCAGAGTCTCAGCCTCACCCTAGACCTGCTGAGTTAGAATCTGCATTTTAACAGGATTCCCTGTCACCCATACGCACATGAAAGTTTGAGAAGCACTGTTTAAAGCACTTCTCAAAGCCTGTAATTGTCTAATCTGTTTATTTAGTCATCACTTATCTCACTCCAAACTGAAAGGTAAGATCCATGAAGGCAGAGACATTGCCTATCCTATTTATCATTGTATTTCCAGTGCCTAGCAGCTGATACATGGTAAGTATCAAATAAATATGAAATAATAAATAAATGAATAAATGAATGACTGCACTTTCAAAGTTTCTTCAAACTCTAATGTTTGGTGATCAGTGGTTTACTCTTTCTAGTTCATTTCCGTCTTCCTATTGCCCAAATTGGGCTCACATGCCTCCATCAAGCACTTACTCAGCAACTTCTGGATAGGATGTTCTATGCTGAGCCCTGAAAATAGTTAAAAGGTAGTATCTGCCCATAAAAATCATATAGTTTAAAAGATTCCGGGAATTCCCTGGCGGTCCAGTGGTTAGGACCCCATACTTCCACTGCAGGGAGGACTGGTTCCATCTCTGGTTGGGGAACTAAGATCCCACAAGCCAGGTGGCATGGCCATAAAAGAAAAAAAAAAGGTTCACCCACAAGAATCAACTTCAGTCTTTCATCTGATTACATCTCCAGTTTCTAATCCCCCATCTATCTGACACTAAGCAGTAGGTACATTTTTCCATCCTTGGTGGCCAAAATATCCTCCACTTTCTCTCCCCATGGGCTTGTATTTTTCTGACTGGATATCTGGATATTTTGTTCAAACTCATCATTGGAGCATTTCCTGCTTCTCCATTACCCATGAGCCTTTATCCAGTTACTGAACATATGGCATCCAGTCCTGCCTCCAGAAGAAAACGCCCCCATGACCACATATGCAATAGCCACCATGTTTCTCAGGAACTTCAGCCGTCACACTTGAGTGTCCTCATTTACCCACTTTGCATGGCAGACTGCCTGCCTTCAAACTCTGGGGAGCTTTGTTTTATGTCTAACTTTAACCATAACTTCCTTGTTTTCCCTTAATTAATAGTCTTCTCCCCTATGTCGAATATGCTCTTCTCCTTCCCTCCAAGGGGACTCCTCTTCATCCTTAGAGACTCAATTTGTAGTATAAGAAAATTTATTCCCACCAGTCATTACATCAACAATAAAGGAGAAAACTCTATGATCATATTAACACATGCTGAAAAGACATTTGATAAACTCTTGCAGCCACTTATAATACATACTCTAAGTAAAATAAGAATCAAAAGGAAACATTTAAATATGATAAATGCTTTTTAACAGAAGTCACTAACAAATTTTAAAATAAAAAAAAAATTCCATAAAAATTGAACACTGGATAGAGATGCCTACCATCAATAATAAATCGGTCAGCATTGTCTAAATGGTTCTAACAATGCAATAAAATAAGAATATTAAATAATGGACCTAAAACCAGAAAAGAAGAGGTAAAACTCTCTTTTTTTGGCTGATGATTTGATTGCATATCTATAATGCCTACATAAGCTATTTTTTTAATTCTATAATTAACAAGAGTATTTGATAAGATTCAAGAGTATAAGAAGAATTTGAGGGGAAAACAGATCCTCTATATGCTAGCAATAAGTACCTAAAAATGGAAACAGTAAAAAAAAAAAAAATTATAATAGATGAAAAAATTAACAAGAGAGCCATAGGACCTATTATGAATAAAACTATAAAATCTTATTGGATGACATAAAAAAGATTTTGAACAAATGGAAATAGAAACTAGGTCCTTCATTAGGGAGATCTAATGTCATAAAAGTGTCAAAATTATACATATAAATATATAAAATTTAATGATACTCCTATTAAACATGAATAGCATTTTACTTTCCTTTTCCTTGAAGGTAAAATAATCTTCAGTTCATATAGATGAAAAAAATGCTTGAGAATACTGAAATTTATATATACATGTATAAAGACTAAAGATGGAGGATTTGCCTTACCAGACACCAACACACACTACAAACCACTCTAAACAAATCAATATAATATTAGCATAAGAATAGAAAAATTAATCAGTGGAAAAGAACAGAGGATCAAAAAATAGATCCCAGTAAACCATTCAATGAGGAAAGAATGGCTTATTTAGCAAATGGCCATGCACAAATGGCTACTGAATTAAAAGAATGAAGTTGGACTATTATCTCATACCATATAAAAAAATAAATTTTTGTAGATTTTAAAAAGCTCTAGATATAAAATTTTATACAAAAAAAAATCACAAGAAAATGTATATCTGTTTATAGTCTAGAGGTGGAAGATCTTCATACCCAAAAGGGGAACCCTATGTTTTAAAGGAAAAACAAAGCATTTATGTTCATTTTTTTCATTCTATATAAACATTTAACTACAAACTATATACTATATCACTATAAACCATAAAATATCTAAACATAGCTAAAAGTAACAATTTACAAGTTAACAGAGGAACCAAAGACTTGGAAAAATATTTTCAATTCAGATGACAAATAACAGGTTAATATCTATGCTATACAAAGAGATTGACAAAGAGAAACAATTCCACAGAAAAGATAAACAAAGGATATGAAGAGATAATTCACAGAAGAGCAAACCCAAATTGCCAATAAACATAAGAAAATATATTCAAGCTCACTGGTAGTCAGAGAAATGCAAATTAAAGTACCAATGAGTTATTTCTCTATACTCCTGTCCCAGGCAAAAATTAAAAAGAGAGTTAAGACTTATTGCTGGTGGGGTTGATGGAAAAGTTCTCTCAGTTATTACTGGTATAAATGTGAAGTGTTTCTGAAAGCCATACTGATATATCTATTAATATTAAAAATACACATACCCTTCAACCCAGAAACCCCATTCCTCCTATTCTGCCCTACAAAAATAAAAGCTTCAGCATCTAAAGATAGATGTTCAAGGATATTTATTACAGCATTCTTCAGAGAGGAGAAAAATACTAAAAACAGGAAGTGTTCATCAGTAGCAGAATATGTATTAAATTATAGTATAATCATACCATGAAATATTATACTATGCAGCCAAATAAATGAAAAATGAGATTTAGAACAATTGTTGAAATTAGAACAACCGTAGAGTACAAGATACAAGTAAGTATGCATAATATAATTCCATGTTTTAATGAACAAAACATTTAAAAACAAATCCTATGTATATGTGTATCTATGTATAGATATAAGTAATTATGTAAGAATGGAGACATTATAAAAAAATATGCAACAGGCTATTAGCCTGGGTTTATGATGTGGAGGGAGGGTCATTAGGGTAGAGTGGTGGCGCTGACTAAGGTAGAGTTGGAGAGAGAGATAGCAGAGCAAAGCCAGCCCAAAAGAAAAAAGACTACACTAATGACATCAACAAAGCAGTATGTATGACATGACTGTTTTGGGAAATGTGTGTTAGAAAATAAAAAAACTAGCACTTGATCAAATTTACTTCTTAGAGCTCCATCCCTGACAGAGTAACATTTATGGTATGATATTACTCAGTCAACACAGAGACAACCAACTCCCCTATAGTCTTGTATATGTTATGCACATGTTTGTATTTGTTTACTGGTATAAAGAGAAGGGTATGGAAGGCAGCATACAACTCAAGTGGGACAGGATTGGAGGACAAAGGGAAGGGAGTGTTGACTGGAGGGTAATGATTACCTTTTATAAATGTATCTAGTTGTGTGTTCCTACTGACTTTCCGTTGTTAAATATTCAGGAATTTTGCAACATGGCTGTTAAACCTAGCCATTATTAAAAATTAAATTACACAAACTTTTAATTAAATAAATTATATTTTTAAAAGGTGATAAATAGACAATACTCAACATTTCTTAATCATTTTACTATTTTTACTATTATCTATGCTCTTGAGGCTATTTACACGTATAGTATCAGTACGATAGAATTACCATGTTATGGGGTATGACTGCACATTTCTTGCCAGCTCCATGTATAGTGACATCACATTGGTAGCTTGAAATCAGCCACAGTGGGAGTATCTACACCACAAAAATTGGCAAACACTACAAGCCAGGGCTCAATTTATGGCTTTGATGATTATCTAAATTTAAGAAATTGATGGAGAAAAGTGTTAATAACATAGATTAAACCTCAGAGTGCTACCAAGTCTGTTGCCCCAGAATCATATCCCTGCCCCTCCCTGGAATGGAAACCAACTGCTCTTATCTAAGTTTCAGGAGGAAGCTGCAAACAGAAAAACAAGAACTGATTAGAACCACCTAGGCCCAAGATGGCAGAAGATGTGACTTCCAGTAGACCTTGAACCTCATTATACACATACTGCAATACATTAGCATATGCTAAATGACACACCCACCAGCGCCATGACAGTTGACAACTGCCATAACAACAACCAAAAAAGCCCATACAAGGACTGAAAAGGAGTGTTGCCTCAGTTCTGGGTTCAAACCACACTCCTATTCTCAGAAAACTCATGAATATGCCTCCCTCTCTTTCCAATTTCCTCCTTTTTACCTCGACCCTCCTACATGTATGGTGAGTCAGTCCGAATTGAGTTGAGAAGCTGATTTGTGAACTAAGTTCCAGCTTCTCCATTGTTCGGCCATTGAATGAAGCTTCGGTTATTTCCATCTCAGCATTGATTTTGTTATGGGCTGTGTGAATCTGAGCAGAAAAAGACCCTTCCTGGCTGAGACAAGGGGTCTCCGCCTGGGCTAGGACCCTGGCACGGGTCCAGGCCACCAATTTGGTAACAAAAGTGGGTGTATCTGTAGCTGTTATATTGTGAATAGCACAAAATATAGAGAAAATTATTCTTCAAGTTATCATCTGATTCAGCAAACACGTGCCTGACATCACTGAGGAACAAGTGAAGTTCTGACATGTTTCCATTGTTTCGCTTTTGGTCTTATATAACATTATAACATTACCTTATTTCTTTGTTAACATAAATGAAAACATTAATCAGCAGTCATGTAGAAGTATACTTGTTTGTTAACTACAACCATAGGCTGGCTAAGGATATAAGAGTTTGGCAAAAATCAATGAAACTATTCTGTGAAAAATCAATTGGCCATATATATGAAATTTACAGTAAAGAATATTGTATATTTTATTGTTATTTGTAAATTGTATACTATACATTCCTTATATCATAACTCTCTTATAATAAGTATTTGTATATATGTACGTATGTATGTTTGTTTTATGTATACACATATTGTTTTTTCCCAGAAAACTATTTGTCAAACATTTACCAGCACACCACTAGTTGTATCACTTATCATAATAAGCATGTGCATTACAAAAAGCATAAACAAAAGAAAAACATTAAATAATTAAATGACACCTCCTCAGGGAAGCCTTCCCTGGTTCTCTCAGTTTCTCCCTGCTTAGTGTTCCCACAGTGTCCTTCAAGTACCCCTCTGTCAGGAGCAGTTGTCACACTGCCCTGCAAAGCATGTGGTTCCTCTAAATCTTCCCCTACCAACCTGTAAGTTCCTTGGACTGTGTCAAGTCTTCTCTCTCACACTGCCACCCTGCACAGAGTACCTGCCCAGTATGTGAATAAATCAATCAGCTGGAGAATCAGAATGAGGAAGGAGCACAGGACAAAGGCCCAGACCAGATTCAAACAGAGAAATGTGGTCAGGGATTCCTCAAAGTGCTTCCCTGGAACCCCAGGGTATCAGCCACAATTGAACCTCCTAAGACTTTTGACTATAATTCTGCAGCTGAGCTCTCTTTATGGATTAATTTTATCCACAAAATTCTCAGCTCTTGGATTGCAAATATGCACAAGGATGTTTGCACACTCTCTTTGTTTCTTCTATCTGCTTTCTTTTTTTAACTCTCATTTTCAGGGTCTAAAAGTTACTCTGTAAATGAAGATATAATCTCATATTCTTGACAGGAAAATGTCCTGGCCCCTAGTAGCATTTTCTTATCTCTTGTTGATGGGTAAACTAAAAAACTCAGCAGGAATGCTCATCTTGCCCTCTGAGAGTCTGGGTGCAGCAGCCAATCTGGATAACCGTGACAGGGAGTAGAGATAGGCTGAGAAATATATTCTTATAGTGAAAAAAATAAACGTCTTTATTTCTCCAAGTGAAGGTATTCCTCTCAGCATGGGGATGCAGAATTGCACGGGAACTTTGAGCATGGGGTTGTCAGACAGATCCGGCCTCAAATTAGCCCTTGGCCTCAGGCAGTGTGATTGATCTTGGTGGACCCCAGCTTCCTCATCTATAAAATTGGGATTGTAATAGTACTATGCCATTCGTTCATTGTAAGGATTAAATATGGGCTGTGAAATGAAAGCATTTGTGCACATGAAGACTTGTACACAGATGTTCAAAACAATTTTATGTGTAACAGTCAAACACTAGAAACAATCCAAATAGCCACCAATACGCGAATGGATAAACAAGTTGTGTTATATTCATACAATGGAATACTACTCAGCGCCAGAAAGGAATAAACTCTATCAATACATCACAACATGGATGAATCTCAATGTATTTATATTAGGTAAAAGAAGCCAAACAACAACAAAAAAGTACATATTGTATGATTTCATTTGTATAACATTCTAGAAAATGCAAATTTAGTGACAGAAGGCTTATTATCGGTGGTTGTGTGGGGACAGAACTAGGGCCCAGGGGAAAAGAGAATTAGGGAAGGATTAGAAAGGGGCCTAAGGAAACTTTTTGGGATGATCGATATGTTCACTATTTGTGGTAATGGTTTCACGGGCGTTTTCATATGTCAAAATTTATCAAATTATACATTTAAATATGTGCAGTTTACTGAATGTCAATTTTAACTCAGTAAAGCAGTTAAAAACTATATGGGACAAGAGATGTAAAGTGCTTAGAGCAGTCTCTGGTATAGAGTAAAAGGTCAACAAATGGGGGCTCTTATGATGAAGATGGTGCTCAAGATGAAGAAGTTGGCAGTGACGATGACATTATTACTGCAGCTGTCACTCTTGGGAGGGAAGACTGCTTCTTGCTTATATCCTTGGAAGGTCCACACTCCTTTCTTTTCCTCCATTAATCACTTTGACCATCTAAGGCCCATAATAGTTCTCACTCCCTCAGGGGCCCCGAGAGTCTTCCCTTCTGTGACTGTCAATATCCTCTGTAGCTCAAAACCTTTCTCTTCACTGAACACCAAATGAAAGCCTTGATTTGAGTTCAAGCAGACATGGGTTGAAATTTGCTTTCTCACTTCCTAACTTGATCGAGACTCATCTTTCTCATCTATAAACTGGGGATGGTAATAACAGAGATATAGTCGGCATGCTCAGAGGAGATAGTGTGAGCAAAGACCCGAGGCTCAGAGAATAAACATCCAATTACCCTTCTTTCCCTGAGTTCCAAAAAAATTGAGACGTGAGACAAAAGAGAGCTGCAGATGGAAGCTACCATAGCCCCCTTATTCCCAAACAAGCCTAAATTCAAGATGCCACTTAAGGTAAAAGCAAACCTGATTCTTAATCCTAAACCTCAAACTTTGACAGGTTTATTCACATAGTAATGGCAACACTGAACTCAGACAGCCACCCAATATGAGGACATGAACAGGGTATTTATGCCTGGAAAAGAATGGATGAATTATGCTTTCTGTGGGCAGCTCACTCCCAAGACAGAAGAGGGGGTTTCTGAGCCAAGAATGTCAAGTTTACTATTCTTAAACTGTATAGCACATAAGTCTCTTCTCTCTCACCCTTCAATGGTGTGGAATGAGCAGAGCGGCAGAAAGAAGCCAGGGGTGTTACACTAGTGGAGTTTCCTCCAAGTGAAAGGAAACAACAGGAGTGAGGACTAAACATTCCCCCTTTAAAATACTATTTTCATGCATTATTTGATGAGCAGGTGTACCACTTTCCCAACTACATTGTATTGTAATGGCTGAGCACGCAGGAAACCTCAGTAAATACTCTGGTCATAAGTAATGAAGTCATCGTTTCGGAAGACAACGTGGGGAAAAGGACCTCCTCAGGGCAGCAGCCCCCTCTAAGTCACCTCTGTCGGCACTCGTCAGAGTCATGGAGCTCACCACCTCTCAAAGCAATTCACAACCCAGATTGCAACCACCAGCCCAACAGATCATATAACCATTACCCTATTACTTCTGGATCAGTCTTAAATGAGATTGTGTCATCTTCCACATGAAATCCCTTCAAGTAGCTGAAGAAATTTATCCATATAACCTCTAAGTCTTCTTGGTAGAAGATTACACATACTCCACTTTTTAATTCTTTCCCGCATACCATGTTTTCACCAAACTCTGACCCTCTTAATTCTCCTTCAGTGGACACACTCCAAACTGTCAATGACCTTCTTAAAACGCGCCACCTTAAAAGCCACAGATGCAGTTAATCAATCTAATAATCACTAGTGAATGAAATCTGACTCCCTAAATGGCACAGTCTGTGGACAGAGCCATACACATGCCTAGGAAAGAATCAAAGCTTCCTTGTGGGTTCTCGGCAGCAGCCTTGCTCTGTTAACGCCTATCGAACTTGTGGTCAACAAAAGCTCTAAGGTGTTTATTGACATCAATTGCTGGCAAGTCAGGGTTTCCCAATCTTCTACTTGCACGGCTGATTTTTTTTACTTGGAATCCCACTTCTATTTCATCCTATTACAACTCACCTCTTTCAACAGGCAGCCACGTGAGGGAATTAAGACCACAGGAAGTCATCAGGCAGACCCGGGTACAAGCTTTGATTCTCTGAGCTCCCATTCTCCCATCTATAAAACGGTAATGATGGTGCCCGTGTCTTGAGATTGCTGTGAGAACAAAACGAGACCATGCCTGTAAATAGCTTAGCACAGTGCCTGACACAGAGGAGCGAATAAATTAGTTTATTACTATGTTGAATACTATTACGAGAAGACAAAGTAAAAAGTATGGGACACTAGGTACATACATAATTTGAGAGGAATTTATTGTTAACTAATTGAGAAATTACTTTAGACCTAGGTATATAAAACCCTTGATATTCAGCATCTTTAGTTATTCTAAAGCCATTTGTTGGAGGGGGTGTGGTTATTATATACTCCAGTATACCTGTGAATTAAGAAATTTACAGACGTCTTAGGGAGACATTTCTTTCAAATGTCAACCATTTAAAACCAACCTACCTTCTGTGGAAGCCTCTATCATTTTTCCATGATGCCTAACAATCACTGTCAGCATGTTCTATGGTCAAGTCCTTCAACAGTCTGGGATGGAAATCCCATGGGACTACAAATTTGGACTCTACAGGGAGCTAGCTGCCTCCCCACCTGAATTATCTCTTATTCATACTTGTGCCACCCTTTCCTTTCCAGTGTGAAGACACTCTTCCTAACTAGATCAAATAGAACCCAAACAGCAGCTGGGTGGCTGAGCCACCCCCAAGTCATAGATCACTCTCTTCCCTCTTCATCTTTCTCTGAACATTTCTGTAAGGATCTTTCTTGTTCAGATTTAGCTTGATTGTGTAGCCCCAACACTTTCTGGAGTCTAGCCTTTGTATTCAATAGTACAGCGATGTATTAATCGATTTGAATTAGTCACACCTTTGATACCCACACCCTTGGCCATGTAACTTTGCAGCGCCCTCTCACTCTGGGCAGTGTCTTCTGCCTGATTTCTTAACTCTGGCCTCAGCCATGTGATGTGCTTTGGCTAATGGAATGTTAGCAAACACAAAGCAAACTCTTGTACCTCTGCCACTGCCATAAGCACATTTCCCAGCTAGCCCCCAGACAATGAAAGTCATCCCAGTTACGCCCGCCAAGACCATCCTAAATCAACAAACAGCCATTCAACCTCCAGAAGGTGAGCATGCCCAGCCAGGATTGTCAGAGCCAATTAGCCGACCTGTAACTGACCCCAAATACACATGACCCCCAAGTCAGCTGAGTCCAGCCGAGATGAGCTAAATCCTTCAGATTTCTAGGCTAAACAAGTGTTACTGCCATATGCCAATGATACTTTACGGTTGTTTGTTACTTAGCATTATTGTGGCAATAGATAACAAAAACAGTCTGCTCCACAAGAACCTACATGAATTGTGTCTGGAAGACTTAAGAATAAAAAAGGTAGGGGAGCCTTTCTCCATTTCTATCAGCTACCCCTCATTGAAGCTTAAGTAGTAAAGAGAGCTTGATGAGTGACACTCGTGGCTCCCTCTGAATGGTTGACATCATGGTCAAGAGTCCCAAAACCTAAGCCCCCCAACGAGTGGAGGCTTGATGATTTCCTTGAATATAAAAAATTTTCCAACTCCACCGAGAGACATAATCACCAGCCACAAAGCCAACACTCAGGTTGACACCAATACACTCAAAATGGATGGCTTATCTATTCTCTGTCACCCAGACCAATTTTACCATCACAAGCCTGGTCTGAAATATGGAATGTTGAGGAGTTAAAACTTTCTCTGCAGCTTGGATTTTTTTTTCTTTTGCAGAGAGCTATTTTAAATGCCCCCAAACTTGTGTGGGAGTACCAATCGGCCACATTTAATTGGCCAGACTGTGAGCCTCAGCGATGCAACACTCTCCAGAAAATTAAACATAGACATGATTGTTACTTTGCTCTGTTATTGTGGCTACAGAATGGCAAACCAATCTGTTGAAACTGAAAAATCCAGCCGCTCAATTATCTGTCAGGCCTACACAGCTAAACATCCCATAAGCAGCTTTTTCCCTGCTCAGCTGAGGCATATTTTGATTGAAGATATTGCTTGCTTGGCTTTGTGTATGGCCAAGACTCAAGGTCCTCCTAACAGCCTGTCAGCTCCTTAGGAATAGGTTGGTCTTACGGATATAGACATTCATTCATTCATTCATTCATTCATTCATTTAACCTATAAATATTTATCACATACCTACTCTGAGCCAGAAACTGTTAGGTGTTGGGCATAAGGAAAAGTTAAAAAACGATTAGTTAAATAAACAACTAGTAAGAGGTCAAGGCAGGAATAGAAGCTATGTTTCTGACTCTAAAGCAATGCTTCTCCACTGGGGGCAATTTTGCCCTCTCTGAACAGGGGACATTGGTTAATATCTGCAGACATTTTTTGGTAATCGTGACTAGAAGGGCACGTGCTATTGGAATCTAGTGGGTAGAGGCTAGGCACACTACTAACTGTCTTATAATGCACAACAGCCCTCACAAAAAAGGATTATCCAGCCCAAAATGTTAATAGTGTGGAGACTGAGAAATCCTGCTCTAAAGCCAGACACTGGATTAATTTCTTTGAAAGTAAAGTTTCCGTCTAATCCATCATTGTATCTTCTGCCCCAGCACAGGGCCCAGCAAAGGCAGGTGCCCCCTAAGTACTGGCTGGCTGGAGAGATGTATATATAGATGGATGGATGAGTATATGAATCTCACATCTCTGGATGGTATCAACAGATGTATGTAATGGGCATTGAATGAGTTATTTAGGCCATCAGAAATAAAACGATGGTTTAACCTTCCAACCTAGAATTCAGGTGGTTCCGAGAATGGGAACAATCTGGTAATTCTGACACGAATCGCACAGGACCTGGTGGATTGTGCTCAGTGATGAATGTGGCGCTCCAGAAAGCTCCACATCTTTCCCACTAGGAAAAAGCCTTAGCCTTTTTCCTAGTCCCTCCTTTAACTCACATAAGATGTGCTGAGCTGTTCCTTCAAATCTTCCTTGCCTGAAATGAAGACAATCTGTCTTCTTTTATTTCTTAACCACTGGAAATGAGAGTGAATTTGTCATATCCAACGTTCTGTAGATACATTTGGCCAATTATTCTACTTTGGGTCTGAACTCATCCTTAGTAATGTACAATCTATTTTAGATGTTAATTTTTAATGGTGTGATTTTGGCTGGTCCTTCAAATGAGTTGACTAGAAACACTGATTTATTTTTATCCCTTTCATCAATGCCAGGGAACAGAACAAATTACTCACGAACACGTTCTCCTGCTTTGCTTCTCCTCCATGAGGGATTATGAAAATAAATGTCAAAGGATGGATCTTTGCTCTTACAGACTGTTTGTGCACCCCAGTTATGAATGAGGTACTGAGTCTGTGATGTGGAATGAGCTGTCCCGAGGCCGGCAGGACCCTGTCCCTGTCTTTTGGGAAGCCACAGTAAGGAGGCGTTCTGTGGTGCAGGTGAGATGCAGGCAGCTGCTCCTGGTGTCCAGGATGGAAGTTCAGGTAGGATCCTGAAAATTGTTGACATGTGTATGTCTCCCACTGGGTCGCATCCTCCCTGGGACAGAAGCCACACAACTTTAATGAGTGAGCTGCTCCGAACAGCCTTAAACTTGGCTCCTCACTCAAAATCCTCCAAGGAGAACGACATATTGGAGCAAGTATTTAGAAAATCCTTCCTCTTTAAGATTCACATGAAATGTGTGAGTTTTGCTAACACAGGTCTGGTCAGCCAGTTTCAGCTGTCCAATTGCCTGCCTGGCCCCCTAAGCCTTTGTGCTGTACTTAAATAGTATAGTGTTTGGAAAACTACCAAACAACTGTCATCACAACTGCTCAGATGGGCCAGATAGACTTGGCCAAACTTAAAACAGGTGAAAATAAAGATTCCTTTGTTTGTTCAACAGACACCTACTATGCCAGGCAGGATGCCAGGTACAAATGACACCAAGCACCAGGCATACACATTCACTGCTTTCAAGGTGCTTCCCATCCACTGTGGGAGATGAATATAGGTTTGTTTTGGTTCTGAGCCCCCTTCCTTTCTGTAATTCTCTAAAATCCAAAGTGAGATGCTGACCTCTCTGACTATTTTTTTTTCCCTTTTTTCTCACTTTGGCTATGTTTACATTTCCTATCCCTTTCTCCACATTTCTGGTATCATCCTTGAAAAGGTACAAACAGGAAGTCTGGAGGCAGGAGGCTGCCAGGGTTGGTTCAGGGGTCACTACCAGACAAGGTCAGGATTCTCTGAGGTCCTCTTACTTTTTTTTCTTATGCTCATTGCTTCTTCATGTTGCAAAATGGCTGAAGGACCTCCAGGCATTATCTCTACAGGACACAGGAAGAACAGAGAGATGCAAAGGCTGATGGTCCTTTCCAACCTCTTTCAATAAAGAATGGAAAAGCTTTCTAGAAAGTCCTACCATACAAGTTTTGGCTCATATCTAGTTGTTCAAAACACTGGCACATGGCTACCTCTAGCTAGAAGGTGGCATAATAGAAAGGACTGTGGATGCAGTCAGTCAACTAAGCAAAAGGGTCTGTCAAGCAGTCCATCTGGAAAATATCACTGAAGAAATGGATACTCATAAAGAAAGTCTTTATGAAATTTAGGTTCTATGAATACATAAGAAGCCCTTGAAATCAGGTATTTGGGAAACTACAGAGTTATATTGCCTTGAGTACTTCTCATATATAATCAAAATTAATCATTTCATCAACTCTATGGGATAAATTTAATTGTTATACCATTTCACAGACAAAGAAATTGAGGTCCAAAAGGTAAAGTGACTAGTGCAAGGTCATATAGCCAGGATCTTATTCTAGATCTTTGAAAATATTTCTTCACCTAATTCTTTCTTGATTCTGCCCTTGAGCCCAAATGTGCACAATCAAAACTCACTGAAGCATGAAGTGTGCATACACATACCAGGCATTGGTGGGGAAGCGTAATAGACACATTTCCAAAGCAAGTAAGCTTCAAACCAAGAATTCCACCATAGTTAAAAGGCCAATTAATCATTCACTCATTTGAGGATCCATGGAGCACCTACTGGGTTTCCTCCCTAGGCTGAGGATATAGAGGAGAAAGACACAGCTCCTTTTTGCATGTGGCTCCTTGTCCAGACATGTAAATGGACAAGCGGTCAAGCAGAGGGTGACATGCTGCAAGGGAGGGACATAAGGGGACCATGTGAGTCCACTGAAGCTTCCTTCACCCTGGTCCTTCTGCAAACAGAGCCTGGAGCAAAGATCAAAGTAAAAGATTCTTTGAGATGTGCAAGCCCAGGGCGTAAGGGTGAGGAAGAGAAGGGAACTGAGGCAAGAAAAAAAGTAATGTGAGGCAATGCAGGCCTACACTGGCCAGGGCTACACAGTGAACCTCAAAGAGCCATCACAGGCTGTGGTTGGCTGAATAATGGTCCCCAAAGACGTCCACATCCTAGTCCCCAGGCCTGTGAATATGTTATCGAACAAAGGAAAAGCAATTTTATAAGTGTGATTAAGTTAATGATCTTGTGAAGGGGAGAGTGTCATGGAGTATCTATGTGGGCCTGATGGAATCACAAGAGTCACTATAAAAGAGAGGCAGGAGTGTCTGAGTCAGAGAAGGCAATGTGGCAACAGAAGCAGAGATCAGAGTGATGTGGCCATGAGCCAGGGAATGCAGGTGGCCTCTAGAAACTGAAAAAGGCAGGAAATGGATTCTCCCCAGAGCCTCCAGAAGGAATGCATCCCTGCCAACTCATTTTCTATTTACGACCTCCAGATCTGTAAGGGAATAAATTTACAGTGCTTTAAGCCACTACGTTTGTGGTAAAATTTGTTACAGCAACAATAGAAATCTAATGCACAGGTCTCTCAGCAGATGTGTTCACTTGGAACCCAAGAGTTTTCTAGAAAGATTTTATGAAGGGAAGGAAAAGGAGTAGGACTATATCTGCATGGTTGCTTCCGAATGTCTCTCATTTCCGACCCAGCAAAGTTCAGCTTCTAGGGTGCTAACTTCCCTGCCCTTCCAGTTTCCACCTTAAAGCCCCTTGGCAGCTGCTAGAAATCCATATTCCACGCCCCACAGTAGCTCATGCTCATCAACATGGGCAAAGTGCTGACTAAGCAAAGGAGAGGTAGTCTAGGGAATCTGGGAAGTGCCAAGATTATGTCCAATACCGAGGGTGACTAACTCTGCTCGAGGAGGAAAGCATCCAAATGTTTATCCAGCTCCTTCTGCACACTGGTGTCACTTATAGGAGGCAATTTTGCCTCTGCCTGCTTAGCATCCAGTCCCCAGTTCTTTGACTGTACACTATTTTCTGAGCAAACTGCCCTTCCTAACCCCATCTATGTCTCAAAGTGGGCTGACTCCCCCATTTATTCCAGAAGGAGGTGTGGCCCAGACTTAGCTCAGAAATTGGCAATTGGCTCAGAAACAGGCATGGCCTCAAGCCCAGCCAATCAGTACATTGCATCTCTCTGGCCACAGTGATTGGTTCAGGGTGGTGCCCGTGAACCAGTCAGTTCACTGGGTCTCAGTTTTGAAACATGTTAAAACTATTGGGAATACATAATCTTTTTTTACCCCATTCGTCCTGGAATCAAGAGCATGTCAGCCTGGAATTACCCAGGGCTACCATGCGGGCATGAAGTCATCAAAAAAGGGGCAGGAAGTGGACTCCCTAGGACACCAGCTGGCCTTCCGCATCCAAGCATGCCTAAACCTTGAGTGGACTTTATGTGCACATTATCCAATGCATTTCCCCTTTGAACTTAACTCAGATTGAGGGGGTCTGTCTTTTGAAAGATTCCCAATACAGTACTTCCTCAGGGACACATTTTCACTTGCTGCCAACAGGAAGCCCTCAAGTTAATTTAGATGCTTCCAGAGGCTGGAGTACTTACGAAAGCCAGAGGCAGGCCAGAGAGGGGCAACGGCCAGGAACTTCTTGAGGACTTAACAAGTCCTAAAGGAAAATCCCAGCTATGAGTTGACCCATATCTGCTGTACCTGGACCCTTTCCCTAATGGTACTGAATGTACCCCAACCCCACCATGGCCCTGGCCACGGCCACCTCAATAAGCATCCTTGAGAAGTTGCTCTTTGTTCAGGTACACCTCTTCTTACAGAACAGGAAAGCAGCATAAAATCAATTTCTTGGGTGTGAACAACTCAAATGCAGATGGGAGGGATTCCTGATCTGTTTGCACTGTCCAGCCTTTGGTGCAGTTACTCTAGTGATTAGAAGTGGCCAATTCCAGCCTTCGTGAAATAGAAGATTGCTGCAATTGTCAACAATAGGTCTGGCCCAGGCTGCATCCAACACACCTAAGTCCCAAGCATGAAGGTCTCTTCCAACTCCCACGGCCCCTCTTCTGAAACCAGGACTCAACTCTCAGAATGAAGAAAAGGCTATTTTCAAGGCAGTAATTGCATAATATATGGAATGTAACAAAAGGGGAAACCTCGAGCTCCATTACTTTGAAGGGTCTGTCAGTATTTTCATTATAGTCCATTTTCTACAGTGATTTATCTTCAGCCACGAAGCTGGGCTGACAGCTGGGGCTTAGCACCCACAGGCCCAGCCCAGGACAACTTTATAGAGTTTAATTTAGTTGGAATTGTTTGGCCAGTTCCATGCTGAGGACTTGCAAGCTATGAGTTAGGTCCAGATTTGGGTCCTCTGGCACTTTTGTGGCAGTTCTTGTTTGGAGCATCCTTGGTAGCTCACCTGCAAATTGTGCTTTCCTGACAGGCTATCCAAGGTGAGGAACAAAAGCAGGAGAGTCATTTTTTTTGCCCTTCATGGGGTTAACTTTTGTGGGGAGGGGAGAGGATTTATAGTTGTATTCCATGAATGTAGTTTATGCTTCTTTTCAAGTTAAAAAAAAAAAGATGTCATTTTAACTCAGATAATCATTTAAAAGTTATCTTCCACCTTCTCTCTTTATAACGGTCCTCACATGACCCTTGTTTCCATCCTCAGGTTCAGGCTTTAGGTCCTCCTGGAGAAGGTGGGACATGATCTGCAATGCCTCCAGCCCCAACACAGGTCATATGTCTCCTTGGACAGACAGTCCCAGAGCCCAGGCCTTGGATCAGCAAAGCCAAGTCTTAGAAATTAAGGCCAGAATGACCACCAGAAACAGCTCCTAGGTGGGCCAATGCTGAGGTGAAACCTGATGTTCAGTGTGTATCTGGATTCCAGCATGGAGTTTAGCATACGACCCAGAACCCAGCAGTCTCTCTCTAGAGTCAGACGAGGGGGGTAGGAGGGGATGGAAAATCAGCTTGAAAAAGGCCTTTCCTCTGTACTTTTCTCCCTGACCCTCCTGGGTACTAATAGCTGAGCAACATATGAACTTTCTACAGATTGCCTTCTATAAGCCATAGACCGGGCCATAGGTCCCTGGAGTTCTTAAGTCATTGTCTTCACCCTGACCATCTTTCTCACCATCAATGACATCCATCAGTGTCAATTTCACCATCATCAACTGCATCAAGAATATTATTGAGAACTTACCCCAAGGCAGGCTCTGTACCACATGGTACGCATGTGGTCTCAGTCAATCCCTGCAACAAGCCTCTGTGTAGGAGTTTTTAATCTTCATTTTACAGTCAAGGAGACTGAGTCTTGAAGAGGAAAGGCAACATGCCCAAGGTTACCAAGTTGGGAAGCCAGGACAAACTGACCCAGTGCTCAGGTTCTGGATCACTGTGGAACACTATCTATAAACACAGCATGGGCTCCCCAGGAAGCTGACTCAGACACAGTGTTTGAAGGTCAGCCTGTATATTAGGGGATGTCCTTGGGATCAAAATCTGTGGAAGGCAGGGGAAGGAAGCAGGAATGGGCAGAGGGGAAGTCAGACTCAGACACAGGACCAATCTTAGCCCTGGCTCACCCTAGAGGGTGCTCTGGAGCTAGAAGGGTCTGCCTGTGACATTGCCCTGTCTTGGGCTAGGACAACTGTGTCTTTATACCCTGTATGAGTTTCTGATGGCTAAAGTAACAAATAACCACAAACTCAGCGGTTTAAAACAACACAAATTTATTCTTGTACAGCTCTGGAGGACAGAAGTCTGAGTTGGGTCTTACAGGGCTAAGATCAAGGTGTTGGCACAGCTGTTTTCCTTCTGGAGGCTCTAGGGAAGAAACTGCTTCCTTGCTGTTTCCAGCTTCTGAAGGCCTCCTGCATTCCTTGGCTTGTGGCTCTTCCTCCATCTTCAAAATGCATCACTTCTACCTCTGCTCCTGTCATCACATTCCTCTCTCTCTGCTTCCATTGTCATTCCTTCTCAAACTCTGACCCGCCTGCCTCCCTCTTACAAGGTCCCTTGTGGTGACCTTTAGAATCCACCTGGATAATCCAGCATAATCTCCCCATCTAAGGCCCTTAACGTAATCACATTTGCAAAGTCCCTTTTGCCACATCAGGTATATAACAGGTTCACAGGTTCTGAATGTGGACATCTTACAGGGCTATTTCTCAGCCTGCCACATACCCCCTCGATAACTCATTCTCTGAAGCAATCCCTAAAGGGGACTGACAGCTGAAGACCGTCTGCTGACCACAAAGCTGGGGCCACAAGTCCTTCCTGAAGGGGAGCCAGGGGAAATCTGCATGTCTATCACACATCTTCAGAAAATTCAGGTTCAACCCAGCCCAGACCATCATTCTTTTTGCTTTAAAGACCTGCATTTGTCCAGCTTTGAATCCCAGCTCTAAGCTCCATCTCAGGCACCGTTACCAGGGTCTGCTTTCATCTTCCTCTCCTGTGAATCATTAATTCTCTGATTTTACGTTTATGACCAACTGTTTAAAGTACCTCTTGAGTGTCTGACCACAGCTCAATTGTCCATTACTACAATAATCATCTGTCTCTTTGTATTCAGAAAGCGACACAGATTAGGAAACGCAAAGACTGCTTTTGGCATTGAGCAGTTGTGTTTTGGGAGGCGTTTCTCCCCCTGCTGCAGCTCTGTCATATTGCAGGTAACTGTGAACAAAACAAGCAATAAAACTGCAAAAGGGCGGCTGCATTGACTCTCAGTTACCTGTGCTAATGGCATAAGCGCTTCTTCTTAAGTGCATTCATTACTCCCAAGCAGCACCTATGACCTAGAGACTCACAGGAAAGTCAAGAAGGAATTTAAGAAACAGCCAGAGGGTGTATTTTTAAAAAGAGTCATAAACTCACAACTTCTCCTCTGACCCTACGTTCTGAAAGATCCCCTTTCTAGGATGTGCTTCTTGCGGAATGAATGATAAACACCAACCTAGTGGACAATGAAGTGCTAACCTATCACTCTATGTGACTCTGGAAAGGCTGACAGCATGGAGAACCCTAACTCCCCTACCTCAGTGGGGGATACTGACTGCCAGAGTCTGGGAGTCTGGAAACCACCAGATCATTCTCTTTCTCCCACTCCCACCCCGAAGTTGTCAAAGTGGTAAGATGTAAGTTTGGGGCTTCTGGAAGTCATGATGTTTGTCTGCTGAGGAGATGGAGAGGATTGGACCCCTGACATCTTTATTGAACCCCTGGATCCAATCACGCCTGAAGGTAGCACCTAATCCTTCTCAGTTATATGAGCCAATATATGCTTCTTTAAACCTAAGTTATTTGTAATGGGTTTCTACCACATGATACTGAAAGTGACTTATTACCTTTATTATTATTACCTTATTACCTTATAACATCTCCTTCTAGATGTTCCTCAGTAGCCTCAAACTCAACACACCTCAGAATAAATGCAACATTTTGCTGTCCCTACAGCCATACCTCCTAACTTTGTTGTTTTTTTCCCCAAAATACTTCCATTTTCTTCAGCCCCTAGCTCCCAGGCCCCTGTATATCCTTAAAACCTCTCTTTCCTTCAAGTCACCTACCCCTCTCGTTGTCTGCCTTTTGTTCTGGTCTGGATGACTCTCCCCAGGGTACTGCAATAGCCTCCTGCATCGACCTCTGCTCCCTGCCTCCTTACCTGATGCCTCTTCCCAAATACTAGTTTTACCAGCCCCATCTCTCCTTTTTCTTTTTTAATTTATTTAGGTATAATTGACAAATATAAATTATATATTTTAAAGTATAAAACTTGAAGTTTTAATGTATGTATACATTGTGAAATAATCATTACAATCAAGCTAATTAACATATCCACCACTTCACATAATTATTTTCTTTTTGTTCTTCTGTGTGTGTGTGTGGTAAGGACACTTAAGATCTACTCTCATAGCAAATATCAAGCATACAATATAGTAGTGAAACAGTGCACCTCAGATTGAGACTTGAACCCACGTGCCGGGACTTGATCCTGGCCAAAACCCTGATGGGACCTGAACCCACACGGCCGAGACTCGAACCCAGCCAAAACTCAAATTGGGACTCGAACCCACGCAGCTGGGACTCAAACCCAGCCAAAACCCTGATTGGGACTCACACCCACGCTGCCAGGACTCAAAGCCGGCCAAAACCCAGACTGGGACTTGAACCCACATGGCCGGGACTTGAACCCGGCCAAAACCCCCAGTCTTCCAACTGAGATCACACACCTGGTTTCAGAACTTAATGAAGCTCAGGTTCTTGATGTCTCATCACAGAAGGAATTCAGTGAGAGACAAAGTGATAGGTAAGAAGCAGATTTATTCAGAGAGAAACACACAGACAGAGATTCTCAGTGAGATTCTCCAGGCTGTCAAACTCTACTTCACCCAGAGCTTTTGTCTACTTTACATAACGGACTTCTCATCAAATCTCATTTGAACAAAGTAATGCCTCAATAACATACCAAAATTTGCAAGGGCTGCTGAAACCAAATACCACAAACTGAGTGGCTTAAACAGCAGAAATATACTGTCTCACAGTTCTGGAGGCCAGAAGTCCAAGATCAAGGTGTGGGCAGGTTTGGTTTCTTCTGAGGGCTGTGAGGAAGGATCTGTTCCAAGTCTTTCTCCTAGCTTCTGGTTTCTTGGCAATATTTGACATTTCTTGGCTTATAGGAACATAACTCCAATATCTACATTTATCTTTGCATGGCATTCTCCCTATGTACATTTTCTCTGTATCCAAATTTCCCCTTTTTATAAGAACACCAGTCATATCAGATTAGGATCCACCCTATGACCTCACTTTAATTTGATTACCTCTGGGAAGATCCTATCTCCAAATAAAGTCATTTTCTGAGGTATTGGGGTCTAGGATTTCAACCTGTAAATGTAGGGAGGACACAATTTAACCCATAACACTCTACCCTCTGGTTCCCCAAATTCATGTCCTTCTCACATGCAAGATACATTCACCCCATCCCAGCAGCCCCCCCACTCTGGAATTAACTCTAAGTCCAAAATCTCATCTAAATCTTATCTAAATCAGGTATTGGGGTATGATACATCCTGGAGCAAAATTCCTCTCCATCTGTGAATGTGCAAAACCAATGAGTTATTTTAAGCTTCTGAAACACAATGATAGGACAGGCATAGGACAGACATAGTGTCCTGGGCAGGACCAAGTTTTCTCTCCAGAGTCTGGATATCCTGGTATCTGCTTTCATCAGGGCCTTCTGGTGAGTGGTTTCCTGATGGGATCTGCTTTGTGTACCATCAAGCCTCTTTAAGGAAATCCAGATTCATAGGTCTGTTTCCCACAGGTCATATTAGAGGTCAAAGCTTCCCTAATGTCCTGACGATATAAGAAATCTGGATAATCAAACACGTGGCAGATGATGAAACACCAAACATTGTTCTTGATACCCTAGTAACTGGATTCTCACTCCTTCCTTCCTTTTAGCTTTCTGTCTGGGAATAAGTAGCAAAAGAGACAAATTCTGAAGTTTTTTTCTTCCTTGCTAGCTCTATGAGGATCAAATATATGACGTAGTATTCCCACCCTGTATGACTTGACATGGAGATGTCTCTATGAGTTCCTTTGTTCATGCTGGTCTCCTTGTGGATAGAATGGTCCTGGAATTCACTGCCTTGGAGCACAGCATGAGGATAAAAGTCCTTGAAGATCAATGACTTTCAACGACCAGCGACTCAAGAGCCTTTTGCTCTAGTTGGATAATGTGCTTAGGATTTTAATCAACCTTACCGTGTGGATTTTATACATTATTCAAGAACTCCACCAGCACCACATAGAGCCTCCTGTTGACAAACACTCCAATAGAAGCCTGGTTGTCTCCGTGCAGCTCTGGGACCCTGTTGGTATGCACGGCAGCAGCTCCCAGAAGGACTGAAGTCAACACTTATTTGCACTCAAGCCAGATCTTTGGAAATTGGACATTTTCTGTTCTAAATAAAACTCCCCCGGTTTCTCCCTATGTTTCGGCATTCATATCAGTCTTGATGTAAATGTTGACTTTTATGGTGATCAAGAAGGACGTGTGTAAGAAAATAGCTCTGGGCAGGTGTGAAGAAATGCCCCAGGGGATCCATTGCTCCCACTGCTTCGTGGGACAGAAGCCCAGTGAGATGGGGACTAAGTCAAAAGTACTCATTTCTGCCTGAGACAGTGGCCTCCTAATGAGCTCTAATAGACAGCTGGCTCTCGTTTTTTCCAAGGCTCTTTCAGGCCTCCAGGATGCAGGGTGTGTTAACCATCAGAGATGGAGGAGGACTGCACAGCCTAGGATGTCTACCAGGGACTGACTCAGCAAAGCACAGAGGGCCTGGGATTAGGTGTCCAGGCTCTGGCAGACTCAGGGGTTATAATTCCACTGGTTAACATCAGTAATATGATAGATAAATCACTTCACTTCCCCCAGCCTTGTTTTCTTTGTATGTAAAATGGGGTAATAGTTGTACTTACCTCCTAGGGATCAAGTGCGATAGTGTGCCCAAGGCCCTTTGCCCTGTACATGTTATATAAGACATGCCCAATCTATGCAGACTTTCCGGGGTCCAAAAAATCTTAGAGAATCACCTCTGTGCATGCCCCAGGAGCAATAATAACAGAAATTTCAATAGTGCTTCCAGCAAGCACAGACAGTGCATTTCTCAGAAATGATGATAATCCTAATGGTAACAGTAATTATGACAAAACATTTAACATGTGTTGATCTAGACCCTATACTAAGGACTTTACAAACCTTACCTCATTTAATGCTCACAATTATGAAATGGGTACTTACAGACAGCGAGGTGAAATAACATGTACCAAGTTACAAAGTCAGATCTGAATTTGAATCCAGGCCCATCTGGCACCATATTACACAAGAAATAGGCAGCACATTATTTAACTTCTCTATACTTCAGCTTTAATTGAAGGTGATAATTTCTGTTTCAGAGGTGATTGTGGGGATAAAATTGGGTACTGCATTTAAGGAAGATGCTGTGGGCATACACAGATCTGGCTAGGAAGTTGGATATTTTTGTCAAACCTACCAAGCCTTCCATGGACTCATTGGAGATACTGTGGTCCTGCAGCTGAGAAACTCATGGCAGCTACTAGGAGTCCACCCTGCAGAGAGAAAGAAAAGGAGCTAGAGGATCCACATCCTAGACAAGCAAGCAAGCGTCAGTCCCAAGCAATCAGAGTTTTCTTATTGAACCAGAAAGATGGTGTGGCAGGTACAATGGCCACCCAAAGATATTCAGGTCCTAACCTCCTGTGATCATGTTATCTTACATGGCAAAGGGGACTTTGCAGATTATTAAATTAAGGATCTTGAGATGAGGAGATTATCCTGGATTATCCAAGTGGGCCCAATGTCATCACAAGGTCCTTTTAAGAGGGAGGCAGGAGGGTCAATGTCAGAGAAGGAAATGAGATTAAAGAAACTGAAGTCAAGAGGACATGGGTAGGGGGAAAGGTAAGCTGGGACGAAGTGAGAGAGTGGCATGGACATATAAACACTACCAAATGTAAAATAGATAGCTAGTGGGAAGCAGCCGCATAGCACAGGGAGATCAGCTCGGTGCTTTGTGACCACCTAGAGGGGCCGGATAGGGAGGGTGGGAGGGAGATGCAAGAGGGAGGAGATATGCGGATATATGTTTATGTATAGTTGATTCACTTTGTTATACAGCAGAAACTAACACACCATTGTAAAGCAATTATACTCCAATAAAGATGTTAAAAAAAAAAGAAACTGAAGTAAGGGAGAGATATGAAGACGTGAAGATGCTACATTGCTAGCTTTGAAGATGGAGAAAGGGGCCATGAGCTGAGGAACGCAAGTAGCCTTTAGAAGCTGAAAAGACAAGGAAAAGAAGTTTCCTCCAGAATCTCCAGAAGGAACACAATCCTTCTGTCCCATTTCAGACTTCTGACGTCCAGAATCGTAAGAGAATAAATTTGTGTTTTCCTAAGTCTGTGATAATCCGTTGCAGCAGCAAAAGGAAACTAATACACTCTGCATCTCCTACAAAGCTGAACATACTTCAAACAAAACTCCAACCAGCACAGGAAAACAGAAGGACAAATCCCCTTCTATGCTGTGCCATTGTGAGAAATCATTATACAGCTAGGCTTTAAAACAGATTCTGTTTTGTTCAAATCTTATTGTTAAATATTCAGAAGGAAAAGAGACATGGCCCTACTCAGAAAAGAATGTCAGCATTTTGCATGTGCAGAAAGTTAGAATGTAAACAGGATGATATGAAATCTTTTTGTAAAATTTGAAGTGATAGACATATGTACTGAATTACTGTTATTAATATGAATTTTCAAAACACAGAAGTGAGTTCCCAAAGTAGCACTCTGCAGGCTGTTCCACCACCCACCCATCTTTGGGACCAGAAAGAGCAAGGGAAAGGTGGCAGCCGGGGCAGAGAGGAAACCCAGGCTTTCTGAGAGCTGGGAATAGCTGGGATCGTCTCAAAACCGCTCACATCAGATGATGAAGCATGAATCACTGAACAAATGTGCGATAGAGAAAAACCACAAAACAGGCCTAGAGACAGAATGTTAATAGTCAGGCAAATAAGGGGAGACAAGTATTTGAATATTCATGAGACTCTAATCAGGAGCTTTGGATGAAAACAGAAATGGTCCCATTGGTGATAACATGCTCCACAGGAAGGAGAATCTTGCCTGAGGAAATGCAAAGAAGTGTGGACCAGACCGGTCCCACTACCCAGAACTCCCAGGACATTGACTGGGATCTTCACAACCTGGTCCTACCAACAGTTTTCTTTCTTCATCTGTCACTCACACTACACTGAATTTGGTCTTTTCTTGCTATAGAATGTTTACACTTTCAGAGTTGGAAAGGGGAAGTTGGGGAGAAGAGTAATTATGCTTGGAACATCTTCCAACTTCCAGCCCTGGGCTACATGCTGTGTATATATTTCATATCACCCTCACAACCACCCTTTCATGTGGATATAATTATCCCATTTTACAGATGAGGAAACCGAGGCTCAGGAAAACGACTTACTGCCCATGTCAGAAAGCTGGTCAATGGCAGAGCTTAGATTTGAACAGCTTGTCTGTATCTCAGCAAAGCCTATATTTGTTCCTCTTCATCACACAGAGAACCCAGGATTCACTCTAGACTCATATAGTCATGAAATGCACATAAGCATCTGATTGTATTTAGGCTAAAACATGGTATTTGGGGAGAGGAGTGGTGCAAGTCTGGGGAACAGGGCTCAGCTATACAGAGAAGGGAGTGGCTTGGAGAGGAACGGGGGTCAAGAACCCTCTCTGCAATGAGGATAAGGAATGCCAGCTGCCTGGATATGGGGCAATCCCACAAGAAGTTTTCTCATAATCAGCCCGTGTGCCCAGAGCAGAACAGAAATCTCAGGCAATCAGAGAAGGGCTGGGGGTCAACATGGGCTGGGTGTGGTGGTACCCTCATGGATCCACGTGTGCACACTTGGGCAATGTGCACACATGTGGAATAAGCTCCTGCTCAAGCTTTGCACCAAGCTGGCACTGGGATCAGCAGTAAATAAAACCAACATGGCATCTGGTCTCATGGGCCCAAGAGGCTACTAGGGGGAAGCGCACAAACTAAACAACGAAACAGAACTTTAGTTACAGACTGTGAAAGTGCTGTGAAGGAAATGAACAGGGACTCAGAGACTGGTGAGCAAAGAAGAGCTCACCTAAGTCGTTACCTAAGTGTCACCTTCTCAGCGGTGGTGACACTTGAGCTGAGACTCGAAGGATGAGCCAGCCTTGTAAGAATGGATGGAAAAATGCTTTTAGCAAAAACATAGAGTGAAAAAAGCAATCCAGACAGTGGACAATATTTAGGCCTCACATGGGCAGTGGTGGGCATCAAGACCCAGCCATGGTAAGACACAAGCCAACCCCCAAGAAGAGGATGAGCAGGTCAGCAGGATCCCAGCTAGGGGTTTGAGGCAAGAATACGTTTCTGATGGGGGAGGAAGAGCTGTACTACTTAGCTGGGGAGATGAGAAACCCAGGGCAACTATATCAGGTACCTACTATGCAACTGTCTTGTATGCTCTATGCAAATTATCACATTTATTTCTCATAATCTTTCACGGAGGTAGATGTTATTACCTCTGCACCAATTTTCTATTGCTATTTTTATCACTGCAAATGTAGTGGCTTAAAACAGTGCACATTTTTTATCTCATAGTTTCCATGGGTTACAAGTCGAGCAGGTTTTAACTGTGTCCTCTGCTCAGGGTCTCACACAATCGAAATCAAGATGTCAGCTACACTGTGTTCTCATCGGGTGGTTTGACTGGGAAAAGATTTCTTCCGAGCTGCCTGGGGTTGGAAGCAGAATTCATTTCCTAGTGGATGTAGGACTGAGGTCTCCATAGCCCTGCTGGCTATTGGCTGTGGACCACTCTTGGCAACTAGCAGTTGCTTTCATGCCCTTGCCACATGGCCCCCTCCATTGATCCTCTCACATTTCCAACCTCTTTGGGTTCAGGAAGCGTTCAGTCCCATTTAAAAACTCACCAGTTAACTCAGGCCCAGCTAGATAATCTCATTCTGGATTAACTCAAAGTCATAGCCCAAAATATTCACTGGTCCTGCCCTCACCCAAGGGGAGAGGATTATACTAGTGTGCACACTGGAGGTGGGGGAGAGGGGCAGTCATTGTGGGGCATCATAGAATTCATAACTGATAATATTAACAGCCATCATCCTTCTAGCACCTTCTACATGCCAGGCACTCTTCAAGTGACTTGATATACAACCAGATAACTGTCACCTTGGATGTAAAAAAAAAAATCTTTATTTTAAAGATAAATGATACAGAGGTCAGAGAGGTTAACAACAACTTGGCAAAGGACATGTGACCATGGCGAGAAGAAGTCAGGATTGAACCCAAGTCTGTGCCACTTCGAAGCCCAGACTGCCCCTAGCGGCCCCTGTAGCAAAGCCTGTTGCACCTGCCCCAAGGTCTTGCTCTCTGCAGATAGCTGGGTCCCAGAGGCCCCCAGAGGGAGCCCTTCTCACTTCCTGCAAGCCTTGAAGGGAGAGCCCAGAACCGCCCTAGAAGAGCTGCTTGGAGGGACCAGGAAGTGACCAGTGTACTGGGCCACACAGACATCACAGGGATCCTGGCCACAGCAGCCCACCCAGTAAACCCCCAGCTAGGGAGAAGAAGGCACTTGGTCCAGGCTGTCTCCACCAGGACCAGAGTGCTCCATGTGTCTGAGGGGTCTTAGAAAACTCCTGAGTACACAAAGCAATGTCAGGAAGCCTTCCCCGGCCTGTCAGGGACACCAGTGACCAAGACTCCTACCCACAGACCCGTGGAGCCCATGTTGCACTTCCCAGGCCACCTGCCAAGTGGCCAGCCCCCACCCCTCCCCTTGCAGCAGAGCCTGAACAGATGGTTCGGAGTCACTCCAGTGGAAATTAATGGAGTCAGACTGTCCACACACTTCCTTTCAACCGTAGAGAAATATTTTCCATGAGTCAAACACCAGATGTATTTTGTTTACGGGGTAATTTAGCATTTGTGAGGGGTAAGACACTAAAATCAGAGAAGAGTTGTGTTTGTGTTTCAGGCAGAACCAAAGCACACTATATGTGCCGGCAGAAAAACTTTGGGCATCATTTCTGAGATGGAGCTTGGACCTTGAACTCAACACATCACTTCTGCAAGCAACTCTGTGTCTTTCCCCAGGGTTCAGTTCATGACCACACTGGCTGAATTGGCCACAGCACTAGAATTGGGGTAGGGAGTGAGAGAAAAGGATGGGGCAGCACCACTACAGGACTGAAAAGGTTCTTTTGGGGTCCAAGAACAGCCAGAAATTAACTAAATCGGCCTTCACTGGGATCATCACCTTTTCTTTTTATTTTTTTTTTGATAGTCAAAATTCTCTAAACCAACAGTTATCCAGTGGGGCCCCTGGGCATCAAAGGGGAATTTGTTAGAAATGCAAATTCTTAGGCCTTTCCTCAGACCTACTGAACCAAAAGCTTCAGGGGTGGGGCCCAGCAATCTGTGTTTTAATATGCCCTCCAGGGGAGTCTGATGCTCACTGGAGTTAAGAGAACCACTGCTCCAAACAAAACACCAGAGGTATACTTTTGCTTCACATCTAGCTATATAGCTTGACATAAGTTAGTTAATGTTTCTGTAACTCAGTTTTCTCATCTCTGAAATGGAATAATGGTAGTACGTAGTTTAATTTATTGTACAAATTAAATGAAGAAATTCATTTAAAGCATTAAAACTGGAACTTGCATAGTATAACTCATCAACAAACGTGTCGCTATTATCATCATTATTTGCATTTGAAATCCACTGTGACAATAGCTGATAACATTAATAGCCACCACACTCTGTGTACTTGTTATGTGCCAGGCACTGTTCACAAGACTTGATATGCAAATAGATAATTGTCACACTGACTGTAAAAAGTCATTTCGTGGTACTCATTACCTCCATTCACTCATTCATCCAACAAACATTAACTGAACCCTATTATGTTCCAGGCACTGTTGGAGGCACAGGACTACCATAGACCAAAGCAGACGAATGAATCAGCGCTTTTATTAAAATCATATGTGGCCGTGACACATGTAACTCAAAATCTCCTTCTAAGATTTCTCCTGGGAACCCCAAGGCCCCACTTGGCTCCTGCCCAGGCTGCCATTCTCTGCTCAGAGGCTGCCTCTGCCTCCTCCGAATCCTCCGTTCTCCTCCACACTCTGCCACCCTCATCCCAGGGCACCAAGAGTGCCTGCTTTAGTCTTTGGCCAACAATGCTCACTCCCTGGTGGGGCTAAGACGTGCCTCCCTCGGGGCCTATGGTTTTAGCCGTGTCCATGCCATGAAGGGGGCCAGAGCAGGGCATATTCGGTTAGTTAATGTGTATTAGGGTAAGGAGATATTATATTAACATTTAAGAGGGTAAGTTATACACACACATGGGGAAACTTTAGAACATCCAGCCTCATTCACTCTCCAGGTGACATGATCCTAAGGTCTAATATGCTGAATGTCCAAACACCTGCATAAATGAGTATTTATCTCTTTCTTCAGCTACTTTGCATATCTTAATGCCTACAACTGAAAGGTTTCAGATATACAATAATTAGGCCATTTGGAACCTGCAAATTGAGGTGTTAATCCTTTCTCCAGACAACCACTCATGCAAGGTGTAGAACAAGGTTTTGAAAACTGTAGCCCACAGGACAAATACAGCACATTGATTGTTTTTGTAAATAAAATTGTATTCAAATATAGACAGGCTCATTCATTTACATATGGTCTCTGGCTACTTTTTGCACTATAAGGGCAGAGTTGAGTAGTTCTGAGAGAGACCATCTGACCCACAAAGCCTAAAATAATTACTATCTGGCCCTTTAAGAAATGTTTGCCAACTCCTGGTCTAAAAGGCAAGACTTATACCACCTACCTTAGAAGAAATCCACTTAGCCTATACCTAATTCACTTAATGAGATAAATAAAGAATGAGCTAGATCTAACAGAGGCGGTATAGAATATTCTCTAAGTTATTGAGAGGCACAAAAGGGCATAGTGAGCGTGTGTGTGTATGTGTGTGTGTGTGTGTGTGTGTGTGTGTGTATAGTAAGCACCCATTGGTATTAATGAGGGATATGTAGACATACATGTGCACACACACAAACATATAAATACTTGCAAACGGGTAGAAAATTTGGAAATTTTAAAAACATGAAACTGTCACACCATGGTTGTCCCTGGAAGAGGAGCCTAAGAATCTGAACTTGAAGAGACACTCCCTTTTGATTTTGTACCCTCTTGTTCTGCTTCTTTTTAACCACATGCAGATTTTGTTAGTTTAATTTTAAAACATGTTTTTATAAAACTAAAGTGTCACTTTGTGTGTGACAATGCTGCTCCTTGGGTTCAGAAGGAGAAGGGGACATTACTGTGAGTCTAAAAGACCTCCCCCAAAACCCAAGAAAATCGCGACAGTGCCCAGGAACAGTCCAGCATGCTGCAGCTGACTCCCTAACTTGCAAACTCTTGGGCCACAGTGTACGAGAAGCCAGTGTTATTAAAAGAGAAGAAAAACCAATAATCTATCACAGAGAGGGCTTTGGAGTCAGATGAGAAGACTCTGGATTCTGGTGTACCCCCAGCAGCTGCGAGACCCCCCAGAAGAGCAGTAACTATCAAAGCCCTCTGAGCCTCTGCTTCCCCAGCTGTGAGATGGGAATCACACTGCCCCACTCCCAGTGGCCTTGGGCAGGGCTAGCACTTGGGCAGCACGTGCCCTGTGCCAGGTCCTGTGCTAAGCACGTCACAGGCCCCACTGCATTTAGTTCTGACGGCAGTCAAACCATTATCCTCATTTTTCAGATGGGGAAACTGAGGCTTAGGAAGCCGCAAGTCAATTATCTAAAGTCTCAGTTACTAAGTAGCAGTCAGGGTACAAACCCTGCAGTCTCGGGCTTCCCTGGTGGCGCAGTGGTTGGGAGTCCGCCTGCTGATGCAGGGGACACGGGTTCATGCCCCGGTCCGGGAAGATCCCACATGCCATGGAGCAGCTGGGCCCGTGAGCCATGGCCACTGAGCCTGCGCGTCCGGAGCCTGTGCTCCACAACGGGAGAGGCCACAACAGTGAGAGGCCCGCGTACCGCAAAAACAACAACAACAACAAAAAAAACCCTGCAGTCTCTGCATGTGTCCCTCTGTCTCTCTCTCTCTCTTTTTCTCTGTCTCTCTTACACACAAACACACACACCCTAGAATTGGAAAAGAGATGTCAGTCACCTCACTGAGCCATACCTAGCCCCTCTCCTCCATACGGGAAGTTCAGGCTTGCTCTGGCCTACAGGAGAGCCCCCAGCCCACATTCTGTTGACCAGCAGGAGTCCTGAAGCCCTCTCTTACCCCAGAGTCCATTCTGCTTTATACCTTCATCTACCCAAGAGCTCACATCATCCTAAGTCACAGCTGTCTTTCTGTAAAGCAGGGATAATAACACCTATTTCACAGTGTGCCTCGGAGGAAAAAGAGGACATGGCCCACGGCAGGGATGAGCAGGGGGCAGCTCCTGGTATTGGCTAAACACACAAAGCACGAGAGTAGGGACAACATCTGCCTCATCCCTGACGTAGATCATAGCTCAGAGCCCATGTTCAATAGAAATTCACTGAGCCCGTAAAGGAAGGAACTCAAATACCGAGCAACTGCCATTAGTGCTTGGAAATCAGCACTGAGAAAGATGGTCTTCCTGGGCACTGTTGGGTCCAAGTACGCACATCTGATGCAAAACATGTAGGAGCAGCGGCCTTGACCAAGCCCATCACATCTGCCAGGAACCCCCTATGACACTTTACATGCTTTGTCTCTCTAATAATTACAGCAGGTCTGCCAGGCAAGTCTCCTCATCCCCACTTTACTGAGAAGGAAACTGAGTCAAAGGGACATTAGGGGACACGCCCCCAGCTGCACAGTGAGTGGGGGTAGGAGGAGGCAGGGCGAGGCCTCCACCTGGGCTGCCAGTTGTCACAGTTTGGTGGTCCCCTCCTTCTGCTCTCCTCTAGAAGGGCAGTGGGGCCCCAGATTGGCTGAGGTCCCTCCCAGCCAGTCCTGTACTCAGATCCCTTGGCACAGGAGTCCTTTCTCTCGGGCAAAAGCTCCAATGACTATGCCTGTCGAGACATGGACCTGCCAGGGACCTCTCCCCACACCCCCCTACCCACAGTTCTCCCCACTGGACCCTCTCTGCTGAGGGTCCTCAGACCCTTGGGCTCAGCCCCACCCCAGGGAGGCCCAGGTCTCAGCCACGTGCTGCAGGGAGACTGTCCTTCTTCATAAGTAAAATTGGAAAGGGGAAGATGGGGACCTCGGTGGGGCGTTAGTTCTGCTGAGCCGTCTGTGTATGGAGCCCAAGCAAGCAGTTATACAGGGGAAACTGTCAAATGCACCAAAGACGTGGAAACACCAAGAAGGAAATAGGACTTAACAAGGAAAAGATGCCCTAGTCTTCTGCTGTGTGAAGATGCACAACCTCCATTTTATCCTGCAAGAGGTTAGAGGAAAGTTCAGCCATCAGTTCCCACTTTCCTGCCTCCACATCCAAGAAGGCTCAGGGGTACTCCCAGGACTCCCTGGAAAGCTCAACCAAAACCCTTTTATGCATCCACAGACTTTACCATTCCCTTCCTGCACCTCCAGCTCAGCCTTCCACACAGTCTCATAAATTAATGCTGTCAGTTGTCCTAGAAAAAGCCTGTTGTTTCTGCTGCTCTTTATGTTCCTTGATCCCACACCTCCTGAAAGAAACTTCTGCATGATTCTGCTGAGCATGGATTAGGCCACATGATGCTGACCCTCTGACCGCAACTGCCAGGGCCAGGGTGGATGCCTCACAAAAAACTGGCATACATCATGACCAACTTAGTTCACTCTGAGTTAACTTGTTCCTGGAAGGCATTTGCAGCTAAGATGCCTGGGCTGAAAGTAACATAAGCACAACTCAAACTTATTTTTTATAACTTTCTTAGTAATATTATTTGAACAAAATAAACCTCACCCCACCAGTTCTCTGTAGTAGGCACTTGGCACACAGGGTGCCCTTAAGACCCTAAGAGACTTGGGCTGGACCCCAGCTCATCCCAAGGAAAACTTTGTTCTCAGCTGCCTGCCGCAGCGAGTGCTTGCCTTTCCATAAAGTGAATTCAAGATGGGAAAGATTGAGAGTTAGAATAAAGGCCGCACATCAGCTGGGCTTACTGAAAAGAAAAAGCTGAGAGAGAAGAGGGAAGAATGTTTTGCCTCTTGCAACTGAAAAGTACAGAGGCATACTGCTTCAGGTAAGGCTGGATCCAGGGACTGAAACAACTTCATCAGGACTTGGTTTCTCTCTACCTTTTGTGCATGCTTTCCTCTGTGTTGACTTCATTCTTGCACAGCAAAGTAGATGCTGGACAGGTTAGCCACCCTGTTTCTAATAGTTCCAGTGAAAGTTAGAATTAAGTCCCATTGGATCAGTTTGGGTCTCAAGCCCAGCTCTGTTTTCTGTGGTTAGAGGGTAAAATATGCTGATTAGCTGGGACTGGAGCCAAAGGAAAATGGAGGGACTAGCTGAAAAAAGGCACTAGGATGCTGGCTGGGTAAAAATGAGAGACGGTCACAAGAGTTAGGTAGGGTATAGGTCTGAGGCTGCTGTTGATCACTTTGCAGGTACTTATTTAGCAACACCTGTGTTCTGGACACCATGGGAGGCTCTGACGAGGAATAAACCAGATATAGCACCTGCTCTTAAGAAGCCTGGGTCCAGTGGGGAAGAAGAATAAACACACAGATAAATGGGGTGGGTAATACGAAGAGGGAAACTGATGGGAAGGAAGAAAACAGGGATGAGAATAGGAAATAATGGTGTCAGAGAAGGCCAAGTGGAATGGCAATTTGGACACCCATGAGCCAAAAAAAAAAAAAAAAAAAAAAAACCAGAAAGAACCAGCTCAAAGTGCAAAACCAGATAAGTCAGATGGTTGGCACAGATGTGCAAAGCCAACAGACCACATTTTCCCAGAGAGAAGGGGAGGGAAGGAGGGAAGAGGGATACAGACAGGGATGTAAAGAGCTTACAGCTAGTTTTCTCCTTTTAGTCTCATACTACCAACTTCTTATCATGAATCCCCTTACTCAAGTTTGGTCAAAGGGTTTCTTTGCCTTGAATAAATCACTCTTGGCTATGGAATTAATTAAAAATGTCAAGACTCCTAACCTCATTAGTCGCCCACAAGACACTATTTTTTGGGCTTGTCCATTTTTAAATGATGCAAGATACCCAAACTTTTACTGGGTTATGGCTAAAAAGTACCCACACTTTAAAAAAATTATATATATATAATTATATATATATAACTATATACATACATACATATATATAATTATACCTATGTGTGTGTGTATGTGTGTGTATCTTGTGTTCTTAAGGATACACAGGAACTGAGGCAGTCAGTTCAGACACTCATTTAAATGCCAAAGCACTGGGTCCATTTCTTGAGTTCTCCTCAGAGGAGCTGCAGGCCCATGAGGCACAAAGAATGGTTCACTGCTGGTCCTGGAAGGTGCCTCATTCCTCAAAGATGCCCAAAGTGCACACACACATGCACAATGCACACACAGAGTACACAGAGCACACACAGACACACAAATTATCTCCATGAACATATATGCACACACACAAAGTGCATACATACACACACAAGGTACACATACACAGTGTATGCATATACACATGCACACACAAATTACACACATACACACACACACACAAAAGTACACATATATACACAAAGCACATGCAGTAAAACACACACACAGATTATGAAAAGTACTCAGGTGGAGTTTTGACTACCATTCATTGAGGTCCTACTCACTGACTCAATGCCAGGCACTGTGGTTAAAGGTGTTTTTGCACCTGCCATAACGGCAACAACTGAATGAGTGCTTACCAATCTTCCCAGCACCCACAGAAGGCACAGTCTTATCATCATTCCCCTGTTTTAAAAGGAAATGACCTGCCTCAAGCCACACCTCAAGGTCATGGTGGAGCCAGATGTGATCTGTCTGTTGGACATCTCTCTCTTTGGTCAACTCCATGCAGCTGTCTTTATGAATGTGCATGGGTGTATGCCCAGGTCCTGTCCCACGCATTGCATCTGTATATATGTGTCTCCCTATGATGTAGATCTCAGCACATCACACATCTCAGGGTATAAAATGGTGCTCTCTATACTCTAGACCACTGATGCCATTTCAGATTTATTGCATTTATTTAAAAACAACAAACATTCTCAATTATTCCCACACTGCTCAGGACCATAATTTACTGAGAGGTATGAGCTATCAAATTTCTCAGGGAGTGCTTCAAAATGTCAGATCTAAAAGATGACTCCCATGTTGGTGAATATTAAACACCCATTTATATTTTTCATTTTTACTTTGATTTAATTTTCAGACAATTCAAATTTCTTCCCATGCCTGAGTGCCTAAATTCATTTCACTTGTCAAAAGAGACAAATTTTCATAATTACAAAATAAAACATGGTAGCCCTTCTTTGGTGACTGCATATTTCACATCATTTTTTTTTTCTGGATGAAAATGCCTTCCTAGTCTTGTTGGCTTACTTCTGACATATTTTTATTCAGTCTCTGCTTAGAACAAGGGTACAGGCTAAACATTCACTAATGTTTTGTTATGTTAATGAACATCTGTAAAAAGGGAGATGAAATTTCCCAACCCAGCCTGTGATGCTCATATCTTCTTTTCTGTAATTTGCACTGAAAAAGTCAATTTTCTGAGATTACGGGCTGAGGCATGAAATATGCCATATCCTCTAATGATTCTTTCTGCCTTGACCAAAAAGCCCTCAAGTCCCATCTCCAGGTTCAATCAGGGTGCTTGTTTCACAGAGGTCAAAAATTTTTAGGGTTTTCTTACCTCAGAGACCAAGGACATGCACAGGATACAGTGAGGGGGTTTTCTTTTTTTTTTTTTTTTAACATTTGAATTTTATTTTATTTATTTTTTTATACAGCAGGTTCTTATTAGTCTTCAATTTTATACACATCAGTGTATACATGTCAATCCCAATCGCCCAATTCATCACACCCCCACCCCCACCCCCCCACGGCTTTCCCCCCTTGCTGTCCATACGTTTGTTCCCTACATCTGTGTCTCAATTTCTGCCCTGCAAACCGGTTCATCTGTACCATTTTTCTAGGTTCCACATATATGCGTTAATATACGATATTTGTTTTTCTCTTTCTGACTTACTTCACTCTGTATGACAGTATCTAGATCCATCCACGTCTCAACAAATGACCCAATTTCGTTCCTTTTTATGGCTGAGTAATATTCCGTTGTACATATGTACCACACCTTCCTTATCCATTTGTCTGTCAATGGGCATTTAGGTTGCTTCCATGGCCTGGCTATTGTAAATAGTGCTGCAATGAACATTGGGGTGCATGTGTCTTTTTGAATTATGGTTTTCTCTGGATATATGCCCAGTAGTTGGACTGCTGGATCATATGGTAAATCTATTTTTAGTTTTTTAAGGCACCACCATACTGTTCTCCATAGTGGCTGTATCAATTTACATTCCCACCAACGGTGCAACAGGGTTCCCTTTTCTCCACACCCTCTCCAGCAATTGTTGCTTGCACATTTTCTGATGATGCCCATTCTAACTGGTGTGAGGTGATACCTCACTGTAGTTTTGATTTGCATTTCTCTAATAATTAGTGATGTTGAGCAGCTTTTCATGTGCTTCTTGGCCATCTGTAGGTCCTCTTGGAGAAATGTCTGTTTAGGTCTTCTGACCATTTTTGGATTGGGTTTTTTCTTTTTTTGATATTGAGCTGCATGAGCTGTTTATATATTTTGGAGATTAATCCTTTGTCCGTTGATACGCTTGCAAATATTTTCTACCATTCTGAGGGTTGTCTTTTCATCTTGTTTATGGTTTCCTTTGCTTTAAAAAAGCTTTTAAGTGTCATTAGGTCCCATTTGTTTATTTTGTTTTTATTTCCATTACTCTAGGAGGTGGATCAAAAAAGATCTTGCTGTGATTTATGTCAAAGAGTGTTCTTCCTATGTTTTGCTCTAAGAGTTTTAGAGTGTCCGGTCTTACATTTAGGTCTCTAATCCATTTTGAGTTTATTTTTGTGTATGGTGTTAGGGAGTGTTCTAATTTCATTCTTTTACATGTAGCTGTCCAGTTTTCCCAGCACCACTTATTGAAAAGACTGTCTTTTCTCCATTGTATATCCTTGTCTCCTTTGTCATAGATTAGTTGACCATAAGTGCATGGGTTTATCTCTATGCTTTCTATCTTGTTCCATTGATCTATGTTTCTGTTTTTGTGCCAGTACCATATTGTCTTGATTACTATAGCTTTGTAGTATAGTCTGAATCAGTGAGTCTGATTCCTCCAGCTCCGTTTTTTTCCCTCAAGACTGCTTTGGCTATTCGGGCTCTTTTGTGTCTCCTTACAAATTTTATGATTTTTTGTTCTAGTTCCATAAAAAAATGCCATTGGTAATTTGATAGGGATTGCACTGAATCTGTAGATTGCTTTGGGTAGTATAGTCATTTTCACAATATTGATTCTTCTAATCCAAGAACATGGTATATATCTCCATCTGTTGGTATCATCTTTAATTTCTTTCATCAGTGTCTTATAGCTTTCTGCATACAGGTCTTTGGTCTCCCTAGGGAGGTTTATTCCTAGGTATTTTATTCTTTTTGTTGCAATGGTAAATGGGAGTGTTTCCTTAATTTCTCTTTCAGATTTTTCATCATTATGTATAGGAATGCTAGAGATTTCTGTGCATTAATTTTGTGTCCTACAACTTTACCAAATTCATTGATTAGCTCTAGTAGTTTTCCGGTGGCATCTTTAGGATTCTGTATGTATAGTATCATGTCATCTGCAAACAGTGACAGTTTTACTTCTTCTTTTCCAATTTGTATTCCTTTTATTTCCTTTTCTTCTCTGATTGCCGTGGCTAGGACTTCCAAAACTATGTTGAATAATTGTGGTGAGAGTGGACATCCTTGTCATGTTCCTGAACTTAGAGGAAATGCTTTCAGTTTTTCACCACTGAGAATGATGTTTGCTGTGGTTTTGTCATATATGGCCTTTATTATGTTGAGGTAGGTTCCCTCTATGCCCACTTTCTAGAGAGTTTTTATCATAAATGGTGTTGAATTTTGTCAAAAGCTTTTTCTGCAACTATTGAGATGATCGTATGGTTTTTATTCTTCAATCTGTTAATATGGGGTATCACATTGATTGATTTGTGCATATTGAAGAATCCTTGCATTCCTGGGATAAATCCCACTTGATCAAGGTGTACGATCCTTTTAATGTGTTGTTGGATTCTGTTTGCTAGTATTTTGTTGAGGATTTTTGCATCTGTATTCATCAGTGACACTGGTCTGTAATTTTCTTTTTTTTGTAGTATCCTTGTCCAGCTTTGGTATCAGGGTGATGGTGGCCTCATAGAATGAATTTGGGAGTGTTCCTTCCTCTGCAATTCTTTGGAAGAGTTTGAGAAGGATGAGGGCTAGCTCTTCTCTAAATGTTTGATAGAATTCACCTGTGAAGCCATCTGTCCTGGACTTTTGTTTCTTAGAACATTTTAAATCACAGTTTCAATTTCATTACTTGTGATTGGTCTGTTCATATTTTCTATTTCTTCCTGGTTCAGTCTTGGAAGGTTATACCTTTCTAAGAATTTGTCCATTTCTTCCAGGTTGTCCATTTTATTGGCACAGAGTTGCTTTTAGTAGTCTCTTAGGATGCTTTGTATTTCTGCAGCGTCTGTTGTAACTTCTCCTTTTTCATTTCTAATTTTATTGATTTGAGTCCTCTCCCTCTTTTTCTTGAAGAGTTTGGCTAATGGTTTATCAATTTTATCTTCTAAAAGAACCAGCTTTTAGTTTTATTGATCTTTGCTATTGTTTTCTTTGTTTCTATTTATTTCTGCTGTGATGTTTATGATTTCTTTCCTTCTGCTAACTTTGGGTTTTGTTTGTTCTTCCTTCTCTAGTTCCTTTAGGTGGAAGGTTAGATTATTTACTTGAGATTTTTCTTGTTTCTTGAGGTACGCTTGTATAGCTATAAACTTCCCTCTTAGAACTGCTTTTGCTGCGGCCCATAGGTTTTGGATCATCGTGTTTTCATTGTCATTTGTCTCTCGGTATTTTTTGATTTCCTCTTTGATTTCTTCAGTGATCTCTTGGTTATTTAGTAACGTATTGTTTAGCCTCCATGTGTTTGTGTTTTTTATGTTTTATTCCCTGTAATTCATTTCTAATATCATAGCGTTGTGGTCAGAAAAGATGCTTGATATGACTTCAATTTTCTTAAATTTACTGAGGCTTGATTTGTGACCCAAGATGTGATCTATCCTGTAGAATATTCCATGAGCACTTGAGAAGAATGTGTAATCTGCTGTTTTGGGATGGAATGTCCTATAAATATCAATTAAATCTATCTGGTCTATTGTGTCATTTAAAGCTTCTGTTTCCTTATTAATTTTTGGTCTGGATGATCTGTCCATTGGTGTAAGTGAGGTGTTAAAGTCCCCCACTGTTATTGAGTTACTGTCGATTTCCTCTTTTATAGCTGCTAGCAGTTGCCTTATGTATTGAGGTGCTCCTATGTTGGGTGCATATATATTTATAATTGTTATATCTTCTTCTTGGATTGATCCCTTGATCATTATGTAGTGTCCTTCCTTGTCTCTTGTAATATTCTTTATTTTAAAGTCTATTTTGTCTGATATGAGTATTGCTACTCCAGCTTTCTTTTGATTTCCATTTGCATGGAATATCTTTTTCCATCTCCTCACTTTCAGTCTGTATGTGTCCCTAGGTCTGAACTGGGTCTCTTGTAGACAGCATATATATGGGTCTTGTTTTTGCATCCATTCAGCAAGCCTGTGCCTTTTGGTCAGAGCATTTAATCCATTCACATTTAAGGTAATTATCGATATGTATGTTCCTAGGACCATTTTCTTAATTGTTTTGGGTTTGTTTTTGTAGGTCCTTTTCTTGTCTTGTGTTTCCCACTTAGAGAAGTTCCTTTAGCATTTGTTGTAGAGCTGGTTTGGTGGTGCTGAATTCTCTTAGCTTTTGCTTGTCTGTAAAGCTTTTGATTTCTCTATCAAATCCGAATGAGATCCTTGCCAGGTAGAGTAATCTTGGTTGTAGGTTCTTCCCTTTCATCACTTTAAGTGTACCATGCCACTCCCTTCTGGCTTGTAGAGTTTCTGCTGAGAAATCAGCTGTTAAGCTTATGGGAGTTCCCTTGTATGCTACTTGTCGTTATTCCCTTGCTGCTTTCAATAATTTTTCTTTGTTTTTAATTTTTGCCAATTTGATTACTATGTGTCTCGACGTGTTTCTCCTTGGATTTATCCTGTATGGGACTCTCTGCGCTTCCTGGATTTGGGTGGCTATTTCCATTCCCATGTTAGGGAAGTTTTCGACTATAATCTCTTCAAATATTTTCTTGGTTCTTTTCTCTCTCTCTTCTCCTTCTGGGACTCCTATAATGCAAATGTTGTTGCGTTTAATGTTGTCCCAGAGGTCTCTTAGGCTGTCTTCATTTCTTTTCATTCTTTTTTCTTTATTTTGTTCCGCAGCAGTGAATTCCACCATTCTGTCTTCCAGGTCACTTATCCGTTCCTCTGCCTCAGTTATTCTGCTATTGATTCCTTTTAGTGTAGTTTTCTTTTCAGTTATTGTATTGTTCATCTCTGTTTGTTTGTTCTTTAATTCTTATAGGTCTTTGTTAAACATTTCTTGCATCTTCTCGATCTTTGCCTCCATTCTTTTTCCAAGGTCCTGAATCATCTTCATTATCATTATTCTGAATTCTTTTTCTGGAAGGTTGCCTATCTCCACTTCATTTCGTTGTTTTTCTGAGGTTTTATCTTATTCCTTCATCTGGTACATAGCCCCCTACCTTTTCATCTTGTCTATCTTCCTGTGAATGCGGTTTTTGTTCCACAGGCTGCAGGACTGTAGTTCTTCTTGCTTCTGCTGTCTGCCCTCTGGTGGATGAGGCTATCTTGAGGGGGTTTTCTTAATAAAACATCTTTTTTTTTTTCATTTACAAAAATAATATGTGCCTTTTATTTAGAAATTTGGGAAGGGGGGAGAATAGAAACAGTGAAAGCCAGAAAAAGAGGACCTATATAACTCCACCTTCCAAAGCAAAATACATCCAACACACTGATGTAAATTCAGATCATTCTTTGAAAAATAAAATTCACTTCTGACTTGGTCAGCTCTTGAATACTTGAAAAGGAATTCTTTATCATTAGAAATCTACTCTACAAGTTGAAGAGGGGTTAAAGATGAAAATGGGAAGAAAAAATTTCATTCTTTGAAATTGTTCATCTGAATTGCAAAGTTCTGACCCAAAGGCTGTTGAAATGCCCAGTCTGGTTACCAGGCCGAATGCCTACTCCCCACCCCTGCAACTGGACACAGACCACTCCCTAAAGAAGATGATAGAACGTAAAATTCAATGGCCAAATTGGCACATGAAAAGATGCTCATCATTGCTAATTATTAGAGAAATGCAAATCAAAACCACAATGAGGTATCACCTCACACCAGTCAGAATGGCCATCATTAAAAAGTCCACAAATAACCAATGCTGGAGAGGGCATAAAGAAAAGGGAACCCTGCTACACTGTTGGTGGGAATGTAAATTGGTGCAGTCACTATGGAGAACAGTATGGAAGTTCCTCAGAAAACTGAAAATAGACTTGCCATATGATCCTGCAATCCCACTCTTGGGCACCCAGACAAAACTATAATTCAGAAGGATACACGCACCCCTATGTTCACAGCAGCACTACTTACAATAGCCAAGACGTGGAAACAACCTAAATGTGCATCAACAAAGGAACAGGTAAAGAAGATGTGGGGTGTGTGTGTGTGTGTGTTTGTGTGTGTGTGTGTGTGTGTATATATATATATATATATATACACACACACATACACACAATGGAATACTATTCAGCCATAAATAAGAATGAAATAGTGCCCTTTGCAGCAACATGGATGGACCTAGAGGTTATCATACTAAGTGAAGTAAGTCAAAAAGAGAGAGACAAATAGCATATTTTATCACTTATATGTGGAGTCTAAAATATGACACAAATGAACTTATCTACAAAACAGAAACAGACTCACATATAGAGAACAGATTTGTGGTTACCAAGGGGGAGGGTGGGTGGGGGAGGAATGGACTGGGAGTTTGGGAGTAGCAGAGGCAAACTATTATATACAGAATGGATAAACAATGAGGTCCTACTGTACAGCACAAGGAACTATATTCAATATCTCATATTGAACTATATTCAATATTCAATTATGATAAACCATAATGGAAAAGAATATACATATATATATAACTGAATCACTTTGCTGTACAACAGAAATTAACATTGTAAATCAATTATACTTCAATAAATTTTTTAATAAAAAAAAATGTAAAAATAAAATTCAGTGGCCCATAAATGCTGACAAGGGTGGAAAATGACGAGAAACTACAGGATGAAGAGGATATACAGGGCAAGGTGGGATATGAAAGCGGGTGGTCATTCTCAACAGGGACTGACAGAGACAGCACTGAAAACACTCTTGATGCACGTCCATATACACACACTTTTATACACATATGGTCACTGTCATCATAGATCAGGGTCTCTGGAAAGCAGTCTCTGAGGTGGAAAAGAGCACACAGTAGTTTGCTCAGGTAATGCTTATGGAATTGCCACCATGCAAGGGACAGGATGGAAGCAGGATTGGGCATAGGAGGAAGCTGAGCTGAAATTCTCAACAAAGGCCTCAGATGACCCTGTGGGGAGCTGTGAAGCCACAATGGCTCTTCAGAGTTGTCCCAAGATAATGTGAGAGGCCAGGCCTTTAAAGCTCGTACAGTAATCAGTCATTGGGTGTGGCCGGCCCTGGGCAAAGTGAAGCTCTTCAGATGAGACAACTCCTGAGCAGGCTGATGTTTGAGGGCTGTGTGTCTACAGTGCTTCCCGCAGTCCTCAAGGTGGGGGGAGGTGAGGGCAGGGGAGCGGAGGGAAGGGAAGGGAAGTGAAAAGGGGGAGGGGGGAAGGAGAAAGGAGGGAAGGAGGGAAGAGAGGAGGGGAAGGGGAAAGAAGGGGAGGGGAAGGGGGGAAGAGGAAAGGAGGGGAGCAGAGGGGAGCAGGGGGGAAGAAGAGAAAAGAAAAGCATAGGACACTTTGAACACGCCTAATAGGCTAATCAACAGGACAGTATCGACAATGAGGACAGGCTCACCTTGAGACACCATAACACTGAATTTATCAAGAATTCCCATTTTAGCTGCCACGAGAGCTACACTCCCAGATCTATGGCTGTTAAAACTCAATATTTCTAAAAAATAATGGCTGAAAGAGCAGACCTTTAACCCCTTCATTTCCGCAGACATGTCAGTGCCTGAGCAAGGGTTCTCAGCTCCCACACTGAGCTCACTGCGCTGTTTATCAGAGGCTTAGGTATGTCAGGCCAAGGAAGCACTTTCCATAGCAGGCCCCTTAGATGCCACCAGATGTCACACTGAACTCTTCTGTCTCACTCTGCATCTGGTAAGGTGTGCACTATAATTCTCATTTTACAAATGAGGAAACAGAGGTCCAACATCTTGTCCAAGAACACCTAGGGAGCACGCAGCACCAGAATTTGCACCTCATTTGGGGACCCCAACTTTGGGTTTATTCCACTATGCATGGCTGCCTGAGCCTGTTGGTATGACCATTAATTGGATGTTGCCAACAGTGATACTTTTCTGTTCTCTGAGCTGCAGCCTTATTTTATTACAGTCATTACTGTCTATTACTGAGAGGTGTGACTCTCCTGTGAGTGGTAAATTGTAAGTCTGTGGCTTCCTAACAGGGAGGATTGGTTAATCTCTACAGAATGATAATGCACAGCAAGACACAGCATCTCACTTCAGCTTTAGGAAGACAAAGCTGAGCATCTTCTCTTTGAGAAAATCATCTCCCTCATCATTTGTCTAGTGTCCTAACTATAGGGAGAGAAAAGTTGCCTTAAACCCCATCTGTTTTGCCTTTTTCAGGCTTTATGTGTCTCATCAACCTAAAGAACTGTTCTTTCAACAGAATACTACAGCAAAAATAAAACTCATAATAAGAAATTCATAATAAATAAAACCCCACAAGAATTCCATTAACCTAGGTACCACTCACCTTACATGGCCAGACTCAGACTACATTGGGTGCAACAATAATCCACATTTTAATAAGCTCAGGAAGATACAATGTAAGTACCGGTTCTTCATCAAGTTACTTGACCAGCCTCAGCCTCAGTTTCCCCATCTGAAAAATATAAGGTGTGGGCTAGGTCATCTTTAAGAGCTATTCCATTTCTAGCATTTCACAGTCAGAGTCCACAGACCCCTATCTTGTTCTGCTTGCCATGGAAAAAAAGTAGAAAAGATGTAAAACTACCACCACAACATCACTCCCCAAAACAAGAGCAACAAGAAGCTTCCCTGGAGTGTTTGGTGCTCCATAATAGGACACAGTTAGCAAATGCTTATGTCAGAAGTTTGTTTTTTTTTTTTTTTTAAATGTGCTTGTTTCACTATGCATGCAATAATAGAAACATTAGCAGACAAAGACCCAAAGCAAGCGGAAATACCACCCAGAGCTCATTGCAATGTTTAGGCTATAAATTGAAATTAAAATTACAAAAATGACACACTGGAAATTATTTTTAAAACTAAAAACATCTTTAAAAAATTGAAATGGCATTCCAATTCAGTGGTTCTGCAGGCACCCCCCAACTTAGAATGTGTCAATTACAGCAACATCGCTATTACCTTCTCAACTGAAATTGCACATGAGAGCTGTATAATTTACATTTGCAGTTAATAAAATAAATTAGGCAGAAAAGATTCTCATAATCTCAAACACATTCAGTTTACCAGATTCTACAAAGGTAAATGGACAACGCATGTGATCCTTAAAGGAGCAAACAATAAAACTAATGATTCATCAATATGTTCATTAGATGAAATTTGATAAATGCATAGATATTCTCTTCCAGACAAGTCTCAGGCAATGGATGAGCAAAACTCTCCAAGACATGCTCCCTCCCAAACTCTGAATCCCACTGTTAATTACATGGCCTTCGATAGGAGTGCTAAGAGGAAGACTGACAGCTAAGTTGCTGGGGTTTCTGGCCTGCTATTGATATTTTTCAATGCTGTCTATTATGTTTAGGACCACATAGAACAGGTATGTGTGGACCACTGCTCCACCTTCGCCCTGTTGCTACAGGGCTCCCCAACTGGTCTCCTTGCTGCCACCCTTGTCCTGCCTCTATCTTCTCTCCACAGAGCAGCCAGAAGGATGCCTTAAAAATGTAGGTCAGTTCATGCAACTTCTCAGCTCAACTCCACTTGGAGGAGGGGCAAAGCCCTCAAGGTCCTACATGATGGGGCCCCATCTCATCTTTCTGACCTCATTTTCTATATCCTCCCCCCTTATTCATTTTGCTCCAGCTACACAGGCCACTTTACCATTCCAGAACTTTCCAGGCAAGCTCCTACCTCAAGACTTTAGTGGTTGTGGTACTCTCTGCTCTTCCTTCACACATTCATGCAGTGACTTCCCTCCCCTCTTTGAAGCCTTGCCTCACATGCCCTGATCATTCTCCTTAATGCCATTACCTGCCCCTTCCCCCCAGGCAATCTCACACCATATTACCCTGGGTGATGGAGTATTTTGTCCAATAAAATGTAAAGCTTCTAATATACTATTTAATTGATTTATTTTTATGTCTGTTGTTTAATATGTGTAAGCTCCAGGAGGTAAGCAATCTTGGTTTTGTGATGCTGTATCTCTAGGGCCTAAAAAAGTACCTAGGAAGAGTAGACACAATAAATATGGGAAGGAAGGGAGGGAGGGAGGGAAGAAGGAAGGAAGGAAAGAAGGAAGGAAGGGAGGGAGGGAGGGAGGGAGGGAGGGAGGGAGGGAGGGAGGAAGGAAGGAAGGAAGGAAGGGGAATATGTATTAATAAAAAGCGCTATATTCGAATGGTAGATGTATCATTTTGTTTTCATTTCTAACATTTTATGCTATTATTATTATTAAATCATATTATAATTTAACTCCAGAACATCTACATAGCAAACTATTGGCATTTTCAGATGGTATGTCTTAGAAGTGCTTTTTGTTTTTCAATGGGTTACTCAGTTTGAGTGTGTCAACGAGAATTGTAAATAAGAATCTTAAATTGTAGTAAACCTTTGCAATACTCCGTCTGATAAAAACGTAAGTCAGGAAATCCTGCAAATAGTGTACACTTCCAGAGACAAGGGAGAGAGGTCCCAGGAGAGTGTGCACAGTCAGTCCCTACACGCTGCCTCCAGCCCCTGTACTCACCACATCCTTGCTGCTCAGTCCGTGTGGGGCTGTGGGTGAGGACACTGCCATCCCTCTTTGTTCTGCCATATCAAGTCAAACACTCAATCCATCTTCCTAACCATGTTTTGCAGGCCTACTGTTCATGAACTGTTTCTTACACTTTTCTGAGTATTTCTGGACCTTATAGTCCAGCTCCCAGGGTCTAGCATCATAGAGTCAATTTATACAAATTCAAATATATGCACTTGACCAAGGAGGAGGGAGAGAAGAAGGGAGGGAGGGATGGGGTCAGGAGGGAGTAGCGGGAGAGAGACCCTGGAGGAACACTGGCCATGGGTGGCTTGCTGAGAAACATCAGGTTGGTCCCCAGTGTGCTCAAAGGAGTGACACATGCAGAACTTTATGAGCAGTTCAAAGGATTGTCAAAGGCCATTTAGACACCACGCGATGCCTCTTTCATGCTCTGATTTGAGACCATAAGCCTGGAGTTGGATTGGGCTCCATTATCTGTTTTGTTTCCCCAGGCCACCTCTGCCTTGGATTTGCATTTGGCTTTTGCCCCACACCCACTCATTGTTACCGAGGACACGTTGTACCCACACTAGCTCACCACTAGTCTGAAATGGATAAGATGTCACATACATTATACGTGGTGAGGAAGAAAGAGGATGTGGGTGCAGGGGGGAGTACCAGCTGGGCAGCAACTGGTCAAGGAACCCTTAGTGTACTTACATTAGAAGTGCAAAAACAGAAGAACTTATTCAATGAACATCCTGGAGGACCACCAACTCAGTGCCAAAGCTACTGAATGAGTAGAACTAAGCAATGAAGGATAAATAAATGTGTAATCAATGACTATTGTGCTAAACAAGATGAGCTCTACAGCCTTCAAGCCAGTTCTAGTTCATTCAAATGAGTTCTAGAATGTCCAGCCAACTACAGAGACTTTGGAGATTCGACAGCATCCACCAGTTTCCTTGGAAAAGCTGCCAAGGCAGCGTCTGTGACTCCCTTGATGTCCCGGAAGAATGGCTCATATAGTCCCTCATCTATCTATTCATGTATACATTCTATACAATACAGAATTATAAACTCCAAGCCATTCAAAACTACTTTGATGAGCTGATTTAGTCAACAAATATCAGTAGGGTAACAATTTTATGTCAAGAACTTGTGCCAGAACTTCTTCTCTGTGCACAAATCCAGGCCGTTCCTTCTACAGAGATCAACAGTCCAGTGTTGGGTACATCAAGAGATGTGAGAGAAAATTCAATGTCCATTGCACAGTTCTGAATTTCTACACTATGTCTTTTTCACCCCTAAAAAGCAGGGAAACATCCTCTTTAGAACAGAAGCATCAAGGAGCCACTTCCTACATTCATAACTCCTGTTGTTTCTCTATTTCTCCCTTTGTCCTTATACATTTTTAGCTTCTATTTATAAAGACCCAAATTAAAATTTCAAGGTCAAAATGATATCTGACAGAGACATGAAAATTCTTAACTAGTTGTGTGGAGATGGTACTTATGAAATACTCAAAGGACATGTTGTATATTTTTAACTTGCTCTTAAGACCTCTGAATTCAAATGTGAGGGCTTGCATCAGAGAACGAAGACAAATCATGTTATATGAAAGAAGAAAGGTGTTTTTTTTTTTTTTCAAGAGATGAAAGATGCTTCCCACCTCTAATGAGTCATGAATGACTCACCTACTCTAGGGAAAATCTCAAGTGGCCAGTTATTTGATGCTTTTTCTGCTGTAAACACATCTAAGAAGCAGAGCCTACGAGATAAACGATAAAGGATGCTGCAAAATTCAAATAATTTTGTTTCTGTTACAAACGAGACTACCCTGAAAATGACTCTTAGTTCAAAATGTGAGCTCTCCTTCCTACTGGCAATATTTAAGTGCGGCCGCTGAACCAACTGATTTTGGCTGACTGCAATTTGGAGGGAGGGGTGGTACTTCTTACCCATTAATGGGACTCACCATAATATTGATCCCATTCAATCATTTAGTAAATGAAAGCCACAGGATGACTTTCATCTTCTCTTATGTCTTGTCGGTGAGACACTATTCTACGTTCATTTCTGTTCCTTTTTCTCTCCAGACCCTCTAACTATTTTGATCACTTACAAAGCTAAGAAACGTTCAATGTTGAAGAAAAACACCAGACAACTTTTTGAAATTCACTGTACCCCAAAGGCTGATGGCAAGAAAATACTTTTGGTGCATAAGAAAGAAAAATGTATTTGGTATGACTAGCTGTTAATATGTCATCAGGGTAAATCATAAGTATTATTCTTGGGAATCGTAATAAAAGAAGTCACTTGAGACGTGGAAAGTACAAAAGTAATCACCAATAGCCTCTATCTTTGACTAGAACCTGGGGAAATTTTGAAAGTGTTCATTCATAGAGACACTTAAAAAGACATTGCCCAAATTTATCATTGTCATAAATTCCTGCTGACTAAAAAGTTTCCTTAGAGTAATTTACAATGCCCATCATAAAATAAATTCAAGTGTTTCCTTTTGATGAATTAATACAAAACTGTAAACTCTCAAGGACTCAGGGACAATGGTCTCAGCCAGTCTCCAGAGAAAATGAAGTGATCTATGACTCCCATGCACCTCAAGACTTGGTCTCACTTTCATCTGGCATTCCTACCTTCAGGGTTGTCACACAACTCTGGTGTGTTTGTTTCCCTCTGGGACTCCAGAAAGAGACGGGATTTTAAATAACACTCTGGTTCTTCACCATCCATCTCAGGGGAGAGGGACAGGAAAGATGCTGTCATCTGGATACACTAATGGGGTGACCAAAAGAACCTGTGATTAGTAAAGCAAATACCTTGTGTCCATGTTCTAGCCTCACGGTGGAGGAAAACTATTCCACACTGGATGTTTCTGGAAGTCCCAATCACTCTATCTAGGCAGTTGGTTTCACTTTGTCTTCAGACCAGGAAAGCTATTAGTTGGCTAATAGGTCCCTCACAAGATAAAGAAGTCTACACACTGAAGAACAGAACCATCAGCTTTCTGTCTCTCTGCTGTTCTTCCCTACAAGCTCCTAATGCAGTTAATCCAATGCCTCTGTGCTCTAACCACACAATTCCCACTGCAGCTAGACTCCTCCATCTAGATGGTCTTGCTGACACCTCTAATTCCTTTCTTGAAAGTGACATTCAACATCTTCCTCCAAAACTGGCTGTTCTGTCAGGGTCTCATCACCTCCCTCTTTACTGCATTTGAAACCTCCTTCAATCCTGACCTCCTTCAATCCTGATGTCCAAGCTTTATGCATCTGGCTTCTTGAACACCTTCACAGCCTTCTCTCCTACATAGCCCACTGCCAACAGGTTGGTGCAGCCAGACATCTCATTCTCCACCTCAGAGTCTCTAATCTACTTTTGGTCTTTCCCTGAAGTAAATTCTGCACAACATCGCCTGATAAACCTGCCTATAGCACAGCCCTGCTGATGTCACTCTGACATCAGACCTTTCAATAATGCCGTATCTCCTACCAAATGTAGTCTACACTTCTTACCTAGCTTTTCCCTTCATTGTGATAACCAGCTATCTAGTCTCACTTCCCACTACTTCCTTCAAGCTACATGTGGATGCATGAAATGTTTCAACAGTACACTGGTGTCATTGCCCCTGCTCCTGCCTTTTCCTGGAAATATTTATCTCCACTCCTACCTGTTGAAATCCTATCTTTCCTTCCAGGTCAAGCTAAGGTATCATATTATCTACCAAAGATTCATTTCGCTAGTACCTCCATCAAAAAGTGGTTTTGTTTTTCCATAAGACCTTGATCATATGATACTGACTGAATTTTGATTCACTTTTTAATCTTTGTACATATACTGCTTCTCCTATATTGGTCTGTGAGCTCATAAAAGGCAGGGATTCACCTTTCCCCTGATTCAGGTTTGTATTACTCAATTAACATTTTATTGTTGAATGGATGGATGTGTGGGTGGACAGAATTCATGTTCAATACATATAGTGTTGATACACAAAACCACAGAGCACAGGGGTCTCTATTGTAAAACCTTCAGTCCCAGATAATCAGTACTCCCTTTCCTCTTCATACCCATGAGTCCTGGATAACTCCTGTCTAAGTTGTGATGTTGGCAGTTAAACAAAATTTCTGAAAAAGCAGCAGGACCAAGGATAAGGAGACAGAATGGAGCAATGAGATATGACTATTTTCCATAGAAATCTGAAGACCTGGCAATCTTCAGGAGGATATTAATCAAGGGAAAACCTAGAATGTACAGTAGACTGTAGAAATCAGCCAAGTGAAGACAAGGGAATGGAGAAAAGAGACTTACAGACATAAGAAAACAGCCTCCACATATGCTCAGAGGTTCTGAGCATGGAATGTCCAGGGAAAAGCAATAGTTGGAGCATACTGTTCAAGGAACTTGGTGATAAGAAATAAAGCTGAAGATATGGAGAGGGGCGTTCATTAAATATTGGCAACTTTCTAGAAACTACTCCCTTGAACTTATTTTGCCTGAGTCTGGGTTGTTTTCCCCAAAGATCAGTTACTTGGGGAACTCAGAAGGGCCAGAGCCAAAGAATGTTTGCATCACCACGAAGTGAGGACACCAAACTGAGCCAAAGACTCAGTGAACTCGTTGGGCATTGCACTTGGTGTTGGAATTATTCAATAGAATGGTTGAAAGGTTTTACTATGATATCACAACTAGGGGTGGGGTGGAGGGAAGGTGCCAAAAGAAAGTTGGTGAAGGAATACGTATGGAGAAGCTGCCATCAGCCAATCAGAATCATTCATTGCAACCTAAGCTTCACTTTTCTCATAGGAAAAAATGGAACTAGCAATAATGACAACCACACAATAGACACTGCTCAGGTGTCAGGTACAGTGCTAAGCATATGATATGAGATTTTCTCCTCACAACGACTGTATTTGGCAGGTACCATTATCCATATTTTACAGGTGAGGAAACTGAAGTGTACCGGGATTAAGAAACTTGCCCAAGTTCATACAGGCAGTTCATGTCTGAGCTGGGTTTCAAACCCAAGCAGATTCATGCCCTAGGGCCCCATAGCCTTTATTCCCCTGGGCTCTACTCCCAAGCTTACAAAAGGCAGGTCTGAGCCATCAAAAGAATTGAAAAATCAGGCTCACTGGGAAAAGAGAAATTAAAAAGCCCTTGCTCTCCAGGCCCTAATTTCCTGATTGTGTATACACAATCAGGAAAAAGAATCAGCTCAGAGGGCCAGCAAGTTATCCACAGCCCCAGAGCGACAGTGGATATCCCTTAGCCATCTGGGGCTAACAAACGGGAAGGACAGGGTTGTAAATAAGTCCTTGCAATGATGACACTCATTACCCCATTCTTTAATAGTAATAAGAAATCAGTGAGTTACATCAAGACCAGCAACACACACTCTATAACCCTGCAAGTCAGAGCGCCCAGGGAGACCCTTCTGGGGCTGCAGCTCTCATGCAGCAGGCCCAGCAGTGTTGGGTCATGAGGATGGGAGAGGCTGAGGGTCAGACATCAAGGCCTCTTGGAAGAAGAGAATTTTGATGTGGTTCTTCTGGAAAGTGGCACATGTAGCCTGGTGTAAAGGCCTCAAGGCATTACATGGAAGGAACGAAGAGCACGGAAGGAATGACAGCAATCTCTACACAGTGGTGATGACCACAGAAACTGCAGACAGCTCCAAGCCAGGGCTGCAGCCCACCTCTCACAGACCCTCTGCATGGTGATGGACAGGAGACCAGATGCCCAGGTCTCCCTGCAAGGCAGAATTTACTGTTCCAGCTGCCGGGGGAGCTGTCAGCAAGCAGCCTTGAGCTGTCAGCCCTCTCAGGAACTGCCTCACCCAAAGTCACATATCAATGTCAAACGGAGGCAGGGGGATAAAGGCCAAGCCATTTTGGCCCAAAGCAGGACAAATCTGACGGGCTTTATGGGCTCCGGAGTCCCTGTGTCACAGCGCAGCTTTCCCTCTGTGCATCCACTTCCTCCCTCTGCCTTCCACAGGTGTTGATCCAAAGTGTGCTCCCTAATAAACACACCACATGTCAACTCTGTCTCACAGACCAATTCCAAGGGCAGTCAGCCTGCCACAAGCACATGGCCTGTGTTTAACCGTATCCTTGGTTTTCTCCTATTTGCCTACCTTAATTTTATTACGTCCTACACATCCCTCCGTATTAGATAAACAGACTCGGGGATCTTCTGTGGTAAGAGAGAGACTAAAGGAGCAATAGGGTCAACAGAGAGAAGCTAAATGACCTACATGATAAAGGGATGGGAGGGAAGTGGGATAAATAAGAACAAATCCTGCACAGGCTGGGAGTTGCGATGGGTGGGTGTGTGGGGGAGTTCAAGGGTTGATAGATAACAATATCTGGGCAAAAGAGGACTGTATTGGTGATAAAATAGGTTTTAAGAGGAGTTACTAAAATTATGAATTGTATCCCCATTGGTGTTTTTCAAGAGGCACAAGTAAATACTGGAATCACTTTTTAATTACTCCTGAATGCTATACTGTGTGTTTAATATATGACTCGACACAGAATGTGAGATCCAGACTTTTATTGGGCATATTGGTCAGGGTAATTAACATTAGGTGCATTAATAAACACCCCCAAATCTCACTGGTTTAATATAATAAAGTTTTATTTCTCACTTGCATTCTAGTCAGCTGGGGGTTGGGTGGCTCCTTTTGGCAACTCTCCTCCAAGTAGTCCATCCTGTAATGCTGCCATTGTCCCCCAATCTCTGGGTCCCTTTGCCACCCTGATAACTTCCCATTTGCCTCCAGCTGCATCCCCTCCCCCAAAATCCTTGGTCTACCTTTCTCCACCTTGCTATCTGCCCTGGAAGGCTAATCTCTATGGATTACAGATCACAGGGACCCTCTTGCCTCTGGCTTCCAGTTGAGTTTGGCCAAAAGGCAGGAGGTCCCAGGAGGGAGAAGGAGGGGGAGGTTTACTTTTCCAGCTTCTTCCCCTGAGTGACTTGATAAAAGGCCTCAGCTCTCTGTAGGTGGTTCTCTCTACACCCCTCATTGTCTCCAGGCTGTAGAACCTGCTTGCATTTGGCCCTTCCAGCCTCAGATTAGTAACAGTTCTATTATCCTTTGTGACCAGGCACTGTAACATCCCTTGCCGTTTCCCTAAACTCCACCCACACCTTTATAAATAGCTCTTTAATTAAACTTCCTTGGATGATGCTAATTTGAATGTATCTTTTGTTTCCTTCTGCAAACAGGACTGATACCCCCAGGAAAGAGAGCTGGGAGGCAGGGTATTCTGTGGGCCCAGGAAAGAGGAATGTGACCTGGGATTTAGGACATTGAGCATTTTCTGTCACCCCCTGCCAGTGCTTTATCTTTTGTGTTTGGTTTTGGGGTTTGTTTATTAGTTTTATTTGGAGAAGCAAATACTGTTTACTTGTGGGGATGACTTTCTTAGTCGTTTCTCTATATTTTACAATATAATTTTACATGAAATTTTTATCCTGCTTTATTTACTTATTTTCATTCAGTTCAACACACTTTTTTATTTCCACTGAGACTTCCTCTTTGACTCATGGATTATTTAGAACTACATTGTTTTGTTTCCACATGTTTGGAGATTTTCCCATTATCTTTCTGTAATTGATTTCTAGTTTGATTCCATGTGGTCAGAGGATATCCTCTGTGTGATGTTAATCCTTTTAAATTTCTTGAGGTTTGTTTTATGGCCCAGGATATGGTCTGTCTTGGTGAATGCCCCCTGGGTACTTGAAAAGCATGTGTACTCTGCTGCTGTTAGGCAGAGTGTTCTATGTCGATTAGATCCTGTTGATTGATGGTGCTGAGTTCTTCTATATCCTTGCTGATCTTCTAACTGTTCTATAAGTTATCGAAGAGAGGGACCTTCAAGTCTTCACCTACAATTGTGGATTTGTCTATTTCGCCTTTCAGTTCTATCAATTTTTTTTTTTTTTTGCATGTTTTGCAGCTCCACTGTTAGTTTCATACACATTCAGGACTTGGTGGACAACCTTTTTATCATCATGTAAGGCCTCTCTTTGTCCCTGATCATTTTCTTTATTCTGAAGTCTCTTTTATCTGATGTTAACATAGCCACTCCTGCTCTGATTGCTTTTGATTACTGATATATCGTTCTTCCATCCTTTTACTTTTATTCTTTACTTTCCTACCTATAATGTTACAGTTGCAGTAAGCTCTTTGTTCATGCAGTTGTATCATGTTTTCTTTTAATTCACTATCAGTCTCTGCATTTTAATTGGTGCATTTAGACCATTCCAGCCAATGTATTTACTGACACGTTAAGGTTTAAGTCTGACATTTTATTTTTGTTTTCTGTGTGTTCTCTCTGTTTTTCATTTCTGCTTCCTTTTTCCTGCCTTCATCTGGGTTACCAGAACATTTTTTTAGAATTTCACTTTGATTTATCTGTAGTGTTTTTGAGTGTATCCCTTTGTATAGATTTCTTAGTAGAAACCTTACTTCCATTCTGCTATTGAGCCTCTCCATTGAGGTTTTTGGTTTTTGCTTTTTGGTTTAAGTTCAGTTATTGTATATTTCAGATCTGGAATGTCCATTTGGTTCTCCTTTAAAACTTCTCTTTTTTAAAAACTTTTCTGAAGCATTTTATTTCTTTGCTGAGACTTTGTATTTTTTTCACTTGTTTCAAGCATGTTCAAAATTGCCCACTGAAGCATTTTCATGTTGGCTGCTTTAAAATCCTTGTCAGGTGATTCCAACATCTGTGTTACCTAGGTGTTGGCATCTGACATAGAGATTTTCCAGTTCTTGGTATAATGGGTGATTTTTCACTTGTATGCTGGACACTTTTCTATTATATTGTGAGACTGGTTCTTATTTAAGTATTATTTTCTAGCAGGTCTCCTCTGATTCTACACCGCCTCATTACTGCCAGGTGGGGATGGAAGTCTAAGTTCCACACTCAGCCTCCATTTAGGGGTGATGGGTGCCTCATTAATGCTGGAGGGTGGGACTCCAGGCTCACCATTAAGCTTCCCCTGGTACCACCATGGCTGGTGAGGGAAAGGCACCTCACCTCCTTACTGCTCCATCCTTGGTGAGGGTGGACATTTAGACTCTCCACTTGGCCTTTGCTAATGGGGTAAGGCAGGGGTCACAGATTTTTTTCATGGTGTTTGGATGGCCTGTCTTGCTACACTGCCCCTTTCCTGGCCTTTTGGTTAGAGAGAGAGTAGGCCTTTCTTAGGGATTTTCTTTTTTTTTTTTTTTTTGGTCTGCACCTATTGATTTTCCAGCTTTGCTGGCTTCTCCTGAACCTAGTCCAGGATATATGAGACAAAAAGAAAACCCAAGGAACTCCATTGCCATGTCTTAGGTCTGAAGATTCCTAGCTGGTCTACTTTCCCCCTCCACCTTTCAGAGTCCTCTTATGTTTCTTTTATGGATAATGTTCAAAGGTTGTTTGTTTGAGTGTGTGTGTATATATATATATATATATATATATATATATATATATATATACACACACACCATAGTCTGCCCTCCATATCCATGGCTCCACATCTGCAGATTCAACCAACTGGGATCATCATGTAGTACTGTAATATTTACTGAAAAACAAATCCGTGTATAAGTGGAGATGCACAGTGAAAACCTGTGTTGTTCAAGGGTCAACTGCATATATATATTCACTCTACCTCTAGGGTAATATACCATGGATATTTTAAAACATACACACAACATTAAAAGTACGAAAATTTTTTTAAGTAATTTGAAACAAAATTCTATGGATCCCCTTGTGTACCATACTGGGAACCACTGCTTGTATTCCATTTGAAAAGCAAGGAGAGAAGGGCCTCCCTCCTGCAACTGGCCCTTGGAGTCCACTGTGTTCCACAGACACCCCTCTGGAGCCTGTTCCTGTGATGTTCAGACATGTGCTCCTTCTGTGTGGCTCCTGCGCAGATCATGAGGAGAAGCTGCAGGTGTGACCCTCTGCCCTGCAGGGCGCCTAGAGAGGGTTGGACAGGCTTAATGTACCCTAGTAAACAACCAGTTATGCTGATAAACAAGACCCTGAAAGGGACACTAATCAATCACAGAAGGCTTCATGTGGTGACTCTTTCTACATAATGCTCCATGGGTAGCTGTAGTTTTAAGTACTCAAAAAAAATCAGAAAATCTATTCCCAAGCTTGGGTCCTGCTGAGTTTCTGTGGCCTCCAGCAGCTCAGCCTGCTCTTCAAGGGTGGTGTCAGTGCTGCTGCAACATTTTGCATCTTTAAACGGCCTTAAGTGAAGGCAAAGGAGGCTGCCACCTATGGGGCAGGATTTCACGTTAAAATAGAAGACTTCATGGCTTCAAACTGCTGCCTCTACTCTACTTCAAAGGCCTGAAAAACTTGCCTTCCCTCCCTCCCCTCCCTTACACACTCACTGGTATATAAGTACATACCTACATTTAGCATCTGTTTATTGAGCTTCTACTCTATATCAGACAACATCGCTAAGCACAGCATTGAGAGAAACCAAATCTGACACAATCCTATTATGAGCTAGTGGGAGAGGGATTCTTCTGCTGAAGCTCTGTTGCTTTAACTTATGGATGGCAAATACACGGCACATATGCTACACCTCTCCTCATGCACAGCAGACATCACTAGTCAATCATGTCATCATGTACCACTGAGCCTGCATTTGGCCTCAGATTCCTTCTCAACACACTTTTCCCTGGAATCACTACCAATCAAAAACAGTTGGTCCACAAGATGGGATGTATTTGCCATCTCCAAATGAAGTCTTTGTTCTCTGCTCCAGCTCTGCTCCCATTTAGATCCTTTGGATGGTTCCTGGAGAACAAAGAGCATCCATGTTCCTGCGACTCGGGGCTTATTATCTGGAAATGCTCTGATTAGTGGAAGACTTGGTGTGCACTTGATTATGCTTAATGTGAATCCTCCTCATAAACTGACATACTTTTAAATCAGGGAAGCAGAACATCTCTAATGCAGTGTTGTCCCTTCTTCTACCAACACATTATCATGAAGTAAACTACAAACTTGAGAACAAAGTTGACATTTAATGAATGTTTTCTTTAAAAAGGAATAGCTGTCCATGTGCACATTTGCAGGCTCCCTTGGGAAAGTCTTACTTTGTCCCAGGTTCCAAGATCTCATAGATAACCCAGCAAGTGAGAAATGAGCAATTCCATGTCTCACACATGTACTTTCCCTTGGCCCTGGGCTGGCTTGTTTTGTCTATAGTTGGGCTGTAGAATCGCACAAGTCACCCTAATGGCAATTCCAGCACTGCTTTCTCTGGAGAGAAGTATGTCTTTGTGGTCTGCTCATATGGAATGGAACTGCAGGAAACACAAATTTGAAGCAAAACTCTGAAATGAATTTATTTAACTCTTCTTAGGAATAAAGTCTATTCTCATTATCCACAGTACTTACGTTTTACAAAATCACCACGAATACTGTATAAGTAAATCCTGAGCCACTGCTCCTAGAGGAAATATAGAGTTAGGTTCCTGCAAGCCTCTGGTCATAAATTTTAGTCAACCAATTACTTTACAAACTTGTTTTATGTGTGGTTATATTTAAAGACACCTTGTTTAATATATATTGTTGATTCATTAACTTTCAGTGCATGGCCAACTTCACTATCACTCATACCTGAAGGAAGCTTATATTTTCTACATAAGGCACATCACAGCCTTCTCGCACTTAGGAAAACTAGACACTATGTCTGCACTTGTGGGCCATTTGAAATAGCGAAATCACCAACAAAAAGCACAGAAATGTGAAAAACAGGGCACTAAATAGACTGCAAAAGGACAATACCGTTTGCAGTATGAAAGCTGAAACAAAAAGACAGAAAGTCCCCTGTTCGACCTCAGCTGGAAACAAGTGTAGGACACTTTACATTTCCCACCACTTTGCTCGTGTATGCAAATAACCAGAAAGTGCCATAGTATTGATATGGGGATTACAAACAAATTTCAGCAAGTAGGCAGATTCACAAATATAGCATCTGCAAATGAGGGGGAATCTACTCTCATGTTACCACATTATTCAGTTTAAGCAGCATATGGTCACATTAGGAGGTCAGGAGAATCTCCAAAGACCTTAGTATGAAGAAAACTATTCTCAAATATCTGTGCAAATCCAGAAGAAATGTAGAGTTCTGTCACTCTAACCTGCTGAGGATTTTTGTGTCTCCATAAACCACCCTACTCCCTGCTCCCAAAGTATCTCTAGGTTTACAGTACATTTGTAGCAAATGCTTACTTAGGAATTTTTTGTGGATTGTTTAAATTTTTCTTTCCCATTCTCTTTCTCTCTTTCTCCCTTTCTCCTTTCCTTCTTTCTTTCTTTCTTTCTTTCTTTTTCTTTCTTTCTTTCAGCTGCTATTTAAGTATTCTTGTGGCACCCATTACCATTTTAATTTATTTGTTTACTCTGAATAGTTTTGTTAATTCAAGTAGTTAAGCGGAGGCCACAGTAAGGATGAGAGAACCCCTAGCAGTCAGAGTATCTAACCCTGTGTGACCTAAGTTTTAGCCTCTGCAAGAGGCCTTGTCTCATCTAGCTCCATTCCCTGGAAGGGCAGCCTGAAGCTCACTGACCGGAGTGGCCTGTGAGAAAAGAGAACCAGGTCAGATGATGTAGAAGTCCCAAGGAATAGCTGGTATGGACCCCTCCATCCTTGAACGTCTCAGGCACCTGGCCTGGGGAAAGGATTATGTTGTGTTTCACTCTGGGGACACTTCTCAGGATGGGGGCAGATGAGAGGCTGGTAGGAAGAGAATCTGTGACTGGGTTGAATGTTGCAATAGCCCCAGCCAGAGCCCTTTCCCCTTTGTCTATCAAGTAGGTTGGGCCAAGGGAAGTCAGCACATAAAAAATGAAGCAAAGTCATGCCAGGGTGTCTCCTGATTAACACTTTAGGAAGGCAATTCAACTTGGAAGCTTTGTGCCAGTTACAAATCCTGCAGGTAACATCCAAGAATGACTTTTCCATTGGGAGGTGGAGATGGCCATACCATTGTTCATTGAGAACATGTGTGCTTGGGCTCCCTAGTACCTCAAGATCCATCCCCTAGATGCTAAGGGCTGTGGGTATGAAAGAGAGGATGAAGGAAAGAAAGAAAGAGAGAGAGAGAGAGAGACGAAAGAAAGAAAGAAAAAAGAGAGAGAGAAAGAGAGAAAGGGAGGAAGAAGGAGAGAGAGAGAGAGAGAGGAAGGAAGGAAGGAAGGAAGGAAGGAAGGAAGGAAGGAAGGAAGGAAGGAAGGAAGGAAGGAAGGAAGGAAGAAAGAAAGAAAGAAAGAAAGAAAGAAAGAAAGAAAGAAGATGGGGCTTCCCTGGTGGCACAGTGGTTAAGAATCCACCTGCCAAGGCAGGGGACACGGGTTCGAGCCCTGGTCTGGGAAGATCCTCCATGCCATGGAGCAACTAAGCCCGTGCACCAAAACTACTGAGCCTGCGCTCTAGAGCCCGCGAGCCACAACTACTGAAGCCCCTGTGCCTAGAGCCCATGCTCCGCAACAAGAGAAGCCACTACAATGAGAAGCCTGCGCACCACAATGAAGAGTAGCTCCCACTCGCTGCAACTAGAGAAAGCCCACGTGCAGTAACGAAGACCCAACACTGCCAAAACTAAATAAATAAAATAAATTTATAAGAAAGAGGAAAGAAGGGAGGGAGGGAGGGAGGGAGGGAGGAAGGGGAGGGGAGGGGAGGGGAAGGGAGGAAAGGGAGGGAGGGAGGGAGGGAGGGGAGGGAGGGAGGGAGGAAGGAAACGCAAGAGAAACAGTTATATTGAAATACTATGTGTCTAAACAATGCTACACACATAGTGGGCACTCTATTATATGTGTTTAATTAGGTTGAAAATATCCTTTGTGGGGGAAAAAGAAAGAAGACAGCCCCAGTAGTTTGCCCCAGTTCGATTTTCACTGTAGGCAAAGTTGCGGTGGGGTTGAAATAATGGCACCAGCGCTTTACATTGTTTGTGCCGGTACGTGTGAGCAGATGTTTGGGAAGAAAGCCAAACGCGCAGATTATCTTCCTTTTTCTTCATCAGCCTCCATTCCTGTCCTCCTCCTCTCACACACACTGGACTTGATACATAGCATTGATGTGGTCTTCCCAGGTGAAGTATTGGGGTGCAAGAGAGAACAGGAGCTTTAGGCTAAGTGCCTCCTGGATATGCACTGTGGGTTTTTCTTCCTTTGTAGGAAACATTTATATCCAACTTTTCTCCATCTCCCATATTGATTTCATCTGGTTGGCAGCCTCTGCTTCCAGCTTTGTTTGATTCTCTTTTTAAGCTGCACAAAGCAGGCTTTTTCCAAAGTCTAATGAAAGACTTCACCTGGCTGTTGTATGTTCTGTTTTCACTTTCTTAGTAAATGTTTTGGTAATGTGATGCCATATTTATGGATTTGAAAGTGAACAGACCCCTAATACATCTTAAAAGTACCTTCATGCATAAGAGTTCTTCAGTAAATGGGCTTAACAAATGTCCATTAATTAGATGTTCATTCTGTTTTCTTCTTGCATTTGTCATTTTATTTTTATCATATCACCAGCACACAAAGTGAGTTAGTTTAGTATTTGTGTTACTTTAAGTATAAGTAAGTAAACATTTCCTGTACCACTGAGTTGCCACTATTACAACTCGCACATGAAATGACTAAAAGTTACTAGTTGGGAATTATGAGAGAACGACCTTGCAAACATAAACCATGCAAACAGCAACCTGTGAGCCGTCCAACAATGTCAGGTGTGAGTTCACCTGCACAGACTCTGGAGAGAGATGGATTTATTTACACTGGTATGTATTCTACTCGCATTTTCATCATCTAACAATTTTCTACAAAAATAGCAATTAATCTGTAAACACCAGAATAGTTTCTAGCTGGTCTGTGATTTTTGACAGGGTATTTTATTTTATTTATTTTTTTTATACAGCACATTCTTATTAGTTATCTATTTTATACACATCAGTGTATACATGTCAATCCCAATCTCCCAATTCATCCCACCACCACCCCGCCCCCTGCCATTTTCCCCCCTTGGTGTCCATATGTTTGTTTGAGAGGGTATTTTGTTTTCATGTTTTGTTGTGGTTCTTGTTTTCATTTCCGTTTTCATTTTTTGTTTCATTTCTGTAGATCTGTTCATAAAGTTGTAGTAGCTAAAGCTTTGCCTTTCTGGGAAAAGAAAGTCAGAACTAAGGGTGTACGTGACAACTAATGTATAGGAGAGGAGATACTTGAAGGAAGAAGCTTTAAAGAGAAAGTCAGGTGGCAGTTGTCAGGTTGTGAGAATTTCTTTTCCTATGGGCTACAGGATTTTGAATAAGTATTTCTCCCAAAATTGGGAATAGGCAAAGTATTAATAAGTTAACTTTGTATTGTATGCTCCTTTAAAAAGGAAAATACATAATATAAAAGAGAAAAAAGCTTTTATGAAGAGTTTTATAAATGGATTTCTTACAGGATGACTTGTTCTCTAGTTGTGATCTTCCCACTTCAAATGGGAAATTTGAATAAATTTCATAAGGGAAAGAATCAACAAAAATAATTCTTTAAGAAAACAAAAAAAGAACTCTGAAGTCAGGCAGTCCAGAACTGGTATGGGGACTGCCATGGTTATCAGGGACACAACCTTCTTTTATTTTAGTTCTGTATTATTTTTTATTATATAAGTTTCATGTGTACAGCATTATAATTCAACATCTGTATATACTAGAGTGATCACCACCACAGGTCTATTTATGATCCATCATCAGCCTCCTTCTGTCTTGATGCTCCATCAATCTACAGCTTTACCTCATGGTCTAATGATGGCTGCTCAAGCTCCAGCCATCATGTCCACATAGCAAGCATGCAAAGGTCAAAACTGCCTTCTCTCAGTGAAGTAATATACCATCATACAGCCTTCCCATGTGTTCTACACAATACTTTATATCCAGAACTGGCCCCATTTATCTGCAAGAGAAGCTGAGAAATATGGTCTTTCAGCTGGGCATATTGCTGCTCTGAGAGAATTCAGAGTAGGAGGGATGAATAAATATTGGCAAGTAGCTAGAAGTCTAAAAGTTTTGGCTAGGAAGGAGGAAAAATGACACTAGAGCTCCCTGTCCTCAGTGGGCTCACCGGGGAGACAGAGGTAATGAAAGAACCACACCAATAAGGTGAAATCACAACTGGGGTGAATTAGAGGTGAGCCTATTGAAAGGGGGCTTTGGAAACTGAGCTGAGATGTGACTGCAGAGCTGAGGAGTTGATGAGGGGCTGTAGGATGGAGAAGGAAGCACTTCCTCGTAGCAAAGGGAGGTGTAAATCAGGCCAGACTGGGAGGCACAGGCCAACCCTGAGGCCCTACAGGTGAAACATGCTGACTTAACTCCTTCTAAGAGCCTTGGGAAGCATTTGCCAGAGTGGAGACGAAGATTCCATAACTGTATTACCACTTTGGAAACATTCTGGCTGATGGGATGTGGGGAGGGGTCTTTTGGGGAGGTTACTGCAAAAATCCATGCAAGTCGGTGGTCACTCAGGGACTGACAGCGAAAATGAAGGAAAGCATGTAGTTTCCAGAAAGAGCCTGCCCTGAAGCACTCAGGACACAAAGCAAGGGCTTTCTCTTGGGAGAACCACACTGTGGGAAGCTTCCTTCAGGCAGGCGAAACTATCATTTTCTGATCTGTATTTCCACCTACCTAATCCTGGGCAGCCAGGCACATGTCTGAGGAAATTGGGCAGCACTTAGAGACATGGGCTCCCTCTGGTCACTGCATCATCTACTAATGGGTCTGAGGGGGGCTTTAAGAGGGAAACCAGCCTGGGTCTACATACAGCTTGTGATTTTTCTCTTCGTGCATTTTCCTGGCCCCCCCGCTGGGTTTCTGATGTAGACCGAGAGGCTCAGCCAGGTGAGCACACAGAGACTGGCAGGGGTCTGCAGGGAGCTCTCTGTTACCGAGGCATCTGCAGCTGGTAGGAGGTGAGGCACTGGTGAGGACTGAGATGAAGGGGTGCTCACTGTTTTACCTCCAGCAACTGCCTGGCCCAAAGCAGGCTCTCAATACCTTTACTATTTATTGAATGAATGGATTAATCCATTAACTGTTCTGTCATCAGACTGGCAAAGTAGTAGAGGAGAAAGGAAGGGAGATTACTAGTGGAGAGAATAAACCAGGAGGAAAGGATGGAGACTGGAAGGAGAGGTCTTGCATAAACTCTGCCTGCAGGGCACCCCCACCAGGTAAAGAGCTGTGCCTGCAATAGCTTCCTCTTCTGGTTCACACCCCCTCTGCCTATGTAGGCCCCCGCATCAGTGTCTGCGATATTCTCTCTAGCTCTCTGCTTCCCTGAAGTTCTCACTCACAATGCCTTCTCCAAGAAATCTGCCCACTCTTTCATCCCAGCTTCTCACATCCTTCCTCCAGCTCAGTCCAAGTCCAGGAAATGCATTTACCGCGATAAATACCTTTTGGTTCAGGCTCTAGCAGCAATATCTCACCTGGGGCTCTGGAGTCAGGCAGACTTGCTAGGGTTTGGATTCCACCTCATATGTCTACAAAATTGGAGGTAATCATAGTGCCTGGCTTATCTGGTTGTGATAATTTAATAAGAGGATCCCTGTGAAACACTCAGCACCATGCCTAACTCCTAGTTCTGTTACGGTTACTGCAGACAACCATGTTGCCTGTCCCTCTCTACCCCACATTCCTTCTTAACTTCAGGGCTGGTGGCTCTTTTAGCACAGCCCACAACCCTTAAATTGGGCTATAAAAACAGTAAACTCATTTCATACAAACAGCCTTGCAAGAAAAGTTTCATTATTATTGCCCCCACTTTACCCATGAATAAAATGAGGCACAGAAAGGTGAGGCAACTTGCCCAAGGGCACACAGCTTGAGCCAGAATTTAAATCCAGGTAGTTCAGCTCGAGCCCACCCAATTAACCCCAATACTCAGACCAGAAGAAACAACCATTCTTAGCTCCTGTCCATCTACAGAGATGTTGTTTTGTCAGTTCTCCACTGAAGAATCTGAAAAGCCAAGCCTCTCCCCTGCCCAACCTCACGTGAGAAATCTAAAGCCCTCCCAAGATGAAATTTCAAATGTCAGTGTCCAAGACTCCAAGTCCATGGGCAATAGCAGGGACAGATCCCAGGCTGAGAGAGAGAAGAAAATCAGGTGGGAGGGAAGATGGAGACAGGTTGCTCAGGCACGATCCAGAGCAAATCTGAGCATCCTGAAAGGCAACCAGCTGGGAAAAGGAAAGAAATGTTTGCACCGTTCATTCATTCACTCATTGTTTGTTCTATTATTTAGTAAAAGCATGTGAACAAGAAGAAACTCTTGTTTTCACTAAGCTGACATTTGGGTGCACGAAAAGAGCCAGAATTCAAATCAGAAAAATAGAAAATGTAGGTATTAGAGGGTATTAAAATAGGGTAGTGTGATAGATCAGAGATTCTTTACCTCAGCTGCATATTAGAATCACCTGGGCTGATTTTTTTTTTTTTAATCCAGATGCCCAGGATGATCTCCAGACCAATTAAGTCAGAATCCATCATAGGTCGGACCTAGGCAACAGTATTTTTAAAGCCCCCAATGTATAGCCACTTTGATAGAGGGACAGGGTGGCTGACTTGGACAGGCTGGTTGTGGAAGTCATCTCTGAGATGGCAGCATTTAACAATGACTTGAATGTCCAAGAGGGGCAAGACATGCAAAGATCCAATGGAAGATCCTTCCTGGCATAGGCAAATGTTGGTCCGTAAGCCCTAATGCCCAGACTTCCTGTGTGTCTACAATTGGTAGCCACTAAGCTTATTTTCTCCTAGCTAATAAAGAGTGTTATCTACCAGGGTTCTGAGTGGCAAGCAACAGAAACTAGTTTTGATATGTTAAGCAGAGAAGTAATTTAGAGGAGGAAACTGGGGTTCACAATGGATGAACCCAATTTGGGTGGATGGGAAGATGAAGGACCCAACTTGGAAAATGGGCATGAACCAAGTCAGTCTCAGAGGTCCAGGAGGCAGCAACTTTTGGCAAACCAGCCTGACAAGATTCTACCACCATGCTACTAGCTTCTCCTGCAGCTGCCATCAAGGGATTCTATCCATTTATCTGACCCCATTCAATCCTGACTGGCCAAGACTTGGGCATATGTCCATCCTCTGCTTCCAGAGATTCACCCTGCTGTAGCTTCCACAGTAGGAAGCAGGATAATAATTACCACCAATACTACACAATCTGGAGAGGAGTTGGGTGGGAGACACCCAGGAAATGAGAACCATCCACCACAGACAACATCAGTGTGTCCTTCCCAGCATGTGGTGCATGGGGTGTGATTATGTCAATGAAAGCTCAATGAAAGCAAGGGTATTGCCTTTTGTTTCTTTGCCTTATAATCTTCTTACATTGCATAATATTTCTCTTTGCAAACTGCACATCTCAGGTAAAGATTTGTTGAATGAATAAGATGGTTTTCATCTGTTTTCTTGCAAACGCAATCGTAGAAAAATTTAAAAAGAAAGTCTAGATTGCTTTGTGACTCCATTACTTTCTTTTCCTTCCCCCATTCACCCTCCAAGTTTATCTTTCTCAAGGTTTAAGCTAATTATGGCCCTGTTGCCCTTTCCCTAAGCATCACCCCATCAGCCTTCTCTCACAGGCTGGAGTGAAGGTCACGGGATGGAAGGATTCTGCCATGAGCCCCTCCCTCCCAGTTTTCTTCCCAGCACCAAGATGCAATTGGGCCACGAAGCAATTTATCCTCTTTGTGTACAATGCCCAAATAACTTGCCTTTTGAATGGTTCTAATTAAAGGATGAAAGAATTGCATGCTAAAATTTGCAAATTCATAATATCCTTGAAACAATGAATCTTGTGAAGTTAAAGTTCCATTTAAAAATATACTCTGAAAGACCTACAAGTTACAAGGCCGGTTTTGACAGACAGCTTTTACTGCCTTTGGCATTTCAGTAATGACCCCAGAACTGCCACTGACCTGCCAGCACACTTGGTAAAGTGACAGTCTGCTCGATTTCTTACCCTATTAAAATGTGGTGGGAGCAGGCAGGAGGAAAGGGAGAGAGAATGGAAGGCAGGAAGGGGAAAGAGTGAGGGGAAGGAGAGAAAGAATAATGACTCCCAAAGATGTCCACATCCAAATCCTCAGAACCATGTTATGTTTCATGGCCAAACAGAATTAAGGCTGCAGATGGAATTAAAATTGCTAATCAGCTAGCTGACCTTAAAATAAGGAGAGTATCCTGGATTGACCAGGTGGGCCCAATGTAATCACAGGGGGTCCTTAAAAGTGGAGAGGAAGGCAGGAGAGAGAGTCAGAGGGGATATGACTACTGAAGCAGGGTCTGAGAGATGTGAGAAGATGGCTTTGAAGATGGAGGAAAGGGATATGAGTCAAGGAATGGGGGTGTCTTCCAGAAGGTGGAAAAACTAAGGAAGTGGATTCTCTCCCCTGAAGCCTCCAAAAGGAATGCTGCCCTGCTGACACCTTGATTTTAGCCCAGTGAGACCTGTATGGGGCTTCTGACCTACATAACACTAAGGTAATAAAGTGTGTTGTTTTAAGCCACCAAGTTTGTGGTCATTTGTGACAGCAGCAATAGGAAACTAATATACAAGGCTAGGAGATGAAGGAAGGAAGCATTTCTTGGTAACACTTGTGGGTCAGGTACTGGGCTGGAGGAACTAACATGAGCTACTTTATTGGGCATTTGTGGTGCATTCTGGACATTTGAAGTAGATTCTCTCCTACGCAACCCTGAGCTCACTTGGATGTCAAGTAAGGAATGGCCATCCCTGGGCAGAAATGTAAAGCCAAAGGTTAGGGTGGACATTTAGTTGGTAAAAGGAGATCAAAGATAGAAAGTGAAAAGTCTTATTTGAGAGGCAGGAGATGAGATGGAGCATGACTGGGAACATCAAATATGGAAAAACACCCTGTTGCATCTAACCCACGCGGTGCATGAGAATTTACCATGACCTAGGCACCAGGCAAGATATGGAGAGATGGTGCCAAACGAGATGGGCACTGGCCCCATGGAAAGTCAAACTTCAAAAGATGCTAAATTCCAAGAAGGTCACAGCGAGATGCCAATCTACATCCACTGAGATGGCTATAACCAAAAAGACAGACGACAACAAGTGCTGACAAGGACGCGGAGAAACTGGAACTTTCCTACTTTTTTGATGGGATTGTAAAATGGTGCAGCCACTTTGGAAAACAGTCTACCAGTTCCTCAGAAAGGTAACATAGAGTTACCATATGACCCAGCAATTCCACTCCTAGGTATACACCCAAGAGAAATGAAGACATATGTCCACACAAAAACTTGAATATTCATAGCAGCATTATTCATAATAACCAAAAGGTAGAAACAACCCAAATGTCCATCAGCCAATGAATGGATAGATAAAACCTGATATATCCATAAAATGGAGTATTATTCATCCATAAAAAGAAATGAAGTACTGACACATGCTAGAACATGGATGAACCTTGAGAACATTATACTCAGTGAAAGAAGCCAACACAAAAGGTCACACATTGTATGATTCCATTTACACAAAATGTCCAAATAGGCAAATCTATAGAGACAGAGTGTAGATGAGTTATTCCCTAGCACTGGAGTGGGGGATGAGAGTATTAGAGGGTAATAGCTAAGAGTAAGAGGTTCCTTTAGGGGGTGATGAAAATGTTCTAAAATTGTGGGGATGGTTGCACAATTCTATAACTATACAAGGAAACATTGAATTGCACACTTAAAATGGGTAAATTGTATGGTATGTGAATTATATCTCAATAAAGATGTTACCAAAAAAAAAAGCAAGCAAGCATAAAACACTTGAGCCAGAATCAAGGCTGAGCAGAGGCAAGCACAGGCTGATGGTGGATGCCACAAAGGTTTGTCTGGGGTGACTCTTGCTACCAGGATCCTCATCAAGGCTGATAGCCAAATCTGCAGGGGCAGACTGGCTTCCTCCTTAATCTGAGGTATCTGACAAAGCTGAAGTCGATGGCTCAGAGGCACTCAGCTGCATGGTTCTCTTGACGCCCCAGAATTCTGTCAGTTCTGAGACCACAGGAGGTCATTTCCCGTAGTGGCTCTAAATGCAACTTCCCAAATGGACCCTGTTGCATGGTCACCTTATGCTTCATCTACCATAAAGTTCTCAATCTCTCTGCTATTCAGGAGTTGGGGCTGTGAGGGCCTTGTGGAAATAGGGTTGGCCTGACAGTGCTAACAGAGAAAGGTATTCTAGTGGCCCCTTTTCTAGCCACTTTTGAAAGTTCCAATGCTTTAAGAAGAAGAAGAAAAAGGAGGAAGGGGAGAGGAGGAGGGGGCACTTGTGGTCACAATGCATCTGAGGAGTCATTTTGTCATTGTCTGAGGCCACCAGTACTGGAAGCCCCTGGAGGGCAAGCCCTGTGACCACAAGTTCATTGCTCTGCCCCAGCTGTCCCAGCACCTGGCACATAGTATGCTCTCAATAAATACTGATTGATTAAAGCAAAGGAGTAAACTGTGACAGATAATATAAAATTCCAGTCCTTTTTTCCTTCTGCTGCCTCTAGTCTCTGTATAGAAATTTATATTTCAGCCATATGAATTATGACCCCCTGCAAAGCAAAAGAGGCAACAGCCAGTTGGAGTTTAAGATTACATGTGTTATTTTTACTTTGGTGTCCTTATGAGCACTCTGTCACAGGAAGGGCAGCTGAGAATCAGATGCACTGAGTGTCCCAGGGTTGGGGTGGAACCCACTGAACCCAGAGAAAGAGCAGGATGGCCAGTGCAAGACCTCAGTCTCTTAGCAACTGAACTTGGGAAAGAGAAAGCATCAGAAACTGGGGTGTATGTATGCTGGTACCAAGATGTCTTAGTTAGGGTTTCTCTATTTGGAGGTTTTAAAACATGTCTACAGTCCTTCCTTCAAACTGAGGGCCTAAGTCTTCTCCTTTGAATGTGTGTTGTACCTAGTAACTCATTTTTAATTAATGTGGAGGAAAGGCAGGTTGTGGTCACCTGAGTAATGTCCACGCCCTAATCCCTAGAACCTGTGAATGTCACCTTAAATGATAAAGGGGACTTTACAGATGTGATTAAGGATCTAGAGATGGGAAGATTATACTGGGTTATCCAGATGGGCCCTAAGTAGTTGTGAGGTCCTTATAAGAGGAGGATAGAGAAGGTTTGACTACTGACGAGGAAGAAGCAGATTTGATAAGGCCAGGAGCCAAGGAATGAGGACGACCTCTAGAAACTGGAAAAGTCAAGGGAATAGAGTTGCCCCTCAAGCCTCTGGAGGAAACCTTGCTTTTAGCCCAGTGAAACTGATTTTGCACTCCCAATCTACAGAACTGTAAGGGAATAAATCTGTGTTGCTTTAAGCCACCAAATTTTTGGCCATTTGCCACAGTGGCCATAGGAAAGATACATGTCATAAAAGACCACGCTGCTTCCACCTTTATCTCTTGGATTGTCCAAATGCCAGCTTCCATGTTGTGAAAATACTCAAGAAGCAATAAAGGGAATGTTTTCAAGCCAGCGACCAGTGCGGGCAACCGAAGCTGTTCCATTGGGAAACTCTGGCATTCATCGTAAAACATGCACCTCAGCATCAACCCACCTGAGGGCCGAGGCAGCTGGGGTGTACACAGCAATTCTCATCAGTCATTGGGGAAGGACTGTCCCTGGCACGAGGGGTGGGGAGGATGTTAATTCCTCAAGGCTGCCAGTCTGGCGGAGTAGGTTCTGGTGACCATGAGAAGAAATGCAGGTTCTGGCAGCTGGAGGTCAGAAGGGCTTCCACTGAGATGGAAAGGGCAAGGGGATGTGTGCAGGGTTCTGGCCGCTTCTGCTACACCAAGCGATCAAGAGTGGGGAGATGCAGCAGAAGAGGAGTGCCCAAATCAGAGTCTGTGAGCAGGATTAGCAGACGGCAAGAAACTCAAATGTGGATGTACTCTACCGTTACTGCATTCCAGCTGTTGCCACCAGCAGTTATATGCAGAGTCCCTAATTCTTCAACAGCAAGGGTGGGGGAGGGGGTCACACCGTTTCCATTTTGAAAATGGAAACACTGAGGCTCAGAGAGTTTAAGAGGCTTGTCCGAGATCACGCTAGGCTGGTGAGCACACATGGGAGAGCAGCTCGTTTCCGAGTGCTCTCTCCTGCGTCTTTGGCAGTTGCAAGGAAACTGTCTTTAAGGCAGTAATAGCTTGTGTCTGTCTCCCGACAGCCAGTGCCCTTTCTGACTTCATGCCCCACGCATGGCAGTGTCATGCTACATTACTTCTAAATGTCACCTGCCAACCCACCTGCCTCTAATCACATGTGCACACTTGTGTGTGTGCAGGCATGTGCATAAGCACACACGGTCTGCTGTGTCACAGACATCACAGAGAGGCCCTTCCACACAGAAGGCCACACGTGGCACTCATCTTTCAGAGTTTAACCAGCTTACATGGAAGCAAATATTCGAAGTTTACCAAACATAAACCAAGTAAAACCTAAGTCAATCAGAAGTGCCTAAACACCTCTTTAGTCCAAATACATGTTTCTAAAAGGTCACAGCTGGTGTAATTATCCATGCTAGACTTAGCACACATTCAGCTGTGTGCTTAAGACTGCCAAGAACTGGAATACATTCAGAATCCTTAAATAAGAGTCACCTTGTTTTCAGAAAATGCTTGGTTAAGTCAGGCCCAGGAGTGGGGGAGTTGCTGGGGGAAGCCTATTAGAGTTTAATGACACTTTGAGAAAATGTAAAGGGAAACTTCATTGGAGAAGGAATAGAAGTACATGTCAGAGCCAATTTCTCATAATATGTGGGTTGAGCCCTTTTTCTTCAAAGAAAATAAGTCCTGACAAGTACAACAACAACAACAAAAGAACACAATGAGCAGCTCGGGAAGTCAGTCACCAGGAGGAAAAAATGAACACCTAAATGCCGACTCAGCAAGCGACCTTGGGAAACTGCGACCTGGGTCAGGGGAGGAGTGAGCAGCAATCCCCAGTTTTCCCCCATCCTCTGGCATTTCGATAGGCAGAGCCCAACCCAAAGTGCATCTTGGTGAGCATGCAACTTGTGCAGAAGTGGTTCTTAACTGTGTTCTGCGGCACCCTAGGGTACTGTGCCAGAGCCTTGGGAACCACCACAGAAAATGATGGGCAGGCAAGGGTAAGGGGTTCCCAGCTCTCCTGCCTCACTTGTACCAAAACAGTTCTTCTCTTATCTGCTTTAATAGCTTAGACTTCCACCTACAATTTTGTTTCAAGACAAGGTTGTTCTATTAAACAGATATCGAATTTGAAACCCTCAAGTTTATATAATGTCTGAGGCTCATGCCTGCCCTCGTGCTAAAGAGGAATTTACGCCCTCAATCAATGTCTTTCTGGAGAAGTAAAGGCCAAGATAAGAGAACCAGGGATAAAAGGAGGAGTTTAACAGGCTGGTAGTTAGATTGCAGAGCACAGAGTTTGGAAAACTGTGGAAAATAGCAAGGGAGAGAGTACTAGGGGATGTAGGAATGTAAGCACTCAGAAAGGCAGGGATTTTTGTCTGTCTTCTTCACTCACTGCTGCATCCAGTGCCTAGAAAAGTACCTGACACTCAGTAGGTGCTCAATAAACATTTGTTAGTCAGTGAGTAAATAAATGAATGAGTGAGGCACTCAGTGGAAGAGACCAATGGAGAGGCCATATACAAGGATGAGGCAATGGGGTCAGCACTCTGGGACTGGGATGGTTAAATGGAATCAGCCAGTGGGGAGGAATGGCTGGCAGCAATTTGAACTTGGAGAGACCACCAGAGGCAATGAAACAGAGACTTGGGGAAGGGGACTGTGCATTCTCTAGGACACCTGAGAATGTCTCTGTGGGTGAGAAGGTAGCTGTTGAAGGCATCGACCTTGGAACAAAAGTTTGGCCATTTTCTCCATGGCCAGAGGGAAAAATAACCAAACTCATAGGAAATGGTACGGCAGTTCCATGTTTAAAGGACCCAAGTGAGACCCAGAAAACTTTCCCCTCAGAGGTCAGCCAACTCCAGGAGAGTTAATACCTGCGTAAGTGGAAATGAGATCAGGGACAGGGTACAGCCAGGACTTAGATGGAATCTGTAATGCTTTACCGTTAAAAAAAAAAGGAAGGAAGGGAGGGAGGAGGGAGGGAGGAGTGGGAAAGAAAGAGAGAAAGAAAGAAAGAGAGAGAGAGAGAGAGGAATGGGAAAGAAAGAGAGAGAGAGAGAGAGAGGAAGGAAGGAAGGAGAAAGAAAGAAAGAAAGAAAGGAAGGAAGGCAGGAAGGCAGGAAGCCAGGAAGGCAGGAAGGCAGGAAGGCAGGAAGGAAGGAAGGAAGGAAGGAAGGAAGGAAGGAAGGAAGGAAGGAAAGAGAAAGAGATCTAAAATCTCTGGAGGCAGCTCACTGTGGTGGTGAAGAGCACAGATTCCTTGAAGCCAGGCTCCCTGAGTTCAAATTTAGGGTCTTACTTGCTAGCTATGGACCGTTGGGCAAGTGGCTTTAAACCTCTCTGGGCCTCAGTCTCTTCCTCTGTAATATAGGGACAATAAGAGTACCTCTCTCACACAGTTGTCAGAAGTAAATAAGTTAGGCCATGTAAATCACCTAGATAAGCAATAGCTATTGTTATGGATATGGTACACTGCTGGCATCTGTTAAATACAGGAGTTGGCACAGTGGTGTTCATTATAATTTTCTTGTGTTTCAAATAATTATAGTTAAAAAAAACAAAAACTTCCCCCAACCAAAGTCATATCCTTCTGGTTATATTCCCAACTCACAAGGAAATTAACCCTTTGAAACTACCAAAGAAACATATAAGAGGAGGACAGGGAAAATATATGCCAGCAATTCTCAAATTGGGGTCCTAGGGCCAGTAGCACCAGCATCACCTGGGAATTTGTTAGGAATGCAAGCTCTCAGCTCCTGATTTCACTGAATCAGGAATCTGGATCTGAGGCTGGGCAATCTGTGTTTTGGCATGCCCTCCAGAGGATTCTGATGCATGCTAGAGGCCATCACCCAAGAACAAATGAAGAACCATGTCGCTTGAGGTCCCCAAGTGACCCATGTAGCTGAATGTCTCTGATACATATCAATGCTGCCACTGGCCGGGCATCTTTATTGGCATCGTTGGGGAATCTATTCTCCCTACTAACCCTATTATCTACTCACGAAGTGTAGCTGGGAGAACTAGTTTGCCATTGCAGGAGAAACTGCAATGTCACTTTTCCCAGCCCTACCTGCTGGGGTGGACTTGGCTTGACCAAAGTGATGGGACACCTCTTGTGAATTTCTTTTAGTAGGACTATCTGACCCTAACTCCAGAATATTTCATTGTTCATTCACAGAGATCATAATCTCGTAAATTCTCTCAGTGCCCCTGCATGCCCAATCCCCCAACCACCACCAGGGTACACTACATAGATGCCAGCAACAACCCTTGAGCCTTAAATGTTGCTTAAGGCAGTACTATTTGTCCTACCCGCCCCCACCCTGTCATTTCCAGACAGGGAATTTCCAACAGTGGTTGCTGGAAATATGAGAGAACTATCAAAATGCTCTAAAAGCATCTTTGTAAGTTGTAAAGTAGATAAAATAAAAATTACGGGATTTGTCCTACAATGGTATATAGGCTACAAATTTATCATCAGGATAGAAGTTAAAAACAAAGACAAATTGTGAGCATAGTCTTCTGGAAAAGGTTGTACAGGGTTAGAAGTAACAGAAAATGATGGTTTGGGATGATTTAGTGCCTTTACCAGAGATACTGAGAGATGCCCAATAAATATTTGTTGAATGAATCAATAAAGTGGGCTATTCACAGTACACACCTATGTCTTCTCTCTCTCTCTCTCCCCCCCCCCGACACACGCACACACACGCACGTGCGCACGCACACACACACACACACACTTTAACAAGCCTCTACCAATCTATCTATGCCTGGGCATGAGGTCATGTCCTTTACTATGAAACTGGACATTTTTAGATGTCAGTCTTAGCCCTTCCAGTTGCTACAAAAATTTTAGAAAGAAGAGTACAAAAACATTATGCAAAGATAGAGGAGACAAATCCAGAACAAATACGGAGGAAGCACAAAAATAAAGCAGTGCTCATTGAACAAAGATGAAATTCTACTTCCTTCTAATAAAATTAATGATAATGAACTTCTGATCTAGAGAACTGGGCTGCTTGTGCCCAATGAGAGGACTCAGGGGGTGGAATCACAAATGTCAGCAAAGTTAACTACAAAGAACGACCTTAAGTGGATCAATCAGAGTTGAACTACTAGATAGAAGGATTAAGTGGCTAATAAAAGGGATGTTCTACTGACCTCTAACACAAGAGGGAGGAGATAATGAGATAAGTAAAGCTGGTGAGGATAATAAGACTATAATTATGGCCAAGTTCAAACTACTGAATGTACATTAGAGAACCCTCTAGGTAACACGAAGAGAGAGGAAAATCTGGCCTCTGGAAGTTAATGCTGCCTGCAACATTTGAGATGCTCCCAGCTGCATCTCCCTCAGAACAGTGTGAAGATAAAACCATCACAATGGAAGTTTCAAACACGTTAAGGTGGTGCTGGTGGTTCAATATGCTGAAAAGGGAATGCAGAAAGAAGTGAAGCCTCATCACCAGGAGAAACTCATTGTGCTCAGAAGTCTTGCCAAGGAATTATTTTTAACAATAACTGTTGCGGCCACTGTCCATAATCTCTTAAATTCTCTGAGCTTCTGCTATGTATATGGTGCTGAGGTTGGCCTTGTACATCCTGGGATGTTTAAGAAACACACACACATACATGCAGTGAGATTCCTGGTTTGAAGATAAAATGCAACAAATTAATAAGTTGATTCTTTCTGAATGTGGGAATTCAGGGTCTGATGATAAAACAGCAAAAAATAAATGTATTAAAGGGAAAGCATTTGGTTCAGGACCAGCACACAAGTCTCCCTTTGCATCTGTTTTTTTCTGCAGAATGCTTTATAAAATTGTTCACTTAATCTCTTGGGTGAAATAAATGTATGGCAGCTTTACTACACTATCGATTCACATTCTTACTGTAATGACAGAGCTATCCAGGGAGTTGTCACTGGGTTTCTTGAGTTGTCCTGATGGCTGTCGTATGCATTATTAAGGAGCACTCTGAAAAGGACGTCCCTCCCTGCATGTCCCGAGCCAAAATCACTGATGGCACCACTGGGTGTTAGGGACCCTGGACCCGGGCCTGGTTGTCATGACCCAAAAGGAAAATTTTCAATGGGTTTGCAACTGTGAGGTCAATGTGCCCAGTGGAGCGACCCTAAGGGACTTGGCTTCCAGGTTTTAGAACTGCAGTCCCGAAGACGTGATTGGACATCCACAAAGACAAGAAGAAATACAATTTATAGGACAGAGTTCCTGCAGGAAACAGAGGACACACTTGGGTCCAAAAAGAATTTAAGAAAGGGCCTGTTTGCAGATGAGGACAGGGTTAGCAAACCAGCAAGGGATGATCAGGTACCCAAGAGTAGCATCAGCAGAAAGCCCTTACCACCTCTAGGACTGAAAGGACACAGGGAGGAAACTGGACTTCAAGAGCCTGTTGGGATATGAGCACAGAGGCCACAGGTGAAGAAATGCCCTGCTCTCTCTCCTCTTGCCCACTGACCCCTGCCACTGCCCCACCAACCCCAGTGGCTGAGCCCCAGTGAAAGCCAGAGGAAGGCCCCAGAGGTCAGATTCCAGAGAGGTCAGACCAGCTGCAGAGTGGAAGAGGGCAGAGAATGGATCTAAGGGTGGAGCAAATGAGTAATAACCAGCCCCCACAGCTCAAGGGCTCAGAGTTTGAGGGCGAGGGAAGGCCTGAAGGGCCGATAGACAGACAGGCAGGCTACAAGATCAAGTACAGCATCACACTGATGTCCCACTGATATCCGGAAGCCAATTCAAAGGACAGTGAAGACTCTTCTCATTCTGGGAGAGAGAAGCAGTCAGGAGTCTGGGATTTACAGTTGTGCAGACCTGGGATGGAGTCCTGGTTCAGCCTTGCTCTGGCCATGTAACCTTGGGCAAGCTATTTAACTTCCCCATGGCTCAGTTTGCACTTCTGGAAAAGGAGCATCATACGGGATTATTTGAAATCGAGTAACGCTTATAAAGAACTTAGCCCGTTTCCTGACTTATAATAAATGTTCCAAGATGGTTGTTTCTTATACAAATTAGGAAACCAGTATCCCACTGAAGCTACTTTAGAGAAAAGGGGGGAGGGCCATTATGAGGATGAGGAAGGTCCAGGAGAACTCAAGGCAGGGGCATGGACTCTCTTCAGAAAGAGACCACAGGTAGGACCCCAGGTGGTATCTGTTCTCCATCTCCTGGTTGTACTTCTTTCTGTGCATCTTCATCCTCCTTCCCTCTCTGAGCACTTGCTATCTCTGTTTCACTGTCCACACAGTGGACTGTGCCCACCCAAAATAAGGATCCTGAATATTGTACAGTCATAGTAATTTCCAGTCACCCAAGCTCACTCTCTGGCTGGTCCTCAGCCCTAGCGCTGAAGTGTTGGGAGAGAGATTCGACTGGGCTGACTCAGGTGAGGAGTCCACTCGGGTCTGGTCACCCTCAGCCTGCTGGCTCTCTTCAGGTGGCCCTTGCAGATTCACTCCCAGCCCCTGTTTGCCTGCCCCTGCCCTGGGAGGACTGCATCAAAGTTCTTCCTTGACTTTGGCTTCTGCTTGAGTGTGGTCCGTGGGGAGCCCCAGCAGAACAATGGAGGAAAGGAGAGGATGAGGCTGGGACTCCCTCCCTGCAGGGTCAGCTGGGGTGGGCTATGTACCTACACGGAAGCCACAGCTTCACTCAAGGAGACCCTCTCAGCAGGATGCTTAGGTTCCAGTAACCATTCTCTCTTCTTGCCCCTTCAGGACCAGAGGTTTTAACAGCCTGGCTATTGCTAAACCTTGAGCACAGGCACTGTCCCTCATGGTCTCCCTACATTCCGATGACCACACATTTTTAAATCGCCCCTTTGTTGGACACTCCTTGAATTAATTTGAATATGCTGTCTGTATCCTGCTGGGATCCTGACCAACACACAAGGCCAGGGAATGGAGATAAAGACTCTTAATAAATGAGGCTCCTAGACCCTACACCCACTGGAGGTCGGGGGGTTATTGAAGGTAGAAAGCTCAAGGTGTTTCCTATGTTGTTAATGTTGCTGTCCTTTTTATTATTACTAGTACTATAAACATCATTAATTGCTTAGAACTTCTACCCATTCTCAAAGACCGGATATTGGATTGGAGTCAGCCTCTATTTCCCACACAACTTAAATACAAAAGGCCTCCAAGAATACAGCCACGTGCACCCTTAAGGCTTGTATACTGTACTTCTCCTAGCTTCTTACATGAGCCTCCACAGTACTTAACCTGAATTTTTTGCCTTTGAAAGAAAGTTATACTTTGAAAAGCCTTGGCGATCCCCAGTTTCTTGGGCCAAGTGATGGCCCAAGGAGGACCCAGGGCTGACCCAGCTGCCCAGAGAACACAGATTTATATGCAAGATGACAACTCTGATCACTGGCAAGGGAGGGGATACAACTCTCCCCTTTAAAGCAGGGCTCTCAGAATTACTGTCAAAACATGCAAAAGCTCAAAGCCTCAACCTCAAAGACTCTTCCATTCTAGCTGATCACACACCCCTCTCTCTGCTCTCATTTCCACCTAGAAAATATACTCTTTTGTCAGTGATTAAATAAACCCACTAACCTGCTTCCAACGTTAGGAAGAGCTTACTCCTATTTAACTGTTTACAGTGCACCAGAACTCGCTAAGGGCACTGGGTACAAAATGAATGCTCCCCTTCCACTCTGAGATTACACGCCTGCTGTAAGAGGTAGAATGACCCCCAGTACTGGGATTAAACATGCATTCTTGATAACAAACTATATCGTTACACATAGCAGAGGTCATTTTTGTAAAATTAAAAGCAAACATCGAGTAGAATCATTTTTCCTGCCCAGGATGAGCCTTATAAGATGAAAATGAAAAGTGGAGAAAATAAGGATTCATGTACTAAGCCAGTCATCTCATTTTTTTCTAGCTTGTTTAAACATTTGTGATTCCAGCATGGAGTCCCACTCTCCAAGCTCAACGTTTCCATCCAGGTGATCCTGCAAGAGAGTTATCAACGGTGACCTGTTGCCATGGAAACAATGGTGAGGTCACTTGCCCAGCACAGTGACTTTTTGGTGACTTTAGGGAGTTAGATCTAGTTGAAAAATCTAATTCTGTCATTTAATAGCTGTGTGACCTTGGGCACATTAGTGTAACTCTCTGAGCCTCAGTTTTCTTACCTGAAAATTGGGAATAATGGTAATGACTCTCTCTAAGAGTGCTTATAAGAATCAAATGAGATCAACTGGGTAAAGTACTTGGTATGTTTTTTGGCACTATATGTTCTCAGGAAATGTTATCTGCTCGTTGTTATTATAATTAAGAAGTTAAACCATGTTTTCATTCATTCATAATCTAATCATTTATTTCACAAATATTCATTGAGCTTTACTATGTTGCAGATGCTGATCTAGATGGTAAAGATAAAATAAGGAACAAAATTGACAGAGTTCTGCCTTCACAGAGCTTATATTCTAGTAAGGGAGAAAGACAGTTAACAATAAATCGTATATACATGAAATATTCTATCCGATAGTGGTACATGCTATGAAGAAGCTTGCAGCAGGATAAGAGGAGAAAGGGGGCGGGATGAGGGACAAGGGGAGCTATTTCAGATAGCATCCTCTCTGAGGAGACATTTTAGGAGAGACCAGAAAACCCCATGACAGGACAAGCCTGTGGATGTGTGGGAAAGAGCAAGGGCAGGAGGTGAGCGGAATAGAAAGTAGGTTAGGGAGACAGGGGCACAGAGAGAAAGGGAGAACACTCATGTGTCTAATGTTAGGAAGCAAGGACACTTGTGCATCTCAGACTTGTGAATGAGTGAGATAATGGAGGTTGTCAGAGCAGTAACAGGAAACAATACAGCATGACGATGAAGACAGAAAGCCCCGGAGATTCCTGCTGCCTGTAAGAGAGTCTCAACTCTGCCACTATCAGCTCTCAGTGTGGTCCCCCAATCAGCAGTAGCAGCATCACCTGAGATCTTATTAGAAATGCAGAATCTCAGTCCACACCCTAGCCCTACATTTCAACCCAGATGATTCATAAACTCGCTGAAGTCTGAGAAACGCTAGCCTAGGACTTTTCACTTAACCTCTCTGGCTCTCAGAAACACCATCTTCAAAATGGGTATCATAAACATAATTCCCTCATAATACGGTTACTGTGAATTTTAAATAAGCTTGTAACAATAAAGTATGCAGCCCAGTGCTTGAGACGTTGTGATTGCTCAATGAATCGTAGCTTTTGCATTTAATCCTTGGTAGGCTAACACACCAGGGGGCTAGGTCCTGAAGGTCTGAATTAAAGAGGATGAAATCCCTGCATCCTTCATGAAGCCCTGTAAGAACCCAGGATGCTAAGGGAGTGCTCCCTTTGGATTCCTGGGAACTGTCAGTGTTGCTTGTTGACTGCTTTGACCTCTACTTGGAACCTGTACAGAGGGAATGGTGACCAATTCTGCTGCACCTTCCCTGAGACTGCTGGCTCCAGAAAGACCCACCCCCTTGGTTATACAATGAAGGTCATCTTCACTTGTGACGAGAGCACTAGAGCTTTATATCAGCAGTGCCTGCAGGAGGAGTCACGTTTCTTTTAATGAAGGTGGTCTGCCGGGACCCACCCATGCTGCCTGATGCAGCTCCCCTGTGATTCATGGCTTTCACCAATGGTTTCCTCCATGGGGAATTAGCTGGCTCTGGAGAGTCTCAAACCTGAATATTAGCCTGGATACCACAATATTTCCAAGTGCAAAAGTGTTTCTCTAGCCAAGATGGCAGCTGTCAACCACCTCATTCCCAGATGTGTTACTATAAATCTCAAAACTACAAGTGTGTAGAAAAGCAAAATATGTTATGAAATATGAGCTTGTAACTTTCAATTAAGCACCACTGATAACTATAGTAGAGTAGCTAAGCAGTCGACTCCGCAGACGGACTCTGATTCCCCAACCCAACTCAACTCTCTAAGCTCCTTAAAGTTCAGTCTCCTCATCTGAACCTGGGGGGTGACAAGAGGACCCACTTCACAGGGATGTTGTAAGAACTAAAAAGATAACACTTATAAAGAAACTTTGAATGTCCTGAAAGACACTCAACATTCTGGAAATTTGAGCAGTCACCATGATTGTTATTATTGTCTGTGATTTCTGAATCAAAGAGGAAACTCTCAGATAGATGGGGCCCATTCTTCAGGTATGAGAATATGAAGAGCAATGTTCTCCTGCCAATAGGGATTTAAAAAGTGATAAAATTGAACTGGGATGATCACAATGAGAATGAAGGGAAGCAAACATTCAGGAGATATTTCTGAAATAGGGGCAGTAGGACTCTGTGACCTCTTGTGGGCAGGGGGTAATGAGAAAGAGAGTCAAGATTTCTAGTGTACATTCTTACATGTTCCTACATTCCATGGGGAACATAGGGAAAGGTTCATGAAAAAGGACAATGAGTTTAAAGGCAGTCTGTAAACTTTGGGGGGGGGGGGTACATGCTCTGAACAAGAAATGTATAGCTGTTCAGAATGCAGAGTTAAATAAACATAAGAAAACGTGCCAAAATCACTTGTCATGAGGGAAATGCAAAGTGCAACCACAGTGAGGTACCAGAATGGCTAAATTTAAAAGGACTAACAATATCAAGAGTTGGTGAAGATGTAGAGGAACTGGAACTCTCATTCACTGCAGATGGCAGTGTAAATGGATATGACCACTTTGGGGAAATGTTTGGTCGTATTTATTAAAGCTAAAATATCTTAGCAGTTCCACTCCTGGACACGTACACAGCCAAAATGAATACATACTCCACAAACATACATGCATGAAAATGTTCCAAGTGGTATTATTCATTATTGACAAAAACTGGAAACAAGCTAAATGTACTAAATGTAGAATGAATAAATTGCAATGTGTTCATACCATGAAATAATGCACAACAATGAAAAAGAATAAGCTACTGAATATCATAGCCAAAATATTGACTGAAAATATCCAGATACCAAAAAAAGCACTGAATGATGATATTTATGTAAAGTGCAAGAACAGGCAAAACTAATCTATGAGATTATGAGAGTCAAAAAGGTGGTTCCATTTAGGGGGTATTATCTGTGAGAGGGCACAAGAAAGCCAGCCGTCTGGGGTGGTGGAAATGTCTATATCTTGATCAGAGTGGTGGTTACCTGGATGTAAACATATGCCAAAAAAAAAAAAATCATTGTGCTGTACATTTTAAATATATGCAATTTATTTTATGAAGGTTATACCTCAATTTAAAAAGTAAATTTAATAACACAGGGTTAAATATTTGAGCAGCTCTTGAAAACAATAACATAAGATTCTGGAATGCAGTGGAACCACAAGGCTGAAGTGATTATTTAGCAATCGAAATAAGTTTTTGGCTCTAACAGGCCTATCAAACACTGTTGAAGGTCATTCTTGGAATGAATAGTTGTTTTGATGTTTGTCAAGCATGGTCCCTGTGGAATCTGTAATAAGCCTCCAGAAGGAGGTAGATGAAGAAGACTGTGTCTCATAAGCTCTCTCCGTCCTTATGAACCTGCAAGGAGCACGGAAGAGCTGAGCACCTATAACATGGCTGCCACTAGAGGGCACCACTGGGAGCCTCTGCCAGGACCAGCCCTGGAGCTGTGGCTCCCACTGGCTCCCAAGAGATAACCTTTGTACCACCCATCTCAATAGTGACCCACGAGCTTATAGTTCCCAACAACAGCAGCAGATGGTGTGTCAGCCTGAGGTGGGACAATGGTGTGAATGCTTCTGGGATGGCTTTGGTTGAGCTTCCTCCTTTCCTGAGTCTCACCTTTTAATTTTGCAAAAAGAAAAAAAAAAAAAAAGCACAGCTCCCTCTAATCCTATAAATACCAAGATTCCATGATGCTGTAGCTGAGGAGCTCCTCTATTAGCTATCTGTTTATCTGATAAATACTATATGAGCACCTATGTATATTGGGGACACAAGAGCAAACAAGACAGAAACGGCTCCTGTCCATACAGAACTTACCTTCTAATGAGGGAGACAGACAGGATGTGTTCAGATTGTAGTCAGTGATATGAAGAAAATGATTAGGTCTGATGTGGGGAGGTCACAATTTTAGTTAGGGTGCTCAGGAACTGCCTCTCCAAGGAGGTGGAATTTAAATGGAGGCTTCAACAATGTGAAGAAAGTGGCCATCCCAACAGCCTTGGGGAGAGCCTGGAGCAGGGAGAACAAGTGCCAAGTCCAGGTAGGAAGAGCTATGCTTCCCTGCCACCCAGCAGGAGCCATCTGGGGGGGTACGGCGGTTAGAAGTGCCTGGCCCAGCTCTCTGCACATTTTACTTGGTAACAAGAGATACCGAGGTGCTCTGACTTTCCATCTGTCCTATCACAGGGAGGAAATCGCAATTTTCCAGCAAACCCCAGTATTTGGGAACTCAGCAATGGGAGAACTTCTAAATCTATTGGATTTAGAAATGCATTTGCTCAGAAAAGTAGTGTATACACCTAGAGACAGTTCCAACGGGAAATAAACAATGAAATAGCAATTATGTGTTGGGTTCCCAGGTGGAATTACTCCTATGGAAGCAGAAAGGTTCGTGCCCCCTTCCCCAAGCTCCCTTAGCACCACAGGTTTACACCACCTCTTAGTAATTATCACATTCGATTGCTATTATTGGATTACATGTCACTCTCTCCTCATTAGGGTATAAGCTGTTAGGGGCAGAGACCAGGTTGAGCTTGTCTTGCTGAGTGCAGCTCCAAGTTCATTAGCTGGTGCTCTATACACACTCAGCAAATGTTGGAGAAATGAATGCATGCACACATGTGTGAGGTAATGCATCAACTCAATTCAGCTGATACTTACTGAGTACCTACTACATGCAGGTATTCCTCCAAATGCTGAGGATACAGCAGAAAGCAGAACAGAAAGAACAAATATTCCTGACCTCGTGAGCTTTGCCTCATAGTGGGGGATATGGGGCAGACAGACAATAGAATCAATAAGTGAGGAGGCTGCGGTGGCTGCTGGGGAAGGAGCGAGGGTGAGAGTAGCAGGTGAGAAGCCAGAGAGTTAACAGAGGGCCCCAGGGTGCAAGACCAACACGGCTTGTTAGGACTTGGCCCTGACTCTGAGAGAGATAAAAAGCCACCAGATAGCTCTGAACAAAGGATGATATGATCTGCCTTATATTTTTTAATGATCAGGAAAAATCAACTTAGTATTAGAACTGAGGGCTAAAGCGCCCATTCTGTCCCATAAGCACCAAAAGAGAGGCGCTCTGACAGGCACAGGGATAAAAGAAACACATCTGAGGCTCTCTCTGTGAGCCATGCAGAGGAAAAGCAGTCTGAACGGGACCCTGAGGGACAGGCTTCAGAGCTTACCTGCCACGGTGCCAGCAATATCATCTGTCTCCTCACTCATTTTTTCCCAATTTTATTGAGATATATTTGACATATAACATTGTATTAGTTTCAGATGTACAGCACAATGATTTGATATATGTGTATGTTGTGAAGTGATCACCTCAATAAGCTTAGTTAATATCCATCACCTCATAGTTACAATTTTTTTTCTTGTGATGGCAAGTCTTAAGATCTACTCTCTCAGCAACTTTCAAATGTACAACACAGTGTTGTCACACTGTAGTCACTCATTTTGAGAGGTAAATGCCCAGGGCGAAGAGTGGCCGCCTAGAAGGTGAGCATTGCCCAAACTTAGCCCCAGGCTGAGGGTCACTTCAGAGGCAGGAGCTGTCTGTCAGGGTTTCCAGGAGTGTGCAGAGACCAACAGGGCAGATGGAGCTTGTCTGGGGTGTGGAGCCTACTCTGCAAAACCCCTTCTCAGCAGCCACGTAGGAGCCAGGGGCCAGGGGTGCCATCGCCTCACATGTGTCCAAAGGGATCACTCAGCACGGCCACTTCTTTCTCCTGTCCACCAAGAAGGGGGTCCTTCCTCCTTAGGGCCACACACTGAAACAGAAACCCTAAGGACCCCCACACCCCTGTGTTAGCCATCTCTTGACTTCTTGCCGCACCTTCTTCATCAGTCTCAACAAGTCCCTGGACTCACGCCATAACGGCTGTCTGTGATTTGCGGTTTTTTAACTGTCTCTGATGGTCAGAGAGAAACCCCCATTTCCATCTCTCTGGTTTTTCTTAGAGCCAGCAAGGTTCCACATCCCAGTGCATCTGACTCCAATCCTGTTGTAGGCACCTACTGTGTGTGCCTACCCAGCTGGACTTTCCTTTGGGAAGCACCCTCCACCTCTCAAGTCCCTGAGATTCAGGTGGGGCTGCTGTCCCTCTCCTGTGGTCAGTGACCTAGGACTGGCCAATCAGAATCATGGTGACAGATTCTGGTACAAGCCAGGCCCCTGAAGGCCATCCTTTGCTGATACTATTTGGAAAGGGTGCTCTTTGCTCTGCCAGAATTGCTAAAGTGACGAAATGGAAGCCTGTAGCCACTGATGGGCCCCGACTCAGGGAAAGTCTGCCTGTGAGTAAGGCCAACACAGAGGAAAATAGAGCTAGGGTATGAAGAGGGACAGCTTCATGGCCAGTTCATCAGAGCACCTGGAACCAGCCAAGCCTGAAGCTGACGCTACCCTGGACCCTTTAGCTACAGGAGTTGTATGAGTTTCCTACGGCTGCTGTATCAAATTACCACAAACTTGCTGACTTAACACACATTTATTCTTACAGTTCTGGAACACATCAGAAGTCTAAAAGCAAGGTGTTAGCAGGGCTGTATTACTTATGGAGGCTTCAGGGGAGATTCTGTTTCCCTGCCTGTTCTAGTTCCTTGACTCGTGGCCCCTTCCTCACATTACTCCACCCTTTTTCTTCCATCCTCACATCTGTTTCTGTACTCAAATCTTCATCTTTCCTTTATACAGACCCTTGTGATTACAAGGGTCTGTATCACAAGAACCTTAATTTAATCTACACTGCAAAGCTCCCTTTGCCATTTAAGGTAACATATTCATGGGTTCTGGGGATTAGGATGTGGACACCTTTGGGTGCCATTATTCAGCCCACCACAGGAGTCAATGAATTCTTTTTTTGTTTGAGACAGTTTACTCTGGGAATCTGTCACTTACAATGGAAGGAGTCCATGTACACATTCCTAAATCTACAACATCATCTTACTCCTGGGGAACACACAAACCCTAGTATTCAGTTTATCCTGAGTTCTAATTTCTTTTTATCCCTTCAGTATTTTTTAATTTCAGCTGACAGTACAGAGTAGAGGTTACGAAGGCAGATTTTGGATTCAGACAACTTGGGTCTACCTCCTGCCCTTTTGACCTACGAGTTAATAAGCTTTTTAAGCTACAGTCCTCTTGATCTGTCAAATGGAGGTAGTAAAAGCACCTACCTGAGACAGGGATAGTAAACATTAAAAGAGATAATGAATGCACAGCGCTCACAGTACAAGGTCAGCATTCGATAAACAATGTAGAGATGCATTCCTTCCATCTGGCATTACACTCATTTTACATACAATGTGTCTCAATTAATTGCTACATTTTTATTTAGCTCTTTCAGAAATAGCTCCAGACTCAGAGAATGAACCTCAGTGAGTCTTCACACCATCTTCATTTTAAAGGTGCTGTCAAGCACTTCCACAGAACAAACAACTGAATCAAATTTTTGTGAGTTGCCCATGCCTCCCCTCCTTATACACGCCCTTTACTGCTAACATCATTCTGCTTCCGGAGCAACCCTCTCCTGTGAGGTCCCTATTTTTCAGTCACTCTAGGGAGAGTCTCCTTCATAGCTAGGTAATTTTGCTCTTTTCTCCAGCTTACCTAATAATCACTCTTTCATATTCTTATAGAAAATGTGATTGCTCCTCCCTTCTGCCAAATTGCACTCACCACTTAATAATGCTCTGGGGTTTAACTGCAGAAACGATTTCGGCCTCACACTCCCTGAGCATCCCATTCGTCATGGGATGCCGCCTGGGTGGAGTCATGAGGTGTTCTGGTGGTCCACGCCTCAACAACATAACAGGGAACAACAGGCAGTGACCTTACTGAGTGGTTCAAGTTTGGTGAACTTGGGCTGGCAAGAGGCAGTCATTTGTGACAAGTGACAGTTATGCTGTATAGCTGATGGAGGCGGATGTTTTCCTGTATTTTATACCCCAGATGCAGGCTAACTGGAAGAAACATGACAGGGAGTTCCTAGAGAAGGTCAATTAATACTGAACTTTTACTTGGACACCTGCACATCCCAGAATCCAACCTACCCACTCTCTCCTCTCCTCAACCCTCACCACAAAGAAATTCTTTGACATTTATCCCTACACATTTAAGAATTTTTTAAAATTCTTTTATACAATTAATCAAAATATACTTGTAGAAGACATCTCTATTTCTACCCAACCAGCTAGTAAACCCTATATGAATGAGGTAGAGAGCAGAAATCTCTTCATCTCACGGAAGGCATCAGATCCTATCTCAGCTTCAGGTTGGTCTAAACTACCATGGTAATTCCTTTCCTCTTGCCAGCAACTGGCCTAGGTGTAGACATGTAACCAAGCTCTAACCAATGAAACATGTGAAGTCTGCTGAGAAGCTTCTCTTTGCTGATAAAACAATAGAGAGAGCCTCAGGTAGAGAAAGTCTTTTTGTTTCCCTGTCTTTCTGCTTGGAATGGAGGGCTTGATACTTGCAGCAGTGTCAAGGCTTTTCCCCTGTGAAGTAAAGGCCAAAAATAATCTTAGAGACATTGAACCCCAACTCTGACCTCACTGAGCTGCTAAAACAACTTCTTGTTATGTGATATATTTAAATTACCTTATCATTTAAGCCACTATTAGTTAGGCATTTTGTTGCTTGCAACTGAATGCATTGTAAATGATATACCATTTAACTCTGTTTTCTAGGTGGACCATTAAGGAAAACTTAACCCTCCCTACGTCTGCCTTTAAAACTATGTGTTTACATACGGTGGCAGCATCAGTCATCTTACTGAACAACTTTTTAAATGAAGTCAAGTGTTAAGAAGTCCCCCAGGGCTTCCCTGGTGGTGCAGTGGCTAAGAATCTGCCTGCTAAAGCAGGGGACATGGGTTCGAGCCCTGGTCCGGGAAGATCCCACATGCTGTGGAGCAACTAACCCCATGTGTCACAACTACTAAGCCTGCGCTCTAGAGCCTGGGAGCCACAACTACTGAGCCCACATGCCACAACTACTGAAGCCTGTACGCCTAGAGCCCATGCTGCACAGCAAGAGAAGCCACCGCAACGAGAATCCCGCACACCGCAACGAAGAGTAGCCCCCGCTTGCCGCAACTAGAGAAAGCCCGCGCACAGCAACGAAGACCCAACGTAGCCAAAAATAAAAGTCCCCCAATGGTAGTTATATATCTTTGGATGCTCAGTTCCCATTGAGTTGACTGAACAAGGCCTTTACCTCCCCTATGCAGTGTATTGAGTGCATTGCTGGGTTCTTATCACCCAAATATTACAATACTTGATTATCTCCCTCCCTTTCCCCTATCTTGGCCATGCAGTGAAGTGTCTTGACCACAGCTTGCTATGTAGAAATAAACAGAAGGTAAAAAAACAAAACCCAAAACCTAAAATTCCCAGCTTGTAAGTAAGAGGAAAGCCCCAGCATGGAGCTGATTTCAAGAGAAAATGAAAGGAATAGAATCAGGAGCCATATTTCCCATGGACATTGCTAATTAAAAATGGTGGCTTAATCACACAGTCTCCAGTTTAGATTGTAACTACCAGATGACTTTTTTTTACTGTGGCCTTGCATCTGATAAGGAAATTAGAAATCCGAATATAATGTTGTCAAGGGACAAATTTAAAATATTATTTGGGGGTCACTGGGTTGGGGGAAGTAGTTGACCTAAGGCCTAAACATTTTACAACTTCCCTAAGGCACATCTACAAAAAGTGTTAACAGGCCTGATGATACCTAAGACTAAGACCTAAAGCACTTAAATGAGCATGAGCTCACAAGCAGGGGAGTCTGGTGGAACTGCAGCTGGAAATCACATGTTCCATACTGAGGAAACTTCAAGTAACACAGACTCCCAAATGCAGATGTGGGTCAACCACTGCGTCTGCCATGAAACAGGCCATGATACAGCAGAAACTAACACACAATTGTAAAGCAATTATACTCCAATAAAGATGTTTTAAAAAAAAGAAAGAAACAGGCCAGTAGTTTACGTTTCAAAAGGCATCATGAAGTGAAATTCATTCCCTTGGTGAATTTACTGGCTTCCAAGTCTTTGGAAGTCTTTCCCTCAGTCTTAGAGACTCAGAAAACTGACTTTTCTAGCACAGAAATATCAGTTTCTTCTTCAAATGTGGAACTGTATTACTAAAGCTCATGAGACTTGTTATAAAGCTGGAATGTCAACTAATTAATGCAAAGTGATAAATGACTGGCATGGGAACTTTTAAAAGTTCTCCCAATTAATCCAGCCTCTTTGTAGAGCCCAACTTATAAGGGGGCCAAATCAATTTTATTTTGAAATTTAATGAATTCAAAAGGCACTGGGGGCTTCCCTGGTGGCGCAGTGGTTGGGAGTCCGCCTGCCGATGCAGGGGACACAGGTTCGTGCCCCGGTCCGGGAGGATCCCGCGTGCCACGGAGCAGCTGGGCCCATGGGCTGTGGCCGCTGCGTCTGCGTGTCCGGAGCCTGTGCTCCGCAGCGGGAGAGGCCGCAGCAGTGAGAGGCCCGTGTACCGCAAAAAAAAAAAAAAAAAAAAGGCACTGGATTTGTAGGAGCATCACAAGAGATAACCTGATCCAGGCAATGCACCTTGACCATAGACCAAAGTCAACTGACTACTTCCTTCAACCATCTCCACAAGGGATGCCCTTGCCAACGGGAACAGAATTCTTCATGTTGGTTGGCAATGCCACTTTTCCCTGGATGTCCACTGCTAAAAATTGCCTCCAAGATTGTCTTTTCCTTTCTCTCTGCTTTTGTGAACAGATTAAAATCCTTTTTGAACAGCACGTTTTTCATTAGATATGTTTATTCATTCAACCAGATTGCTGAGATGTCTTGTAGCCTAGAAGCCATCTCTACTTTTCCAACTGTTAAGACCCATTATGCATTGTTTTTAGGGCTTAAATCTCAGAATGTAATCCTGTTACCCTCTTTACCAGGCTCTGGGCTAATGTTCCACAAAAGCTTCCAAGTGGTTTCTATAAACTTCTCATTAGACCTTGAGTTCCACATTGGATCAGTAACATATGACCAACATGATTCTATTTCTATCTGTTCATTCACTCATGTCTTTCTTTCTTGCTTTACTCATTCAATTATTCAATATATACTCATTGGGTAGCTGCTAGATATCAGGTATTGTTCTAGGCACTAGGCATACAGCAGGAAACAAAACAAAAACTCTTATCTTCATGGAGTTCCTGTTCTATTAGGAGGAGACAGACAGTACACAAATACTTGTAATATGTGAAATGGTGGGGAGCAGTATGGAGAAAAATAAAGTAGGGAAATATACAGAGGTTTTTGAGGGTAGAGTATGCAGTTTCTAAAATGTGGTATTGGAAACCCTCATTAAAAAGATAACAAGCGGGCTTCCCTGGTGGCGCAGTGGTTGAGAGTCCGCCTGCCGATGCAGGGGACACGGGTTCGTGCCCCGGTCTGGAAAGATCCCACATGCCGCGGAGCGGCTGGGCCCGTGAGCCATGGCTGCTGAGCCTGCGCGTCCGGAGCCTGTGCTCCGCAACGGGAGAGGCAGCAACAGTGAGAGGCCTGCGTACCGCAAAAACAAAAAGAAAGATAACAAGCCATGAGGAAATCTAAGGAAAGAGAGTTCCAGACAAAGGGAGCAGTGTGTGCAGCTGGAGCAGGGTTGGCCAAGGGAGAGAAGCAGGAGGTGAGGTCACAGAGCTAATGTTGAGCCTGGATCAAGTAGAACCCACACCTGTGTCTATCCACTACCAGATACATAGACGAAATTAAAACGTACCATTGATGGAAATGTTCTCTTTCCTCTGGTCCACGTAAACAGGTGGGCTCTAGATCTTCCAATATTGTATTAGACAAACTAAAGGTACAAGCTGTCCCCATGTTCATTCAACCAATATGCCTGAGCTCCTAGCATGTGTCAGCCCTTGGGCTAGGCCTGGATTATACCTTGGTGGAGATGAGCTTGTAACCTAATGGTGTAGACAGACCTCAAGCAAATAACTACTTGATCTCAATCAAGGTAACGGCTCTGCCAAGAAAGAAACTATGGATGCCTCAAAAGATATAGTCTAGCTTGGGAGGCAAGGAGAAGGCTTTTTAGGAGAACAAACATTTAAGGGAGACCCAAAGAAGAGAAGTTAACGAGGAAAAGGAAGAAAAAGCAGCAAGGGAAGTGAATTGCTCCAAAAAGAGGGAAGCGGGTGCGAAAAGACTGGACAGAAAGAATAGTGTGGGTGGAGGAAGGTGAACGAGAGGAAGGGCAACAGCAGATGGGGCTGGAGGAGTTGGTGGGGGCCAGACAAGCAGGTGAGGGCAGAACATTTGAGTCTGGATCTTATGTCAGCACAGTGGGAAGGCAAGAAAGGTTTTGCATCATCTGCTTATACCTTCAACAGATATTTGTTCAGGGCCTGCTAGATGCCAGAGCTGTGCTCAGCTCTGAACATCACACTATGTAGCTCACAGTCCAGCAGGGAAAGCAGGGAAGGGGCATTAACTGGGCAACTATGGAATCCGCAGATTTGAAGCTCTCCACCATGTTAAATGTCTATAGGTCAGTGATATTATATTATTTACCACATTTATGTATTTATAAAGTCAACAGCGGGGGCATTTTTTTCTCCATTTTACAGCTGATAAAACTAAAAGAGGCTTAAGGAATTTCCAGAACCACATAGACAGTATATGATAGATTTAGGATTTGTGGCAGACCGCATTTTCCAAACTTGGCCATCACGATACATTCTATCCCGCACACTCCCTTTGCTCAGTGAGCTTGACCTCCCTCCCATCGGGTGACAGAGACTACATCTCCTTACCTTGAACCTGGGTGGGCCTGTGACTGTGGTGGAAAGAACGGTATGTGATTCTCATTGTGTAGGGGAATATGTGTGTTTCTCCTTTACTACTCACACAGAACACTTCACCTCTGACACTTCTGGTCACCAAATGTGTGTGGGGTTTTCCCCACCAAGCAGTTCTCTGTGATATTAGCTAGATGTCCTCCAATTCAGTTCAATTCTGACACTACCTGGAATTGGCATCAGATTCCACAGATTAAGGGCTCAGTCCCACAAGACTCAGTCCCCTCAAGCCCCACCCCCCCAACACACACACATATTTCAGATGCCAATCACAAGTTCCAGTTTGTCACCTGTACTTCTGACTGACTGGCTATAAACAAGCTTCCCACGACCCCCTCCTTGGGTTCCATAATTTGCTAGAATAGCTCACACAACTCAGGGTTTACTGGTTTATTATAAAAGGATATGATAATGGATACAGATGAACATCCAGATGGAAGAGACACATAGACCAAGGTATGTGAGAAGGAGCAAAGAGCTTCCACTATTCCAGCACCTCCACGTGTTCAGCAACTGAGAAGCTCCCCGAACCATAATACCTTTCGGATTTTTATGGAGGCTTCATCATGCAGGCATGATTGATCACTAAGTCAATTTCCAGCCCTTCTCCCCTCCCTAGGGGATACAGGGTAGGGCTGAAATTTCCAAGCTTCTAATCATGGCTTGGTCTTTCTGGTGACCACCCCCAATCCAGGAGCCTACCAAGCATTGCCTCATTAGAAAAAAAGAAATTTCAAGAAATTTAGGAGCTCTGTGTCAGGAACCAGTGTTAGAAGACCGAACATTAGAACAAAAGATGTTCCGAGTGTTCTTATCACTTTGGAAATTACAAGGGTTCTAGAAGCTCTGTGCCAGGAACCAGGGGCAGAGACCAATGTGTGTGTGTGTGTGTGTGTGTGTGTGTGTGTGTGTGTGTACAGATGCCAACAGCTAGCATCAACCCCAAGATACCTGCTTGAGTGAGCCTTCAGATGACCCCAGATGTGGAGTCACTTCCAGTTTTCAAGCCTTCCCTGATAAGGCCCCAGATATCATGGAGTAGAGAAGAACCATCCCTGCTGAGCCTGGTCCAGATTCTTGCTCCACAGAACGTGTGAGCATAATAAACTAGGGGAGCTTTTACACCACGTGGATTGGGTACTCTGGTGCACAGCTATAGTAACTAGAACAGCATCCAAGCTCCTATTTCCTCACTGCAGAGCTCTCGGGCGCATAAAGACAGGCAGGACAGTATAGCAGTTAGGTGCAAGTTCCTGACACAGAGCTCCTAAATTTCTCTTGTGTGATGTTGGGAAAGTTAATTACTGCTTCTCGGCCTCCATTTCCATATTTGTAAAATGGGGACAGTATTGAGTTGTTCTGGTGTTAAATCAGCTGACACATATCAAGTCTTAGCACATTACCTGACTCACCAGACATGGTATAAAAAAGTTAGACATTATTATTATGTCTAACACATTCATTTAACAATAAATGAACTTTATACAAACAGACTTTACACAAACTTTCAGGTGACTGAGAGGCAACTCAGTTATTCCCAACACGTCATTGATTGAAACCCTCTAGGAATTTTTTAAAACTTTTCTTTAGGACTACTTTGTGTCATATTAGAAAATAAGGCTCATTATTTTATAAGCACATATCATTTTTACTCCACTCCGATCATCTACCTTATTGACCAGGCTATTCCAAAAAATGAAACCCATTTTCAGAGTATAAAGAACAACCTAATAAAGAAATGGGCAGTAGACTTGAAAGAACACCTCACAAAAGAGGATACCCAAGTAGCCCATAAACATGTGGAAAAGTGCTCAATCTCATTGTCATCAAGGAAATGGAAGTTGAAACTGTAAGAGAACAATACACACCAACCAAAATGACTGAAATTAATTTAAAAGACTGACAACATAAAGTGTGATGAGGCCACTAAGATGGAGAAAAGCCACCCCTGACAATAGGAAGCCAGCCCATGGTATCCTTCTGTTGAACACGTTCTCCTGTCACACCAGACAAAAACAAGACCACTCTGTAGTCATATGGAACAGAGACAAAATTAGGAACACTGTACAAGTCACAAAATGACCAAACACCCCATATCTAGGCTGTTATGGGCTGAACTGTGTCCCCACTAGAGACATGTAAAATCCTACTCCCTGGTACCTGTGAATATGACCTCATTTGGAAATAGGGTCTTTGCAGGTATAATCAAGTTAAGAAGTCATTAGTATGGGCCTAATCCAATATGACTGGCATCCTTATAAGAAATGGACTAGAGACAGATACAGACACACAGGGAGAACACTGTGTGACGGTGGAGGTAGAGGGTAGAGTGATGCCCCACAAGCCAAGAAGTGCCACCTTAATTTGGGCTTTTCGCCCCCAGAACTGTGAGAAAATAAATTCTTATTGCTTTAAACCACCCAGTTTGTGATACTTTATTATAGCAGCCCTAGAAATCTAATATATCAGCTAATATGAGGGAACTCTGCTTCTTTACAAATTCCAGTTTAACCCCACTCCATTCTTCCTGTTTTCTGGATAAAAATGGTTGAGAAATCCAACTACAGAATTAACCCCACTTACTGACAGCATCCAATCAAGAGCAAAGCCCAGATTCCTTGAACCCTCCCTAAAATCACCTAACAGAATCCCAAATCTTACAAAAAGTCTTCATAACACATTTTTTCCTGAGACACTCCACAATCCCCATGGTGTGCATTCTCCTTGTTGCAACAAATCAATGAACCTAATTTTGTCTGACTACAGGTGTGTTCCTGGTGGTCTTTCGCTGCAGGGAATTGACAATGTGAATTGATATAACTACTATGAAAAGTTTTTGGGAATATCTACCAAAGCTGAAAATATGCATGTCCAGTGACCCCCAAATTTTAATCCTAGGTATAAACCCAGCAGAAATAAATACCTATGTGCACCCCCAAAAATGTACAAAAATGTTCATAGTAGTATTATTCACACACACACACAAAAAATGGAAAGAACCCAAAGTTCATCAATAATAGAAAAAATTAAGTAAATTATGGTGATTGTAATTCTATTACAATACAATTCTATACAACAATGAAAGGGGATGAATTTATATAGATAAATTTCCCAAAACTGATACTGAGTAAAAAAAAGCTAGACATGAAATGATTTCATGATATGAATATGATTTCAATATTAGTTTCAAAAACAGATAAAATTGATTTATGTAGCAGAAGCCAGAATAATGGTTACCTAGAGAAGACACGTAGAGAGGCTGCTGAGAAGCAGATAATGCATTATCTTTTTTATCTGAGCGGTGTTTACATCAGTACATTTAATTTGGGATAATCCATAAAGCTATATACTTATAAATTATGCAATTGTCAGGATGGATATTAATTTCAATTAATAAGGTTGATTTAAAAATTATTTATTCACACATTGTTTTTTTATAAATTGAGATAAACTGAATTATTATACAATGTATTCACTTAATAGACTTTATTGAGCACCTACTATGTGCCAGGCACCATGAAAACACAGAGCTCACATGCAATGCATGGCCCTCCCTTCATGTATCTTTCCTTTACAGTCAAATGGGGGACAGTATATAAAAATAAATGCACAGTAAATGAGGCAGAGAAGAAAAAAGTGGAAAACAAAAGGAAGAGAGAAGTAACAGAAATTCTTAGAGGAGCCTCAACATTGTACAAGTTCATGTATCTTGCATGTGAAAGGAAATATTAAAATGATATATCTGACTATCACAAACAGATATACTGAAACACATTGCATTGAAAACTAATAAATTGCAATGTGCTACACAAAATGTTGATGTGGCTATATGTAATATATTTTCATCTCAAAATTTATCGCTAAATTATTTAACAGTTTAAAACTGTATATATAGATCACAATTTTGTCAAAGTGGCAAAAAATGTTTCTATTTAAAAATTAATTTATTTGGATAATTTTTTCTTTCTTGATTTTTAGAATATTAAAATATAACTACCTGGGTATGGGAGGGTGGAGCACAGGGAGTAATTATCTTCCATGCCTCTATTTTTAAGCATATCATCCATTCACTTAGACATCTCCTCCACCTACTTTTCTCCTACAGCTCACTTACTCACGCATCGAAGTCCAGCCAACCTAGACTCACACTGTGACTCCACCACAGCTATGTGATAAGTTAGGCAGAGAATTAGGAAAGAAAAATCACCCAGAAAATTTTAGTTCAACAGTTAAGAGCTCAAGCTCCAGAGATCAAGCGTCTGGTTTTAACCTTCAGCTCTGCCACCTGTTGTGTGACTTCAGACAAGTCCTTAATCTGTCTGTTCCCCAGTTTCCTCCTCTGCAAAATGGGGATAATAAAAATAGCACATTCCTCATAGGGTTATGGAATTAAATGGAAAAAAATACATGAAAAGCGTAGCATAGTGCTTGGCACATCATGGGTTCTTTCCCTCTTCACACAACCTCTGCTATTAGAAATCACACCTCCTTCTCTCACTCCCAAGCCTCAGTCCATGCCATCTGGAGGCGAGCAAATTCTTCTGTCCAACGTTGCAATGGAAACCTTGAGCATGTTAGTCAAGCACCATACAGTTGCAAATAACAGAATCCTAAGTTAATACAATTTAAACAAAAGGGGTATTTAATGGCTCTTGTAACTGTGAAGCCTAGGGGTAAAGGCCAGGATCAAGGGACTCAACAGGCCAGCAGGACACTATCTCTTTCTGTGTGGTTCTCTCTGTCTGTCTCTATATTTGTGTATACCTCTGTCAACCTCATTTTCCTGCATGCTCCCTCCATGTTCCATCAAAGATGTCCATCACCAACTGTAGGTTTACCTGTTTACCAATGCCAGGGAAATGAGAGTGTCTTTTTTCCCACCGTTTCATCAAAAGTCCCAGGAGTGTCTCTGATTCGACCATAGTGGGTCACATGCTTATGCTTGAACCAATCATTGTGGCAAGGGGAATGGAATGACCCTTGGAGCCTAGATGGTGTATTCATCCCCAAACCAGGAAGATGAATACAAATTAGAGCAAAAATGCTTCCCCAAAGGAAACTGAAATTACTAAACTGCCTACACCAGGTGAATTTTCCCAAGAAACAGTTGACATCTCTGGCCCATTCCCCAAAGTCATTTCTATAATAGGAAGGTTTCAAGGAAGAGTTCACACTGTTTAAGTGGAATCACAGATATAGGACAGTAGAACTGGGAAATGATTGCGTACAACCCCCTCATCTTACAGATGAGAAAACTGAACCTCTGAGAGGGGAAGGGGCTCACCTGAGACCATAGAGCTGATTAGTGACAGGGACAGGAAAAAAACAAAATCTCTGGGTTCCTGGTCCACTGTATTGTTTTCCCAGTTTTTATTTTTCCCACATTCAAATATATGTGGTTAATATCTGCCTGCATCATTTGTTTTAGAAGAGGAGTCTCTCTTGATATGAACAGAAACTACAGGTGATGCCGAACAATGACTACAATTGAATAATGCTTGTATACCCTCTATCAGGGATGAACATCCCATAGAGATGCCTAAATACACACCCTCAATTGCCAGTGTAAAGCACTCATAGACTTCACCAAGGACTGTGACAAGGGAAAGATGAGACTTCAGTGAAGTTCTTTGGTTACTATCCTATTCTAAGTGAAGAGCAAGATGATCTGCCTTTGTGAGCATCATGAGGGTAGCAAAGGGGGATTCTTTGAACTTTTCATTCTTTACCCTGTCTGGCCAATGGTATCATGAAACCCCCTGAAATAGAAAGGGACTTCAGTTTCTTATCTGGCTATGCTTAGGATGGGATGGACTCCAGGCAATCTTGGAGTTAGAGCTTATTCACACTTAACTCACATGAATTCAACAATTTGCACTCAACACAGAGAGGGGAAAAATTAAGCAGCGTGAATGATCTTGCAGTTTTTCACTGAAAACATATCTGCTCCAAACTGACTGTGTAAGGAGAGGTATAAACCTGTAAGTAACACCTTTATCCAGAGCTCAACCCAAGACAACACAATCAGATTTAATGCTGGCAGAAAAACTGTCTGGGTTGGACTTATCAAGAAATAATACAGTTAGTCTCCAAAGGAATTTGGAGGTAACTTTGGCCATGTAAGGTATTCACCTTAAGCGCTGACTCTAGTAACTCCACCTATGATTCAACGGCACTGTATAAAATGAACAGCACAGAGAAAAGGTCACAAACAGCATAATTAGCTGATAATAAAAATAGCTAACACTTTATAGGACTGTTCTAAAGCATTTTTACCTCTATTAACTCACTTAATCCTTAAAAACAACCCTAAGAAGTGAGAAGGCAGAAGTCTTTATAGATGAAGGAATTATGACCTGCCCAAGGTCACACAGCTAATAAGTGGCAGAAACAAGGGTATTAAGATATAAATGTGTGTTTTGTTCTCCCTACTGCAGGTTAGGTTTCTCTTTGCAAGCTCAGAAAGGTAACTGTGTCTTTGTATAACATTGTCTTGGGTGTGTTTTTGTGGGCCAGAGACAAAAGGAGGCTTGCCAGGCAGGGAAGATAATGTCTTTCCTAGCTATTTTTTTCCAAAAGCTTTGCCTCTCTGAGGGATGTTATCGTGGGTTATACCACACTGAAAGAAGAAAAGTTGCTTGAAGCTTTACAAGTAACTTGAATTGAGGACAGGTGAATATTTATCCAACAAGATGACAAGGACAAAGTCCTTCAGGGTTTCCACAAAGGCTGGCCCATGCCTGGTAGTTATCAGTGGCTGGAGTGGTAACTGAACAGTTAGAGCTTTAGCCCTGAGAACCACAGTGCCAACCACACTTGGAACAGAAGCCTAGGAATTTTGCCTTTAGGTAACATCAGGGCTGAGACAAAGAGTCTGAAAGTCATAACCTGTATAGGCCAGAGACAAATGGACCTTTCCCTGAAAACGCTGTCCTGCAAGGACATCCTGAGCCTTCGTATGACCCTACAGGGGAAAGGCTCGGAGCAGAAGAAGCTCAGGTAAAGACAAAGATTGGATTTTCAGCTATTACAGATTAAACATGATTTGGATAACTAAAAGAATGTGACATTTCTTGCCCCATGGTGTTGTGGAATAAAATGCATCCCTGCTATATAGATAAGGAGCAAATTCCTGAGAGAGGGGACTAGAGTTAACCTTGGTAAGAAAGCAGAGGAAAGAAGGTCCTGGGGAGATGAAGGAGGTGATGAAACAAATTAGGCCTCCACATAGATAACATTCCTGAACAAGACAAGATAAGGGAACAAAGGCATATCCCTGGCTGACTAGAGATAGGGGAACAAAGAAGAGACCACTCTGGGTTGCCCCCAGAGAGAATGATGGTCAGGGAGGGGACTTAACATGATGGAAGGGAGCGAGGAGGAAACTGGGAGGAAGAGTGCTTAAGTGCGTGTAATTAGTGTGCTACTTTAAATCTGCCTGCTTTGTATGGCATTTTCGCCACCACTGGTGGACTGACAGAAAAGACAGGATTGCAGGTAGATGGGGAGTTTGGTTTCATGACCTCTTTCAACACCAAGGTGACTTCTTCTCTCCAGATAAAGATAGCAATTCTGTCTATGACACATAACTGGTGTCATAATATGCATGATGCATGTGGGCTGGAAGGGCAAGAGAAGGATTGGTAGAGAAGATGAGTGAGGCAAAACTGGCAGGCCAGCGAGCCAATGGGCTCAGGTGGCCTAGCATCCCAAGGACAGAACCAGGGCCCATTCTACTACGATTTCATCAGGATATAGCAGGAGATGCCAGTTTTGAGATAAGAGAACAGAAGTGTAGGGACTCCAGGCTGACCTGACTCCCAGTCCTAAAGTTAACTGGTAGGAGAAATTGACCACAGTGGATGGAGGAGGGGGAAGGAACAGAGTCTAGACTGTCCATGAAATCAACAGAGAAGGAGACAAGAAGGGAGCAGGCCCTCAGAGGTCTCCCAGTGCCCAGAGCTGATGCAGGCTCTACTGGAAACAGTCTCGTGGGCAACATCGCCTAATTCTAAGCCCATCAAGGTGTGTTTTAACAGGAGAGGGGTTAGTGGTGATGGTGAGCAGTTCCATTAAGCCTGAGCTCAGGATCAGTGTTCCTGAATTCAAATCTCTGCTCTACCACTTACAACCTGCCTGTGAAATCTTAGACTAGTTAACCTCTACCTACCTCACTTATCTCTTGTATGATTGAAGATAACTAATACTACCTGATTTATAGAGTTATTATTTAGACTAACTAAACCAATTCAAGTAAAGCCCTTAATATTCAGAGTAACCCTACACTCCAGTTTGTCTGAGTCAGTACAGTTCATGCCTTTACCAAATATAATTATTAGTAGAGCTCCATTTTACTCTCAAAAGTGTCATCACTTGATTTCTGTTTGTGGCCAAGATAGAGTAACATGGAACAGAGTTACCATTCTGTCTGAAACAACTCTTTAAAGTGAACAAAGTATATATAATAATGATTCTTAAGCTATTGGATATCAGGGGAAAAGACAATGATTCCCTGAGAGATTAGCCCACTGCCTGCCTTAGCCTACTGCCTGGAGAAAGTTTCCAGGTTTCAGTGTAGGTAGGGGAGATGGAGCTGAAAGTCTGTGAATGCCAAGGCAGCTAAAGTTCTCAGAGCCCAGTGCCAGAGAAAAGGATGCACAAAGAGAGAACTCAGCTGCATAGGGTCGACCTAGAGAACCAATCAACACATGAGTGAAGAAACTTCCCCAAGTGCAGGGAGAGAAACACCCAAAAGGATTAGAACAATACTCTGTATTAGTGGCTTCTCCCAACAGCCCAAATGAAAATCTCATAATGCATGGGACATTGGTTAGATTACTAAGAAGGGTCTCGCCTGAGTAGTAGGAAAATAATTAATCCTAGATTAAAGGCTGCTATGGTCCTACCTAGCAAAGCTTAAAAGCAAGACCCACATGGATTAAATATTTTCCTAGAAATTTACTGTGTTCTAGAAAAGCTCTCAAAAACATTTATAGGAATACAAAATCCCGTCAACATAGAATTCTTTATACTGAGCAAAAGTATCTTTTGAAAACAAAGGCCAAACAAAGACTTTTTTAGACATGCAAAATCTGAAAGAATTTATAATCAACAGACCTGTACTACAAGAAACATTAAAGAAGGTACTTTAACCAAAAGTAAAATTATTCCAGATATAAACCTGGACTGGGAAAAAGTAATTTAAAAAATCAAAAATTGTAATTGCCTGAGAAATATAATTTATTTTCTTATCACTTAATCTTATCATTTAAATATTTATAAAAGATATTAACTGTTTAAATATATATATATACACACACACATACATACATTATAAGTATATGTATGCAATATTATAAAGTTATAAAATTATAAACCCTAAAGCCACCACTAAAATAACACAATGAGACTTCCCTGGTGGTGCAGTAGTTAAGAATCCACCTGCCAATGCAGGGGAAAAGGGTTCGAGCCCTGGTCTGGGAAGATCCCACATGCCGCAGAACAACTAAGCCCATGAGCCACAACTACTGAGCCTGCGCTCTAGAGCCCGTGAGCCACAACTACTGAGCCCACGTGCCAGAACTACTGAAGCCAATGCACCTATAGCCTGTGCTCCGCAACAAAAGAAGCCACTCTGATGAGAAGCCCACACACTGCAACGAAGAGTAGCCCCCACTCATGGCAACTAGAAAAAGCCCGTGTGTAGCAATGAAGACCCAACGGAGCCAAAACTAATAAATAAATAAATTTATTTTAAAATAGATAACACAATGAAGAGTTACAGCTAATAAACCAACAAAGGAGAAAAATGAAATCATGAAAAATATTCAATCCATGGACTTCCCTGGTGGTGCAGTGGTTAAGAATCTGCCTACCAATGCAGGCGACACGGGTTTGAGCCCTGGTCTGGGAAGATCCCACATGTCGCGGAGGAACTAAGCCCATGAGTCACAACTACTAAGCCTGCGCTCTAGAGCCCACGAGCCACAACTACTGAGCCTGCATGCTGCAACTACTGAAGCCCGCAAGCCTAGAGCCCATGCTCCACAACAAGAGAAGCCACCGTAATGAGAAGACTGTGCACCGCAACAAAGAATAGGCCCCCACTCACCGCAACCAGAGAAAGCCCACGTGCAGCAACAAAGACCTAACGCAGCCAAAAATAAATAAATAAATAAATTTATTCAACAAAAAAATTCAAAAGAAGGTAGAAAAAGAGGAAAAGAATGGTAAAAGAGACAATAGAAAACAAATAACAAGATGTAGCCCACACAAATGTATATAAGTCAAATACATCAATAAACAAATTAAATGTAAATGGCCTAAATTCCCAATTAAAAATCAGAAATTGTCGGGGCTTCCCTGGTGGCGCAGTGGTTGAGAGTCCACCTGCCAATGCAGGGGACATGGGTTCATGCCCTGGTCCAGGAAGATCCCACATGCCGCAGAGCGGCTGGGCCCGTGAGCCATGGCCGCTGAGCCTGCGCCTCCGGAGCCTGTGCTCCACAGCGGGAGAGGCCACAATGGTGAGAGGCCCACGTACCCCCCCCAAAAAAAAAAAAAATATCAGAAATTGTCAAATTGGATAAAAAAGTAATACCCAATTACATCTGCCTATAAGAAACTCATTTTAAATATAAAGACAAGATTAAAGGTAAGAAGATGAACTATATATACTATGCTAATATTAATCAAAATAAAGGTGAGAAAGCTATATTAATATCAGACAATATTAGATTTCAGAGGAAAAATACCAAAATTAAATATTGCCATTTAATAATAATAAAGAGGTCAGTTCAAGAGTATATAACAATTCTAAGTATCTACACTCCTAAACACAAAATACATAAATCCGGGCTTCCCTGTGGCACCGTGGTTGAAAGTCCTCCTGCCGATGCAGGGGACACAGGTTCGTGCCTTGGTCCGGGAGGATCCCATGTGCCACGGAGCGGCTGTGCCCGTGGGCCATGGCCCCTGGGCCTGCACGTCTGGAGCCTGTGCTCCGCGACAGGAGAGGTCACAACAGTGAGAGGCCCACGTACCGCAAAAAAAAAAAACAAAAACATAAATCCAAAACTGATGGAATTGCAATAAGAAATAGAAAAATTGGTATTTTTGTCAATTTCAACATTCCTCTCTCAATAATTGATAAGCCATGAAATCAGAAAATCAGTAAGAAGATAGAAGACCTGAACAATGCTATCAACAAATTTAACCTAATTGACATTACTACAACACTCAACAACAGAATATACATTCTTTTCAAGTGCATATAGAATATATACCAAAATAGATCATATTATAGGTAATAAAACAAGATTCAACAAATGTATAAGGATTCAAGTCACACAAAGTATGTTCTCTGACCATAATGGGATCAAATTACAAACCAATAATTAGGAAGATATCTAGATAATCTTCCAAATATTTGGAAACTAAATAACACACTTCTAAACAACCCATGAGTCAAGAAATCAAAAGAGTATTCTGATCTCAATGAAAATGAAAACACAATTTATTCAAAAATTTTTGGATGCAAACAAATTTATTACGGAAATTTATAGCACTAAAAGTACTTATATTACAAAATTAGAAAGGTCTCAAATCAATAACTTTGTCTTCCACTCTAAGAAAAAGAGGAGAAAATAAAACCTAAAATAAGCATAAGAAAGTAAATAAACATCATCATGGAAATCGGTGAATTAGGAAACAAAAAACAACACAGAAAAACAATAAAACCAAAACTTGGTTCCTTTATAAGCTCAGTAACATTGCAAACCTCTATCTGCTAATCAAGAACAAAAGAGAAAAGACACATATTTCCAACAATAGAAATAAGATCAGTGATGTGAATACAGATTCTACATATAGTCAAAGGATAATAAGGAATATTGTGAACAATTTTATGCCAATATATTTGACAACTTAGATGAGACAGAAAAATGACTCAAAGACACAAAATTTCCAAGTTTACTTACGAAAAGCTAGACTACGTTAATAGCACTATATCAAACAAAATTGTTGTTAAAACACTCCCACAAAGAAAACTCCAGGTTCAGGTAGCTTCACAGGAAACCCCTACCAAATATTTAAGGAAATAATAATACCAATTCTAGACAAACTCTTCCAGAAAGTTGAAGAGAAGGGAATACTTCTCAACTCATTCTATGAGGCCCCTTATGGTTTAAAAAAGAGAAAGAGACAGACATACAAAAACAGAAAACTACAGCTGTGTCTCTCATGAATATAGATGAAAAACATCTTAACAAAATGTGAGCATAGTAAATCCAACAATGTATAAAAAGGATAATACATCATGACCAACTGAGGATTATCCCAGGAAAGGAAGTTTGGTTTAACATTTGAAAACCAGTCGAAGTAATTTATGATAATTAGAATATTTTAAAGGAAAAACCATATACTCATTTCAATTGGTGCAGAAAAAGCATTCAACAAAATCCAACATTCATTCCTGATTTAAAAAAAAGAAAGAAAGAAAACCTCTAGGCCAACTAAGAATAGAATTCCTCAACCAGATAAGGAACATCTACAAAAATAATATAGCTAACATAATTCTTAATGGTGAAAGACTAAATATTTTACCCCTAAGTTCAGGAATAAGCAAGAATGTTCATTCTCATCATTTCTATTAAAGATTGTCCTGAAGTTCCAGCCAGTGAACTAAGGCAAGAAAAATAAAGACATTCAGGTTTAAGCAAAGCTACTTTAGTCACCAGTGACATGATCATCTATGTAAACATAATTAAATAAATTTTAAATGTTTTTTAAAATCCCATATAACCCCAAAAAGGTCACTGGAACTAATTCAAGAGTTTAACAATAATTCAGCATTCAAGATCAGTATACTTAAAAACTGTGTTTCTACATACCAGCAAGAAGTAATCAGAACTTAAAATATAAAAACAATACTATTTACAATAGCATCAAAAATTATGAAATACAGAGGGAAAATCTGACAAAAGTTATGCAGGACATGTACACTGAAAACTACAAAACATTGCTGAGAAATATTAATGGTCTAAGTCAATGGAGAAAAATATCATGCTTGTGAATGAAAAGACTCAATATTGTGAAGATATAAAATCTTCTCAAAGTGATATGTAGATTCAACCCATTCCTAATAAAACTCCCAGCATACTTTTTTTCTGGTTCTAAAATTCATTCAGAAATGCAAAAGATCTAGAATAACCAAAATAGTTTTGAATGAGAAGAAAAAATGTTGTAGGACTTAACACTATCTGACTGTAAGACTCCCTGTAGGCAATAATCAAGATACTTTGGTATCAGTGAGCAAGTAGACAAAGATCAGTGGAAGAGAACAGAGAGCCCAGAAACAGACCCACCCATGTATATGGACAATTAATTTTTTACAAATATTCAAAGGTGATTCAATTGAGAAAGAATAGTCTTTTCAACAAATAATCATACAAATATACATACATTCATATATATGTATACATACATACACAAATACATGTATATATACGTGTGTATATATATACCTCAACCCATACCTAACTCAATACACAAAAATTAACACAAAAATTAACAGAAAGAATCAAGCCCAGAAGAGTTCACCAGTAAACTCTACTGAACATTTAAGGAAGATATTATACCAAGTATCTACAATCTCTTTCAGAGAATACAAGCAGAGGTAATACTTCCTAACTTATCCTACAGGGCCAGCATTACCTTATTACCAAAACCAGTCAAAGAAATGACAAGAGAAAAGAGACCAATATCTCTCATGAACATAGATACAAAAGTCCTCAACAAAATATTAGCAAATCAAATCCAACAATGTATAAAAAGAATACCATCACGAGCAACTGAGATTTATCCCAGGTATGCAAGGTTAGTTCATCATCTGAAACTCAATTAATGGAATCCATTACATCAACAAACTAAAAAATAAAAATCACAGGATCATATCAATATAGGCAGAAAAAGCATTTGACAAAATCCAACATCTACTCGTGATAAAAACTTTCAGCAAACTAGAAATAGAGGGAAACTTCCTCAACTTGATAAAGAATAACTACAAAAATTCTACAGCTAACATCATATTTAATGATGAGAAATTTGAAGCCTTCCCACTAAGATAAGATACAAAGCAAAATATCCTCTCTCATCAGTAGTTTTCAACATTGTTCTGGAAGTTTTATTTAATGCAATAAGGCAATTAAAGGAGATAAAAAGTATACAGATTGGGAAGGAAAAAATGAAACTGTCTTTTTTCATAGATGGCATGATTGTCTTATAGAAAATCCAAAAGAATAGACAAGAAAACTCCTGGCATTACTAAGTGATTATAGTGAGGTTGCAGGACACAAGGTTAATATACAAATGTCAATTGCTTTCCTATATGCCAACAATTAAAAAGTGGAATTTGAGGGCTTCCCTGCTGGCGCAGTGGTTGAGAGTCTGCCTGCCGATGCAGGGGACGCAGGTTCGTGTCCTGGTCCGGGAAGATCCCACATGCCGCGGAGCAGCTGGGCTCGTGAGCCATGGCCGCTGAGCCTGCGCGTCCGGAGCCTGTGCTCCGCAACGGGAGAGGCCACAACGGTGAGAGCCGCGTACAGCAAAAAAAAAAAAAAAAAAAAGTGGAATTTGAAATAAAAAAACACAGTACCATTGGAGCTCAGGTCTTTTGAGCATGAGCTGCCTATTTTCCTTGCTTGAGCCTGCAATATATGCTGTAATTTCCTTCATCCAAAACAAACGACAACAACAACAGCAACAAACCACAGTATCATGTACATTAGCACAAAGAAAATAATAATAATAATTAGGAATAAATCTAACAAAATATGTACAAGGTCTATATGAGGCAAGCTTTAAAATTCTCATGAAAGAAATCAAAGAACTAAATAAATTGAGAGATATTCCATGTTCATGGATAGAAAGACTCAAAATTCTCAAGATGTCAGTTCTTCACAGCTTGAACTATAGATTCAGTGCATTCTCAATCAAAATCCCACAAGCTATTCTGTAGATGTTGATTCTAAAGCTTATATGGACAGGTAAAAGATCCAGAGTAGCCAACAAAATACTGAAGGAAAACAACAAAGTTTCAGGACTAACACTACCCAACTTCAAGGCTTACTATAAAGCTAGAGTAATCAAGACAATGTGGTATTGGTGAAAGAATAAACAAATAGATCAATGGAACAGAACAGAGAGCCCAGAAATAGACCCCCATAAATATAGTTAACTGATCTTTGACAAAAGAGCAAAGGCAATTCAATGGAGCAAAGACATTCTCTTCAATAAATAGTGCTGGGGACTTCCCTGGTGGTCCAGTGGCTAAGACTCCATGCTCCCAATGCAGGGGGCCCAAGTTCGATCCCTGGTCAGTAAACTAGATCCCACATGCCGCAACTAAGAGTTAGCATGCTGCAACTAAAAGATCCTGCATGCTGCAACTAAAAAAAAGATCCCACCTGTCACAACTAAGACCCGACGCAGCCAAATAAATGAACACACACAAAAAATTTTAAGTTTAAAAAAAAATTAAAAATAAATGGTGCTGGAACAACTGAACATCAACATGCAAAAAAAATGAATCAGCACAGACCTTAAACCCTTTACAAAAATTAACCCAAAATGAATTGCAGACCTAAATGTAAATCACAAAACTATAAAAATCCTAGAAGATAACATAGGAAAAAACCTAGATGACCTTGGGTATGATGATGACTATTTAGATAGAAGAGCAAAGGCCAAGTGCATGAAATAAATAATTGATAAGCTAGACTTCATTAAAATTAAAAACTCTGCTCTGTGAAAGACAATGTTAAAAGAATGAGAAGACAAGACACAGACTGGGAAAAAATATCTGCAAATTACACATCTGGTAAAGGACTGTTATCCAAAATATACAAAGAACACTTAAAACTCAACAATAAGAAAACAACCCAGTTAAAAAATGGGCCAAAGACCTTAACAGACACCTCACCAAAGAAGATATACAGGTACTAAATAAGCATATGAAAGACACTCCACATCATACATCATCAGGGAAATGCAAATTAGAACAGCAATGAAGTATCACTACACAACTATTAGAATGGTCAAAATCCAGAACACTGACAACACTAAATGCTGATGAGGATGTGGAGCAACAGGAATTTTCCCTCATTGCTGGTGGGACTGCAAAATGGTATAGCCACTTTGGAAGATGGTCTGGCAGTTTCCTACAAAACTAAACATTCTATATGATCCAGCAGTTGCACTCCTTGTTACTTACCCAAAGGAGTTGAAAACATATGTCCACACAAAAACCTGCACATGGATGTTTATAAGCTGCTTTATTCATAATTCCCAAAGCTTGGAGGGAAGCAAGACGTCCCTTAGTAGGTGAATGGGTAAGTAAACTGTGGTACATCCAGCAATGGAATATTACTCAGTACTAAAAAGAAATGAGCTATTAACCCATGAAAAGACATGAAGGAACCTTAAATACATACTTAAGTAAAAGAAGCCAACCTGATAAGTCTTCATACAGTATGAATCCAACTTTATTCTGGAAAAAATAAAACTATGGAGACAGTTAAAAAGATCAGTGGTTGCCAGGGGTTAGAGGAGAGGGAGGGATAAATAGGCAGAGCACAGAGGATTTTTAGGGCAGTAAAACTGCTCTGTATCATACCATAATGATGGATACATATCATTACACATTTGCCCAAACTCACAGAATGTACAACACCAAGATGAACTTTTATGTAAACCATGGACTTTGTGTGATTATGATGTGTTAATGCAGGTTCATCAATTATAACAAAGGTACCACTCTATTAATCGGGGAGGTTATACATGTGTGAGGGCAGGGAGTATATGGGAAATCTCTGGACCTTCCCCTCAGTTCTGCTGTGAACCTAAAACTCTAAAAAATAAAGTCTTAATTAAAAAAAATAAGAAAAAATAGTAGTAGTATAATCCTACCTGCCATGGTCATAAAGGTGCAGAAATGAAGCTAGGTCTGATCTAAAGATAGGCCCTAACAGTAGATCTAGGAGTGGGTAGTTGGAGAGGCAGTACAGTACTAAGAGCTTGAGTTAGGGGGGTGGACAAACATAGGTTAAAATCCTAGCTCTGCCATTAACTAGCCATACGACCTTGAGCAGGTGCCTAGCCTTCTCTGAGTTCTCAGATTCCTCCTCTATAAAGAGTGGTAGTACACCTAGGGTAGCTGGGGGAACCAAATGAGATGATGCAGGGGAAGAATGGAGAATCATACCCTGCATACAATAACAACATGGCAGCTTTTTTAAAAGAAATAGAAAAACATAGCAAAGGTCTGGGCCAGGAGGGGATACTGAGAAGAGATACTTACTTGGTCACTGGAGGCAAAGGTGAACCCCTAAGGCAGTATGCACTGTAGTGTGACCCTTGAGTACCAGGCTCTCTGCTAAACCTTGAGAGGATTAACAGGCTTGGTTCTGTTTTCAGAATGAAATTGTAATAGGAAAAAAGTATGAAGACTCTTTTTTTCTTTTTTTAATAATCTAGCTAAATGTGTTACTCTTCCTAAGCGAGTTGCTAATGGAACCATTCCACTGGCCACAGCATGTACTTGCAGAACTGTCACAAATGTTTAGAAACAAAAATATCCCTCTATTGATGAGGATGTCCTGTTCTTGAAAAGTGGAGTGTCTTGGGGACAGACAGTGATGCTAGGGGACAGAAAGTAATCTGATGACAGCAAGGGAGAGACAGACAGAAAACTAGACATATTTGTTTGCATAAAGCAGCAGATGCAAGGCTGAGCTGACCTCTGAAGGTCATGCTCCTCTCAAAGTCCTTTTCTTAGGGGTTGTCTTGCCTGTGGAATACAGGCTGCCAATGTATAATTTTCCAAAGTTAAAAACATAATTCTCATATAACCAGTGAGTACATGCCGAAGTTTTATTTAGCTTATCAATGAAAGAACTAGCAGGGTGACAAAACTGCATACAGAAATTGATACATATAGGACCCCTCTATATGCTGGATGAAGACTGCTGAATTAGATTCTAAACTACAAGGCAATAAAAGCATAACCATTGGTGTTATTTTTCTACTGCACATAAATCATTTGCATCTCTATCAGACAAAAACAATTTGTACCTTGTCAGTTATTAGTAAACAGTCGAACAAAGTTATGTTCCCCTACAGCAGAGGTCAGCAAACTAAGGCCCATGGGCCAAATCTGGTCTGCCTCATGTTTATGTAAATAAAGTTTTATTGGAATATAGTCACACACATTCATTTATCTATTGTCTATGGCTGCTTTTAAGCTACAACAGCAGAGTTGAATAATTGTGACAGAGACCATATATAACCTATGGTCAGAGACCATAGAATCTAAATTATTTATTATTTGGCTCTTTACAGAAAATGTTTGCCAACCCCTGCCCTAAAAAGTCAAATAATCCTTAGGTGGGCTTGTTAATCAGTACTCCAGCATGACATTGAAAGGATATGCAGGGATCAAATCCTTACAATGTACACTTTAAATAGCTTATGATTTTATTTGTCTGACTATATCTTAATAAAGCTGAAAAAATAAATAAAATTCTGCACAGGAAAAAAACAAAAAGAAAGAATACGTCAGAACCCTTTGGCTTTACTGCCAAATATCAGCTAGCAAGACAGACTGATTAATCTATCAGATAGAGAGAGAGAGAGATTTTTTTTTTTAACAAGGCTAATTGCCAAAAACTATAACTGAGGAAATGCATGACTTTCCTTTGGAAAGGGTGTGTGTAGACTGCCCCCATGCCTAATGCAGAATTAACAGAAGGGTTAAAAAGATGCTGAGTTAAAGGGTAAAATGTCCTGAAACTCTCCTTTGCCCACAGCTTCATCCTTTTTGTTCAATTTTCTTTTGGTCAGGCCATGCCCACATAGCACTGAGCATTGAATTTGACCCTATCTCTGACTGGGATAGCAGCTACTCCCTGCGAGTCCTGGAGGACACTTGGAGGCTCTCTTTGAGAGTGCCTTAAGTAAATGCAAGGGGGTGGGGGGCAGGGGAACTACAAGGATGTCCATCACAGAATTCATTATTGGCAACAAGGTAGAAATTATCTGAATTTCCAATGACAGAGCGTGCTTAAATAAAAAAAGGCTTAAATCAAGTCACACAATGAATACTCTGCAGTTGTTATAAATGGTGATAATGCTACATATTGGTCAATAAGGGAAGACATTCATTATGTATGGTTGAAAGAACAAAGCTGGTCCCAAACAGCATACACAGTATGATTTATTGTTTTAAAAGATATAAAGGTATAAAAAAAATGTGGAAGCACAAGCATGAACTTGATAATAGTTACTATCACTGGATAGTGAATTTTTATTTTCTTCTTTGTGATCATCTGGTTTTCTTTATCCTAATTGTGCTATAGTAGGTATGAACAACTTGTATAATAAATTAAGGAAAATTTTTAAAGGCTTCCCTCAAAGGAGCTATGTTATATTAGCTGTTTAGAAACAGTAACATGATTTTGTCTCACAATATACGTATCTATGTCAATACAGACTTTTTTTATAAGAAGTATGTCGCATAAATACTTCCCCTCAAGTAATCTAATGCATCTATGTCATTATAAACCATTTTATATGAAGAGTAACTTTCCCAAAGAAGACAGGCTGTCATAGAGGAGCCAAAGAGAGAATGAAAAAACGATTAGTAGGAGTTTATGTGCAATGCTATGGCAAATACTGAGGAGTCTAATGAGCTCGTTGATCCAATTAAGATTCTAATCATTTGACACAAATATAAACCAGTATTTCACATGACAGCATGTAGACTAACCCATATGACCTTATGTCTAAAGAATGTGCCATATAAAATGGTGAATTTTTAGGGACAACAAATACTAAAAATGCAATAACATTCTTCTTCCTGTTCTCCCTTCCCCACTTGCTTTTCAAGTGACATGCTTGACCTGCACCTGGCATCCTGTGTATTGCAATATGCCAGGCACTGTAAGGGTACAAAGAGCATGGACATCAATCCAACACCCCCATTCCAATCTGCTCGGTTCTGCTGGCCACATACAATCTGTTCCTGAGGTCAAACAAATTCCAATGAAATCTGAACAACTATTTTACTAGGAATTTTCTGTTTTCACAAAACAACAAATATAAGATGACATGACTAGCACAAGATACGTGTTTAATACATCCTTCAACTGCATGAATTGTAAACTTTAAATACAGTAAATGAATGTCTAGGTTTTAGTGAATGGTACTTCAAAATAGGAAAACAATATTTTTTTCCCCTCCTTTCTCTGGAATAATAGAGGATAAGTATAGAAGTGACAGTGTCCATCTTTGTTCTTATTTCTTCCCAGGGTAGAGGACATGTGATAAAAGAAAGGACTGCAGAAAGAGGGGAGTTGTGGAAGATGCCTTGTAAATTTTATTAAAATATGAATAGTGACACATTTATCATTTTTCGTATGAGAGCAGCACTGAATAGGATAGACAGAACAAAATAGGCTTGGGTTGGACAAAAGTTCTTAAGGATGAATTTTAGTAGGTTCTGATATCTTAGGTAAATTTGTAGGGAGAGGTACCTAAATCAAGAGGCTGTAGAATTTAGATAGATAAAGGAGAAAGAACTAAAACGCACGCACAATTAAAGGAGGTTTAGACAATTTATATTTTTAAATGCTAGTTGATTTATTCATGTTGCTATGTTAATGCATTTGAAACGAGTATTGACAAGGCAATTGGGAAGGTGCCCAAAGGAATGATTCCACACTGGAAATTTGTGACCAGAGGGGCCTTTTTTTCAAACTGACATTAGTTTTTCAATGAATTAATTGCAAACTTCAAGAATTATGAGATTTCCTAAGTTATTTGTATTAGGAAATGAACAGGAAAATGTAATTATTTTTTCCCTCAAATAATATTTGAGATCCGAAAAGAAGCTATGAGCTATGTCATATTTCTTGAATCTTTCTGACAGTTTATAATTACTTTTAATGCTGCTGTTCTCTAAATTATTAATGCTAATCTATCATGACAGGGGTTGAAGAGAACCAGTGATCATATGCCTTTTTACTAGCAAGGCTGGCTTTAAATAAATGTCTTAATCACAAGAAAATAGAAGAGTAGTTACTTTAAAAGAAATAGACTTTACCTTCTTTGGGGTCCCTTCCATCCCTTAAAATAAAATAAATACACACTGACAACAGTTCAAGCGGGATGACAATCTATGCAATAATTTCTGAAAGTGACATCGTGTGATGACACCTGGTGATTCACAGACTCAAAGAGTTGTAAGGTGTCTTAAAGCTCATCAGCTGCCACTTGCCTTTCAACTTGCCTGAACCATCTCTATTAATCACGGCCAGTGGCTACCTGTTCTCTGCTTGAATATCTTCAAAATCACAGGAATTCACTCCCTCCAAAGGCATTCCTTTCTTCCTTATTTTGAGTCAAGATCTTGCTTCCTATAAATTCCACCACCTGATCTTAGCTCTGTGTTTTGGTAGCACATAGAACAGGCAGTTCTTGTCACCCAGTACATCCTTGGCAACCCTTCACATATTTGGATATATCCTCAGTATTCTCTCTGGGTCTTCTCATTTCCAGGCTAAACACTCCAACTTCCTTTAATACGCTCCATGAGATTAGGGGCCCTCTGTTTAATTCATCCATCTCTAGCACCCAACATACCATAGATAATAAATAATACAGTCATCCCCCTTATCTGCAGAGGATATGTTCCAAGACCCCCAGTGGATGCCTAAAGTGGTGGATACTACCAAACCCTATATACACTATGTTTTTTTCTATATATACATACCCATGATAAAGTTTAACTTATAAATTAGTCACAGTGAGAGATTAAAGAAAACTAATAAAAAATAGAACCATTATAACAATATACTGTAATAAAATTATGTGAATGTGGTCTCTCTCTCAAAATACCTTATTGTATAAATGTAATGCCTTTTCCATCTTAACTAAGAATTTATGCACTGCACTGTGGTCATAAATTTTGCAGTTTGAGATGTGATAGCAAAACTAGCATGAATTGCTTTTTCCTTCTTCACGGTTTCACGGATAGAAGATTCTCTCTTACCAGAGATCTTAGTAACCTCAGCAGAAGATTTTTTTCTTTCCTTATTAAGTCAAGAACTCTCACCCTTTCACTTAAAGGAAGAATTTTATGGCTTCTCTTTGGTATATCCAAACTGCCAGCATCACTACTCTTGTGCTTTGGGGCCATTATTAAGTAAATTAAGGGTTACTTGAACACAAGCACTGTGATACCACAACAATCGATTTGATAACCTAGAAGGCTACTGAGTGACTAACAGGCGGGATACGCTGGTGCAAGATTTCATCACACTCCTCAGAACAGAGTGCAATTTAAAACTTATAAATGGTTTCTTTCTGGAATTTTCCATTTAACATTTTCAGCATGTGGTTGACCTCAGGTAACTGAAATCACAGAAATCAAAACTGCAGATAAGGGGGGAGTACTGTAATTGAAAGAATAAATGTAATGAAACCGAAACTGTACAACTCAGAGTGGGACTTTAACCCTGTGCCGGGATTCGAACCCAGCCTAAACCCAGATTGGAACTTGAACCCACGGTCTTTTAATTGAGATCACACATCTGGTCTCAGGACTTAATGAAGCTCTGGTTCTTGATGTCTCCTTGCAGAAAGAATTCAGTGAGAGACAAAAGTAACAAGTAAGAAGTGGATTTATTTAGAGAGAAACACACTCCACAGACAGAGTGTGGGCCATCTCGGAAGGCAAGAGGCCCTGAAATACAGGGGTGGTTAGTTTTTATGGGCTGGGTAATTCCACAGGCTGATGGGTGGGAGGATTATTTCAACTATTTGGGGGAAGGGACAGGGATTTCCAGGAATTGGGCCACTGCCCACTTTTTGATCTTTGATGGTTGGCCTCAGAACTCTCACGGTGCTGGTGGGTGTGTCACTTAGCTTACGCTAATGTATTACAATGAGCATATAATGAAGCTCAAGGTCCACTGGAAGTCAAATCTTCCACCATCTTGGACCTAGTTGGTTCTAACCAGTTTTTGTCATGTCCTATGACTATGTCATTCTTTGAAAGGTTGTGCCCTGCCCACTACCCTCCTGTTTCAGTAAGACTCTGTTAATCATCTTTAGTTTTCCACATGTTTTCATTTCCAATGACTAACAAACCTCTCCAGTCCTTGGCCAGTCACACCCAAACTCCTCTGTTAGGAGATGATCTCACCCCAATTCGCCAAAGAATGGGAGACTCATTCCCTAATTTCCTCTTTCTCCGCGTTTACACTATTCTTACTTACTTTACTTTGTTTCAGAGAAAAAGGCCTCTTATTTATCACCAAGGCTAATGCCACCATCTGAGTTGTTCTCCCTTCCACTCCTCCAACGGTTTTATTTCCAGTCTACACTTAATCTCTTTACAGACACTCCTTCAGTTTACCAGTATGCCTGAGCTGGCTTCCTAAAAACTAAACTTTCCCTTCATCTTGCCTTTCCCTCAAAAAACTGCCATCTTTTTCATTACTACCAACATCTGCAATCATTTTCTACGGACATACGGTATGTCTCCTTTATAAAATTACCAATATGTCATTGTTAATAAACACACACAAAGGTAAAAAAAAAAGAGAAGTGCCACCCAAAGATTCAGATTCTGTGTGTGGTAAAAATGATTAGTGAGAGTGGATTACTAATAATGAGGTGTCAATCCACTAAATTCAGAGATAAACTGAAGGGTGAGACAAGTCCTATTATCTAATAAACTAATGTTAACACTCTGGAAAAGGTTTTTATTGTTCAACATCAATGCATATTTATGCAGACATAGGAATAAAACTTATCTATCCATGAATATATTTTTTACAAAAACATACAGGCAGAATTTTGATGTCTAAATTCTGTTGCAAAATGCAAAAGTATGCCTTTTCTCCCCATTTTAAAATTCATTGTCAAAATTAAATGAATACCACATCCATATCCAACTTTAATTTTCAACTTGGGTTAATAATATCAGAAATCAAACCTCTAGAATACATTCTTATGTTTTCTTGTTATTAACTCCTCTTAACACATCTACATGTTTTACATTTGTCCGCATCTCACCATTTCTTCATGGTCAGTAAAACAAGATCATGCTTGTGGGTGGGGGCAGTGGTCCTTAGAGCAAGAGGTTGTATTAGGGAATCAGAATCAGGCACATATTTGACAATAATTAAAACTGTAAGGCTTTTAGGAGGCACTAGGCTAATTAACTTGCGCGCATTCTTTCATTGAGTTCTGGAAGGTATAATATTGCCTCCATTTTACAGATGAGAAAACTGAAATTCATAGACGTTAAGTAATATGACATCCCAGGCTATGCAATCAGTAAGGAGCAAAGCTGTGACTCAAATACTAACTCTAAAATTAATACTCTTAACTAGAGCCACATTCCACTCCGTTAGTATTATTTAAACTCTTTCCCATGAGTTAAGAATTAGGACTTGGAGGTGCAGAGAAGTGAGTGGTTTATGCAAGCTCACTTACACTGTTAATGGTAAGAACCCAGATCACACAGCATCTGGAAGAAAAGAGGGTTTCCAATCATCCCAGCTCCTTTCTTAGGATCCGCTTTCCCCTGGAAACCACTGGAGTTCTGACTGGGGAGCCATGGTCAGCTAGGAAGTAATTAGAAACTAGAGTTTGAGGGACAGGAGAGAAAAGCGGCAAGAGCTTGAGTCCCATTCCTTATTTGCCTATTCCTTCAGCCCTTTCCCCCACACTGTGACTCCACACTTAGGAAGCAGAGAATTAAACAAAAGCCTCTGCTGCTTCAGCACTTTTTCCTACGAGTATAGCTTTAACAGCAGCCTCTGTACTTGGGGAACCTGGCAATAACAGACAAAGCAAAATATCCTCTTAGTAATGAAGAGGAATCATTTGGGTAGCCTCTACCCTGAAAAACACCTTTCCCCACCTAACGTAAAAAATTAAAATCTACAAAGCCCACACCACTGCCAAAGTCACAGAGAATTTTTGCTGAGAACTTTTGCAGAGACCTTTTTCTGTACAAGCAGAAGACATTTTTGCAGAACACATTTGCATTTGAAAGTACCAACACATCCTAAATGTGCAGCATATGCACAGATCTGTGCAGTAGCAATTAGGCACAGAAATAACCAGTGCAACTGAATTAGAGTTGATGAGGTTTTTGGTGTTCAAGGCAGCCACCTCCTTTATATGACTAATCCCTACACATTCTTGGAGTTTCAGATTAGATGTTGCTTTTTCTATGAAGTTTTCCCAGACCCCGGAAGTCTAGGCTGTGTGCCCATCTGATGAATTTCCCCTTGCATTTGTCCTACTCATAGCATTTGTCGCCTGAGATCAGTATTACCAGTTTACTTCTGAGTCTCTCCCACTAGTCTGTTGGCTTTGTGAAAGCTGGGACATGTCTTATACACTGTATCACTAGTATGTCTCACAATGCCCAGCACAAAGTAACTGCTGAATAAATGTTTTTGAGTGGATTAATAATAAGCAAAAATGGAACATGGGACAGTTGCTTATAAAAAATTTTAAAATCTACCCAACTCTATTATCAGCTCCAATTATAAAATGTCATAAGACCAGGATGTGATGAAGTAAGTGGTGGTCATATAGATGACTCACACATATAGAACCATGAAAAAGAAAATAACATGTCCAGACCATGATAACATCATGCTCACTCCTGGATAAGAACTCTACTCAAAGTCTATTCATGAAGGCATTGGTAACTGCATAACAACTATGAACTGGTGTTTACCTAACCTATCTATGCTATCTATCCATCTATCCATTTGTCCATATATCTATCTATCTGTTATCTAGCTATCTATCCATTTATCTATCAATTGCCTGCCCAGCCATCTATTTATCCATTCATCCATCCATCTATCCACCTGTGATAAGTAAAATTTTAAAGATGCCCCCCCAAATTCCCATTCCCTGGTTATTCAATCAAACACAAATCTAGGTACTGCTGTAAAGGGAATTTACAGGTGTAATTAAGGTTCTAATCAGCTGCTCTTAAAATAGGAAGATTAGGGCTTCCCTGGTGGCACAGTGGTTGAGAATCTGTCTGCCAATGCAGGGGACACGGGTTCGAGCCCTGGTCTGGGAGAATCCCACATGCCGCGGAGCAACTAGGCCCGTGTGCCACAACTACTGAGCCTGCGCGTCTGGAGCCTGTGCTCCGCAACAAGAGAGACCGCGACAGTGAGAGGCCCGCGCACCACGTTGAAGAGTGACCCCCGCTCGCCACAACTAGAGAAAGCCCACGCACAGAAACGAAGACCCAACACAGCCAAAAATAAATAAATAAATTTTTTTTAAAAAAAGGAAGATTATTCTGCATTTCCTGGTGGACCCAATGAAATTACACAAGCCGTTAAAAGCAGAAGAGGAAGCAAAAGAAATGAGGCAGAAGGGGAAGCAGGGGAAGAGTGAGAGAATTGACCTGCCCTTGCTTGCTGGGGTCCTCAGTCTTATGATGATGAGGAACTGAATTTCGACAGACAAGCTAAACAAGCTTGGAAGGGTATTAATCCCCAGAGCCTCCAGCAAGGAACACAGCCTGGGTGATACCTTGACTTTGGACTCATGAAGCCAGGGCAGAGAAACCAACCAGCTGACCAGATTTCTGACTTATAGGACAATGAGATTAAAAAAACTATGTTGTTTTAAGTCACTAAGTTTAAGCTACAGCAGCAATAGAAAACTAACACACCATCCATCAATCTATTAACTATCTGTTTAGCTATTATCTATCTATTATCACTTATCTATTACCTATCTATCAATGTTATCTACCGGTCACATATCTATTACAGCATATATAATCTATTATTTATATATTATCTATCTAAATAGTATCTATCAATCCATCCATCCATCCATCTTTGTTGCCTGACCTGGTCCAGAATTCTTAACAGCAGCCTTTTCTCCCTGAACCTGACACCCCCGTTGCACCCCAACCCTGACACTTTCCTCCCGGGAAAGACCAGCAACAACCACCAGAAAGCCTGGGAACCTCTCTAACCTGCACTTGCCCTGGAATCCCCATCTCTTCCCATAACCTCTTCCTCTGCTTGACATTCCCTCTGCTTGATCTTCTTCCCTCCAGTTGGCCTTCACTCAAATAGACTGCCCAGCTCTGCGTCCCGACTCCACCCCTGGATGCTCAACTCCACCCAGTAGGTAAGTACCCACTACCCCATCCTTAACCAACCCAGACTCAGTCACCCCAACCAATGAGCAGTACCTCCAAGGCCATGGCTGTCTAAGAAGCACCCCAGAAAATCATCAGGACATAGTTCATTTACTTCTATGAATTGGATCCATTTTGTTCTCAATAAATCTTTTCTCTTTATAAAGATCTGATTTCAAACAACTGTTTCAGAGATACCCAAAGCAGGAAACTGTCACTTATATTCACCATTCTGGTACTAAGAAGCATTACATCTTTGAGAATGGTGCCAGCACAGGGCCAAGGGGTCTACTGGGATGTGTTATCTTTCACAGCGACACTTAGGCAATATTTCTTTATAAAAGATACTGTGCTGTCCTTCTACGATCACATACCAGAACTGAAATGGCCATCTAAATCCAACCTCATAGAAGAAGATTCAATTTTAACTATTGATTCCCTTAGAAATATAGGTCTCGCAGCATATTACTTGCCATAGATATGAGGATTTTATATAAGTATGTAACTGTGTATACATGTGTGTATTAAAATATATATAAATTTTGAGTCCTTGTTTCATGCCAGGCATCAGACATACACACCATTACCTGCATTTTCTCCTATAACCCTTACAACTCTATAAAATTTGTCCTGCTATTACCTGCATGTTGGAGATGAGAGGTTAAGAAATAAATCTGCCCAAGGTCACACAGCTAGAACATAATGGAGTTGGGATATAAACCCAAGGCTTATTCTCTCAACTACTGTACTCCGTTTTGTTCTTATCATGATGAGAGTCACTAGGATGTTGTGAAAGGAGCATCCGTGTTCCTTGGATAAATCACATCACATTCCTGGCCCTCAGTTGTGAAATGAGGGAGATGGGCCATGTGCTCCCTCAGGCTCCATCAGATCTAATGGTCTGCAGTTTCCTGGAATGGCCCCTCTGATTGGGTCCTGCTCTAACCATGATGCCAGAGACAGATGGGGGGTTACTATGTATCATCACTGCCTTTCTCTTTTCTGCACTAACCTCCTGATGTCATACACATCATTGTCCTTCCCTTATTCTAAAGATCATTTAACACTCTATTTAGTCACCCTTGATAATGCTCTTCTTTCCAAAGTTAGTGAGAGGAGCCGTTTCAAGGTGATTTCTCTATACTGAGCACATGTCAAGCTCTGGAGAGCAACTGACAAGCATCCTAGTTCTGGAGCAGGTAGATGCAGTGAGGCCAACACCAACAGCAGAAATAAACCAGGCTAGGGAGAGATAGACCAGTTATTTATCAGAAAAGAACCAGACTGTGGCTGACAATACTCACTTCTAGCAACACCCTTCGGGAACCGTCCATCCTGACCCTGAACCACCAGGGGAGTAGTATAGCGTGATGTAAGGAGTGTAAACACATTTCATCTAAGTCACCAACTCCAGTTGATTATGAGTGGGCTCCTGAAGTGCTGAGGTGAAACACACTAGAAGACAGGTCTCAGCTCAGCAGGAAGGAGCACTGATCGATTAATGATGTCTGTCAGGGGCAGAGCATTTGAAAATAGGCACCAGGCTCCTGGCTACCCACAGACCCTGCAAAATCAGTGAGTGGCACAGGCCGTGCAGTTAGATGGGCATAGGTTCAAATCTCAGCTCTCCCATTTACTAGCTGTATAATACTGGGAAATTTTCTTAAACTTCTGAGTGTCAGCTAAAATGGAATGGTTTAAGAATGAAGACTGAAATGTTTGGGCAGTGCTTAGCAAGGACCCATTAACTCATTAGCAATTATAAGTTTTCCCAAATAAAAAGCAGTGAAAAGAACACTGCTAACTTTAGTTGGGTGAAAATATTTTACTTCTCTCCATCTGTCGGATTGGTGCAGAAGTCACAAACTGGCAGTCATGGGCTTAATCTCACATTTATACCTACTTTAATTTGGCTCATGTTGTTGGTTTGCACAAAGTCTAAATAATGTTTGAATTAGTTACAAGCTTATTTCACAGTTTTTTAAAAATCCATATATCTTACTTCTTTGAAAAGCCTGATCTGACAACATTGGTCCCATTCTCAAATGGCATCAACTGGGGCTAACTGGTGGCTGCTCCCTTTGGGGGATTCCTGAATCTTTTTTCCTTCCTTTCTTCATTATGATATAGGTCATATATTCAGAAGAGTGCATAAAATATATGTACAGTTTAAAGAGTAATTATAAAGCCAACATCTATGTAACCAAGTCCCAGGTCAAGGAGTGGAACATGGCCAGCACCCCCAGAAGACCGCATGTCCTTCCAATCACAGACTCTACCTCTCTCTAGGGTCACCACCATGCTGGCCTTCGTGATAATCATTGTCTTGCTTTTCACTATGTTTTTACCATGTAGGTATGTATCTCTAAACTACGTAGTTTGGAGAACTGTATGGACATGAATTCTTATGGAATGTCTTCTTTTGGGTCTAGCTACTTTTACCCAACATTATGGTTGGAAGATTCACGCCGGTTGCTATATTCCATTTACTTTCACTGCTATGTGGGTCATGCCCTCTTCAATTTTACTCTCTGTCATCTCTCCCCCTGGCCCTATTATAAGCATCCGAATTTGTGCTTTTATATCAGGATACACATCCCCCCAGATGCAGGGAAATAACTGCCATTATAAGCATGTTTGATCACTCCAACTAAGATTCCCAGCTTGTTCCACAGCCCTACTGTGAGTTCAGCTTGGTGATAACCCCCAGGAGGCTTCAAGCTAAGGAGGCTCAGTCTATCCAATTCCTCCTCCATGTCTCTCCTCAATCCCTGGTGACCTCCCCAGCCCATCCAGTAAGTGATCAGGCAGCAAAGGCTGACTGCACCATATTTATCGGTCCCTTCTTCTCAATAAGGAATTAAGAGACTCAGTGAAGCCAAAGCCACACCACCCCTCTAGTAGCACATGGGGCAACTTGCAGCAGCTCTATCCATGGCTGTTTATCGTTATCTTGGCTTTATGAGTCTTCATCCAGATCTCAATCTGTGCCAATGGTTCCTCTGCCAAGCCAATTTGAATTAATTTGACAAAGCAAAATTTTGTGATAAAATGTATCAGCTGCATTACTGGAATAAGATCTATGACTTCTGTGACCCTTTCATCTTCTAATTTAGCCATTCTATCAATAAAAGCAATCAAGTTTTCTTGGCAAATTTTTCTTTATAAATCAGCTTTATGGGTCATGCATTCACATTCTTCTTGATGTTTATAGATTTTCATTCCTAATATCAATTGCATTGTTTTACTACAATGGAAGTGAGACATCTAAGACAATGAGAATAGGGGAGTTTTCCAATATACTTCTGGCTATAAAAGTCAGGATCAGAGTTTCAGGAATGCTGAATGGCTTTAGTCTACCAACCATCTGTGGCAGGTAGGGGAAAAAATTCCAACCTTTCAGGCTGGCATACAAAGTCCTTTGACCATCTGACCCCAGCCAGCCTCCCCAGTCTCATCCGTCTCATGCATGAATGACCTGACAAGGCCCTGGTGTGTCGTAGTCATTAATCCTTTTTTTCTCTCTCTGCAATGCCCCTGTGTCAGTTAGGACTCTTTAGGTTGTGAGTGATAGAAAGCCAAGGTAATGACAGAAATTGGCTTAAGATAAAAAGGAATGTATTGGAGCAAGTAATTTAAAAGCCCAGGGATAGTACTGACTACCAACTTCAGGTATTCAGGTACCACTGGATCAGGACTTCAGCAAAGGAGATAACTCTCCTCCCCTCCCCACCCTTCCCCTCCCCTCCTCTCTCCTCTTTTCCCCCTCTCCCTCTCCTCTCTCTCCGCCACCCACACACACATTCTGCATTACAATTACATAAATGCTTTTGGTTTCTCCAGCGTTTACATCTTCTCACTTCCAGTCATGAAAAATAGAAAGTCTCTACGATACATTGGATGGTTTTTCTAAATTCTTCACTCATTCTATGTCATAGAATTATACAAGTATGGCAGTAGTTCTCAACCGAGGGTGATTTTTCCCCAGTGGGACATTCGGCCATGGCTGGAAACATTTTCGGTTGTCACAGTTTAGGAGGCACATTACTGAGGCCAGGGGTGCTGTTGATATCTTACAATGCACAGAACAGCCCCCACTGTCTGGCTCAAATGTGAATGGTGTTGATGTGAGAAACCCTGCTCTATGCCCCTAGCTGTGTGAACTGGCAGTGACTACATTTCTCTCTGCCATTAGAGGCTACAGAATGCTGGGTCTGCTGCCCAGGCACAAACTGGCCTGGTTCACTTGGCTTGGACCACACAGTCTATACATAGACACCACACACAACTGTGCACAAGCTGCCCAGCTGAGGGACGAGTGGGGCTGAGCTGGGTCTGATGGCCCATGACCAGGTAGAACTCTCCAACCAGAGAGGATGTCTTTTCCCAATTTTCATGGATTCCCAGAAGTGGCAGGAGAAGAAGCCAGGCTCTCTCCTGCATCTCTAACTAAGTTTATATTTTCACTTCTTAAGGTTTCTAGATAGTTCATGTTATTCTTTGTGATCTTAAGAAGGACATGATGAACTGCCTATTGCATTAGTAAGCAGACCTGGTAGATGACACATGTGGTTTCTAGGTAATTAGCTTCTAAGCATCATTCTAGGGTTCCCTTCCTTCCATCTGACAGCCTCACCAGAAGCTCATGGTCTTCTAAGAAACGCTGCCTATTGTTGTCGTTGCAGGGTGAGGATATGGTTAAACACCATGGTGGTAGGCAGAAGTCTGAGATGCCGTCAGGTTTCTCATCTCTGGTATACAAGCCCTGTATAATCCCTGAAACTATGAGTATGATGAGGTATCACTCCCATGGTTATGTTATGTTATAAAGACAGTTTACGGATGTAATCATGTCTTAAATCAGCTAACCGGAAGACAGGCAGATTATCTGGGTGGGCCTGACCTAATCACAGGAGCCCTTCAAATTTGGGTCTACAGGTCAGCAACAGAGGAGGTCAGAGCTTCAAAGCACAAGAAGAATTTAATATACCATTGCTGACTTGAAGATGGAGGGGCCAAGGTGGCAAGGAATGTGAGCAGCCTAGGAGTGGCCCAGATGACAGCAAGGAAATGGGAACAGCAAGGAAATGGGAACCTCAGGCCTACAACCACAAGGAATTGAATTCCTCCAAAAGCAAGGATGAGATTGGAAGCAGATTCATCCCTAGAGCCTCCAGATGAGAACTCGTCCAGCCAACACCTTGGTTTTAGCCCCGTGAGACTGTAAGCAGAACCCAGTTATGCAGCACTGCACTTCTGACCTACAGAACTGTGAGCTAATACATGGGTATTATTTAAGCTGCTAAATTTGTGGTCATTTGGTATGCAGCCAGAGAAAACTAATACAACCGTGACTAGACCTGTAGTCACAGCAAATACCTCAAGCCCTTTGCTAACCATAAAACATTTACTTTCCACTAATCCCCACTCTCTTTCCACACCACTATAAGTGTGGATGATTCACCTGATGTCTTGCAAGCTCAGTCACACCTGAGTAAATTGTTTCAGCATAAGACCAAAGGAATTTACTTTCACAGAGTTAAACCACAGTTTCCTTTAATATTCCATTAATACTCAGGTTGCACCTGACCTTAACCACCCAGTAACGCTCATTTTAAGAGTTTAAAGCATATTACTTCTAAAACAAGATGCAAATATAGTATCAAAAAAGCAGTCACCCTAATGCTGGGCTTTATTAGGTGTAGCAGGATTTCACAGCAGGTCCTCCTGATTCTTTAATATTCACTTTATCTCCACCAGAGGCTGTGAGGCTGAATAGAGATGATGTCTCAGGATTGTTAAACATAACTCCAGAATGCGTGCCTGAAACACATTCTGGTTGCTAGAAGATGTAAGATATAAGAGACAGGGCTGCTCTATGCTGATATAACTCTTCCTACTGAATCCCCAACTTCAGCCAGAGAAGAATTTTTAAGTATTTGGGCCAAATGTTCATCTTCCTGCAATCTGAGAGGTATTTAAAAAGTTATCCACCAGCTCCCACTATAATTTGAAAGATATATTGGAAAGAAATATTGTGACTTGGGAGAAGATGTTTTGATCATGAATTAAAATTTCATAACACCACTACAGCATTTTTGATGGTACTTTTGTCTGCCTGTGAAGCATCTCCCTTGAGTTCAGCTGTGCCATTTGCATTTTTAATATTTAGTTGTTTCTAACTCATGCCTAGACTTTTTGACCATGTTTATATTAGACTCTAAAGAAAAGCACTGGCAGTTCCCAGTTGTTTTCTACAGAATGCTCCTGTAAGTTGCTTTTAAGCAGATCATTGCACAAAAACACTCCTTTTCTCTTGGAAACACTTTTGTAAAGGAGTAAAATGTTCCTGACTAATGATTAGCATCAGAAAAGTTATAGTTATAACGAATATGCAATAAAGGAAAAGATCTACCATAAACAACTCTGGATAATTAAAAACTTACAGAAATTACACTTGTTTCATAAAATGAACATAAACATACCATATATACAGATTGATTATGACTGTATTTAATATAAACCAATATAGTGGCTATTATTTAACAATTGGGCTTATTTGTTTATATTTAGAAAGACTTCTTTAAATGTTGTGAATGGTCTATTTTGTTTTTAAAGTTCCTCAGGAGTTTTGGACCAAATGTCAATATTCCCCCTTATAAGTTTCCTGGAGCAAGGAAACCATCATATTAATGGTCACAAAACTACCCTCAACTTCAGAATTATATTTTTCAATTTAGCATTGATTAGCTAATTCGTGTGCCTGTGTTTGTGTGTGCAGGTATGTTTATATATATGTGCATGTGTGTGTGTACCCACACAGGAGAACCAGAAGTCTGCCTTCTCTTCCGATTTCCCTGCTTATCCTCCATACGAGACCCTACTCCACCCACCCACCTCCTCACTCCTCTGTGTCTTGACATCATACTAGTGCAGGTCCTACATAGCAAAATGTGAAGAGGTGAAGAGGAGAGGGCTACTTGGCTTAACGGAGGGATGGCTTGTGGAGCAAAGGATGAAGAAAAGCGGGCTGGTGCTGGCTGATTATGTCGATACTACTATTTTTGCACCAGTTGACTACAGTATTTTCTCTACATCCTGCTTCCTCTCTGCTAGAGATAGACCCAATAAGTAAATCAATATAGTGGGAAATGAGGTACCAACACTAAATAAAATCAAACAAGCTTAACAATAAAATTCAAAACTTGAGAAGTGGCAATAATCCCTATTCATTCTGCCTCTTCATCAACCTTGGAGACCAACTTGGAATTCTCATGTCAGTGCAAGGATGAGAAGGAGTGCAGGGTGGCGTGAGATACCTTTTGTGGTTTGTTAGTTACTTTTCCTACCCCAAATATTCCTCTCTTTTCCCCTTCTCCTCTACTCACAGGGGTGGACACCTGACATGAGTTTACCTGTCAGAGTATCCTGTTTTTCTGAACACAGTGACATAGAGCATGTGATTCAAGAAAGGCCAATTGGGTTTCCTCACTGGAATTGACATACAGATGATGGAAGAGGGAAATTCCCTTTATGTTGGTATGAATAATCTGGGGCTGCCAACAGCCATTGTCCTTAGACACATGGAAAGAACTTGTCTGCCAGATGAGGAGAGCCAAAGACCAACAGAGATAACAGAAAGGGATGGATAGAGGGATGGGTGGATGGATGGAGGAAATGGATAGATGGATGGAGGGATGAATAGAAAGATGGATAGATGAATAAATGGATGGATGAGCTCTCCCTTATCTTCTTTTAAGGGAAGAGAGGTGCCAAAAACTGTGTCCCAAAGCATGAGGGTGTCTCTCCCCAATCTGATATTACATTCATAGACCATGGTCTTTAATCAAATTCATCAGCTACTCTGGCTTGGTTCCCCAGTGCTGGCAACTTGAATTCTCAAAGTCCCAGGGAGATTTTGAATGAGCCCCTAACCTTGAGCAAGAAAAGGATCTGAGTAACAGGCACTGTCTTCCACCAGCCTTCAAACCCAGAGCCATCACATTGCACACTTCCAGGATGTGAATGGGGTCACATTGCATGCTTCCAGGAGATAAACGGGGTCTACTGGCATTGGACCAGGTGGTGGTCAGCCCCACCTTGTGTCCCATTCTTGGGAGAAACTCTTTTATCCTTTATCTAAGTCTTTTCCCAAATGGATCCTCAGCTTCTCATCAAGTACACTCTGTGGTGGTCTTTCCCTACCAGTGCTTAAAGCATGTCCAGATTTTAGGATAAACACTACTTAGGCCCAAGCTGGAATCCTGGCAACCTACGCTCATCTCCTCTTCTACCACTTGCCCCTCTGGCCTCTCCTGCCATTATTTGGCAAATGACGTGCTTGCTGGGCCAATCACTGGACTGTAGAGGGGTAACGTGATGGCTTCAGCCCCTCAGCATTTATATGGGACTTCTGAGCCTAAAGGAAAGACAAAACTTGCCAAGTATGAGGAATGATTTAAAGGCACCTTCTCAGAGCATACCATCCAAGCATAATGTTTAGAACTTGTTTAAATCCTGATTCAAACAAACCAGTAATAAAAAACACCATGTATGTTCCTATCAGGGAACTGAACACTGATTGGATACTTGATACTAATAAGATATTTTCATTTTTTTACATGTGATAATGGTATTGTGATAGTGCTTTTTTTTAAAAAAGAGTTCTTATCTTATACATACTGATGTATATGCAGATGAAATTAAACGATGGCTGAGATTTGCGTCAAAATAAACCTGTCAGGGTGAAAGAGGTACAGAGAAGTAGGTGGGGAGAGAGATAAAACACATCTGTTGAAAATTTTGAAGATGGGTAATGATTACATGGGGCTTCATTGTACTAGTATGTCAACTTCTGTCTATGCTTGAACATCTTTATAATAGAAAATTTAAAAATAATTTCAGCCATCTCAGAAGGCAGGGGTTCCAGAGTTTCCTCACTATAAGCAAGGGGATATATCTACATTAGCATTTCCCAGATGGAAGAAACTTAACTGCCCAGTGGAAACTGTCTTGAAATGTCTAGTTCTCACCAAAAATATATAAGAAAGTCAAGCTCTGTACACCATGCCAAGTTAAGCTAGAGAAAGCAATGTTCTATCAAACCACAAAGATCTAGAAAATATCTGTTTACACTCAAACTAAACAAAATTTTAGTAACATCTTAGCTCAAGCCAGACCACCATATCTCCACCTTCTGGAGTCAAAGAAGAGGGTATGGTTTCTAACTGGAGGCAGAAAGATAGTCCCTTTGAACACATCCAGTGACCACAGGAGCCCCAGGAATTCCTTCTCAGGTGGTCAGTTTAGACTAGATATTCATAATGTGGGCTTTCAGTGCACCAACCACTTCTCAAACATTACTACTTCTATCATATCCATCACTGTATTAGTCAGAATTCCCCAGAGAAACAGAACCAATAGGATATCTATAGATACATAAATATATAGGTATAAGAAGAGATTAATTGTAGGAATTGGCTTACTTAGTTATAGAGGCTGAGAAGTCCCATGATCTGCCATCTGCAAGCTGGAGAACCAAGAAAAACAGTGGTACAGTTCAGTCAGTCCAAATGCCTGATGATCATGTGGTGATGGTGTAAGTCCCAGTCTGAGTCCAAATGCCCAAGAACCAGGAGCACTGATTTCCTAGGGCAGGAGAAAATGTCTCAGCTCAAGCACAGAGAGCGAATTCACCCTTTCTCCACCTTTGTATTCTATTCAAGCCCTCAACAGGTTGGATGATCCCCACCTGCATTCGTGAGAGGGACCTTCTTTATTCAATTTATTGACTCAAACACTAATCTCTTCTAGAAACACCCTCACAGATACACCCAGAAATCATGTTCTACCAGCTCTCTGGGCATCCCTTAGCCCCGTCAAACTGACACATAAAATGAGCCATCAGAATCATATTAGAAAAAGGCATTCAAGGATTCTTCCATGTGATATTCAGAGATGCAAAGTTTGCCCCTTTTAAGCCAGTTTCGGTTATAAGTCTTTCTAAGCAGCAAAATAACCCACATGAATAGAGGGCCCAGGGTACCTAGCATATATATACCCACTCCACATTTATTTCTACCAAATCACTGTGAGGGTATCATTCCTGCCCTCAGAAAAGGAGTCTCTGCTCGGTTTTATTCATGGGAACAAAAGAGATCTCTGAAAACTGTGTGTTGAATAACTCCACGGTCTGCTGTGCATCATCTTTACTGACAGTGAGGAAGATATTAGCTGTGTGGCAGGACTATCATCTGAGTATGGCTGGGCACAGAACCTTTAAGAAATATTGGGCTTTATTTTCCACACTGACCCAGCAGGACTTAGTGAGAGAGGCAGATGGTGTGGTGAGCAGAACAGCCCTGGCTCTGAAGAAGGAGGTGCCACCTGAATAGCCCCAAGTGTGTGCCTGGATGTTGGCATCTCCTCCCCTGCCACTTGTAGCCTCTGACAATCCCAGCCCTTGTCATCTGTGGGTTCTGATCACCCTCACCCAGAGCAATGGAGGCCCACATCCAACAAGGGGATGCAAGCTTCCTCCTTGTCTCTGAGTCAATGATCAGGTAAGATGAACCCATTGAACCATGTGTTCCCACGAGCCCATCCCCAGCCACACTAGCTGTGCCTTTCCTCCTTATTTAAACTCTGCACCTGTGGTTCTCAGCCATAAGCATGCATCAGAATCACCTGGAGGACTCCTTCCATCACAGATTGCCCACTCCACCCCAAGAGCTTCTATTCAATAGAATTTGCATTTCTAATGAGTAGCCTGGCGACACTGATGCTGCTGATCTGAGGACCACCCTTTTAGAAGCATTGCTCTAGAGCTCTCCTAGGGTCTGAAGCTTTCACCTAAATCCCAGTCTCTTTGGTTCGTGCCCTCTTCTTCCTTGGCCTGGACTTTGGCCTTAACCCCAGATGGCCGAACCAGAAAGACTGTGACACAGGGATGAGCCTGATTCAGCTTCAAGACTCCTGCTGGTTCACTGCGAGACCTTTACTTAGACACCATTTAGGATGGTCACCAACCTTGAAAAAGACTAAATTCTCCATATGTTCTAGGACACTGTGATTTAAGTTGTTGCTACTGTCTCAGTGCCTGTCCTAACATTAGGTTAAATTCCCTTAGTTCCTGTCCCAACCATCCCCAGGTGTCTTCCTGCCCTGCAGCACCACTGCCAAAGGTCCTAACCCTACGTAACTATGTCAGCAGGATAGTGTTCCACCCCTCTACACCTCTTTTCACTCCTGGAAGCCCAGATCTCAGGCCACCGAGATGACCCTGGTGCCTGCACTGCTGATTTGTCTAGTATTACTATTACTACTACTGCTGCTGCTGCTGCTGCTACTACTACTACTATATGCTTTTCCAGGACACAGAAGGTCTCTCAATTCAAGCCCAATTGTATAAATAACTATCTGGGAAGAATTTGGTCAAATGCCTTACTCCTCTGGGCCTCAGGGCTGGAAGATCCCAGGCTCCACCTGCAGATGTCTGATTTCACGGGGCAGAGAGTACCCCAGCTTTGCCATTTTCTCAAAACTTCCTTAATGATTACAGTGTGCTACCGGAAATGATCCTTCCTCTCAGTTCACATTTAAAGAGACCAAGACTCAGAACAGTGACGTGTGTAAGTTCCACAGAGAGCTATTAGAATCTCATACTAGCATTCCGTCCTCCCAATTCCTAGTTCACAGATCCATGTAGACGCTGGAATAGATGCCAACTTCCCACTCCTAGGCAGGCCTGAACCAGAGTAATGGTTACCCAGCTTGGCTGAACCTGTGGCGCTTGTTAAAATGGAGATCTGGAATCTCACTCCAGGCCTCCGGGCTGCATAGGGATCCCTGAGGGGGACACGGAAAAGAGGGTGACTGGAGCACCCCCTAGAGGTCAGAGCGTGTCATCAGCATCCTCCAAGCCTCAGCACATTCCCTCTTCCAACTGAGTTAGCATCCTGGCTCTGGATTTGCCTTCCATTCGCTGGCTGGGAGGCTCTGAATAAACGTCACACCTTACTCTGACTTGGGCTCCAGATTTGAGGCCCTAGCTTGGCATCTTAGCCTATGACCCTCAGCTTCTCTCCCTCTCTCCCCAGCATCCCCGGCTGTAGAGGCTGTGTGCCTCCCTTACAAAGGACCTGATTCCATCACTGTTGGGCAAATCTTCAAAGGCCTTCCCTGCCCATACTAAAGCAACCCAGCCTATCCTCTCAGGGGCTAGAAAACTGGACTCATTATACACACTATTAACCATAAAGGCTTCAGGGGCTATTAGAGAGAAACAAAAGTTCCCCCAGTGGCTTCCGTGGATGGTCTAAAATGTTTGTCATTGTCCTCAAACAATAGACTGTTACAGGGACATAAAATTCAGCCAGGTCTGAGCAGAGCCCTGGCTCCTCACTGGTTTATTTATGTCATTTACTGGGAGCTATTAAAGAATTGTTTTTCTCGGTCAGCCAAATACACTGATGGAAGCACATTGTCAGCCTTCAAAAACCAGAATCACATCATTGTCCAGTAAATATGTTCTTGCTCTTTTACAGAGTTTTTAAATCGTGCTCTATTGAGGAAAAGAAAAATGGTATGTGTGTGAGCATGGACTGAAATCCCCCCACGCTTGGGGGAGGGTCAGCTGGGGTTCTGGTATGTTTCAACAAAATGCAGCAATTTATTTGTAGAAATACCATTATAGCTAATAGGAGTTAAAAACCATTTTAAAAGATAAGGATGTCTAGTCATTTCAAGATTATTTTGTGAAATGTGCCCTGCTAAAAAAGGAATGAGGGCTTCCCTGGTGGCTCAGTGGTTAAGAACCCATCTGCAGATCTATCCTGCAGAATGTTCCATGAGCACTTGAGAAGAAAGTGTATTCTGTTGTTTTTGGATGGAATGTCCTATAAATATCAATTAAGTCCACCTTGTTTAATGTATCATTTAAAGCTTGTGTTTCTTATTTATTTTCATTTTGGATGATCTGTCCATTGGTGAAAGTGGGGTGTTAAAGTCCCCTCCTAATGATTGTGTTACTGTCGATTTCCCCTTTTATGGCTGTTAGCATTTGCCTTATGTATTGAGGTGCTCCTGTGTTGGGTGCATAAATATTTACAATTGTTATGTCTTCTTGGATTGATCCCTTGATCATTACGTAGTGTCCTTCTTTGTCTCTTGTAATAGTCTTTATTTTAAAGTTCTGTCTGATATGAGAATTGCTACTCCAGGTTTCTTTTGATTTCCATTTGCATGGAATATCTTTTTCCATCCCCTCACTTTCAGTGTGTATGTGTCCCTAGGTCTGAAGTGGGTCTCTTGTAGACAGCATATATACGGGTCTTGTTTTTGTATCCATTCAGCCAGTCTATGTCTTTTGGTTGGAGCATTTGATCTATGTACATTTAAGGTAATTGTCGGTATGTATGTTCCTATTACCATTTTCTTAAGTGTTTTGGGTTTGCCATTGTAGGTCTTTTCCTTCTCTTGCGTTTCCTGCCTAGAGAAGTTCCTTGAGCATTTGTTTTAAAGCTGGTTTGGTGGTGCTGAATTCTCTTAGCTTTTGCTTGTCTGTAAAGGTTTTAATTTCTCCGTCGAATCTGAATGAGATCCTTGCTGGGTAGAGTAATCTTCGTTGTAGGTTCTTCCCTTTCATCACTTTAAATATGTCCTGCCATTCCCTTCTGGCTTGTAGAGTTTCTGCTGAGAAATCAGCTGTTAACCTTATGGGAGATCCCTTATATGTTACTTGTTGTTTTTCCCTTGCTGCTTTTAATATTTTTTTCTTTGTATTTAATTTTTGATAGTTTGATTAATATGTGTCTTGGCATGTTTGTCCTTGGGTTTATCCTGTATGGGACTCTCTGTGCTTCCTGGGCCTGATTAACTATTTCCTTTCCCATATTAGGTAAGTTTTCAACTATAATTTCTTCAAATATTTTCTCTGTCCCTTTCTATTTCTCTTCTTCTTCTGGGACCCCTATCATTCAAATGTTGGTGCATTTAATGTTGTCCCAGAGGTCTCTGAGACTGTCCTCGATTCTTTTCATTCTTTTTTCTTTATTCTGCTCTGCAGTAGTTATTTCCACTATTTTATCTTCCAGGTCACTTATCCGTTCTTCTGCCTCAGTTATTCTGCTATTGATCCCTTCTAGAGAGTTTTTAATTTCATTTATTGTGTTGTTCGTCACTGTTTGTTTGCTCTTTAGTTCTTCTAGGTCCTTGTTAAATGTTTCTTGTATTTTCTCTATTCTATTCCCAAGATTTTGGATCATCTTTACTATCATTACTCTGAATTCTTTTTCAGGTAGACTGCCTATTTCCTTTTCATTTGTTTGGTCTGGTGGGTTTTTACCTTGCTCCTTCATCTGCTGTGTGTTTCACTGTCTTCTCATTTTGGTTAACTTACTGTGTTTGGGGTCTCCTTTTCGCAGGCTGCAGGTTCGTACTTCCCATTGTTTCTGGTGTCCCCCCGCCAGTGGGTAAGGTTTGTTCAGTGGGTTGTGTAGGCTTCCTGGTGGAGGGGACTGTTGCCTGTGTTCTGGTGGGTGGGGCTGGATCTTGTCTTTCTGGTGGGCAGGGCTGCATCCGGTGGTGTGTTTTGGGGTGTCTGGGACCTCATTATGATTTTAGGCAGCCTCTCTGCTAATGGGTGGGGTCGTATTCCCGTCTTGCTAGTTGTTTGGTACAGGGCGTCCAGCACTGGAGCTTGCTGGCCGTTGGATGGAGTTGGGTCTTAGCGTTAAGACGGAGATCTCTGGGAGAGCTCTCGCCAATTGATATTACATGGGGCCAGGAGGTCTCTGGTGGTCCAATGTCCTGAACTCGGCTCTCCCACCTCAGAGGCTCAGGCCTGACACCAGGCTGGAGCACCAAGACCCTGTTAGCCACCTGGGTCCAAACTCCGGAACTCCACACTCCGGAGGCAGCCCTTTGGACATGCTGCCTCTCCACTTCTGCCTGCCCCTGTTTTAAGCTCTCCAGGTCACCTGGGTCCTCTGCTCTTTCTCCTTCTCAGCCCTGAGAAATGTTATTTACTGCCTGATTGTAGGAGTTTCAGGCCCAAGAGAAGAGGCTCATTGACCTCTGCAGGCTTTCTGAGCTAGTTCTACTCCTCCTTTGAGTCCTCTCCCCAGAAAACAAGAAGACAGTCTTCCCAAAAAACCACCCCACAATCACAGGTGCATAGTCTATCAGTACCATCCTTAATAATGACCATTTGGGTTAACACGTGTGATAAAGTAAGATGTTTATCACACAGTCTCTGAAGTGCCGAACATGCTCTAGACCATCTAATTCAGAGCACTGTGGGTTACAAGCACCTGAAACTTTCTCAGTCCAGGCCTCAGGGCCTTGGCTCATGCTGTTTTCTCTTTGCAGACACTCTTCTCCCAGATGTTTACGTGGCTTGATCCATTGTTTACTTCCTGTCTTTGCTCAAATTCCCCCTTCTCAGATAGATCTCTACATACCGTTTACAAACTCTTGACCACTCCCCACTCATACCCCAGCACTCCCTATCCCTTTCTCCACTTTTATTTTCTCCATTGAATTCAGCCTTTTCTTGTATACCATATATTCTACTTAGTATCTTGCGCACCGTTTCTTATTCTCCCACACTCCTGGCCACCACCCAGTATCCCCCCTAAATGCAAAGTTCCAGGAAGGCAGAGATATATTTGTCTTTATTTTCTGCAGCTTAACCCCAGCCCCAAGAGTGGTGTCTGGTACATTATAGGCACTCAATAATATTTATGGAACGAGTGATGAATCAGTGGTGCGATCCTAAGGAAAACTGTAAATCATGGCAATCATTTGTACAATACGTGTCATTTACAGAGACCATTTGGATGTCTCAGGATGTCTGTGTCTCGATCTCCTCTTCTTATAAGGACACCAGTCAGACTGGATAAGGACCCACACATATGACCTCATTTTACCTTAATTACCTCTTTAAAGGCCCCATTTCCAAATACAGTCACATTCTGAGGTGCTCAGCTCATAACAAATAGCAAGCGGGTGACAGTGGTAGAATTTGAACATGAGTCTCCTGACTCCAATCCATACCCTCCCACTCCACTGTGCTCCCACTCACCCCAGGATAGCCCCTGAGCTGCAGACGTGACAACCACCACCCTATGTGGACCATCCAGACTGCCCTGTTTCCTTCCACAGCAGGGGTTCCCCTCCCCTCCTGTGTCTGAGCCAGACAGCGTGATTTCCTACTTCCTGGGATGGCATGTGACCCAATTTCTCTCCTGCCTTGAATCTTATTAATCCAGTTCCTCTGGTGCTTCAGATTCCATTGTGAGTCACATGGGGACCATCCTCTGTGCTGTGTCATGTGCACAGAACATCCTTCTTACAAACAGCTCCCGAGGCAGTGCACAGAAGTTGCAGAAGTCCACAGCCCAAATGATCCCCTTGAGAGTCCAAGATGCTCTCATTGAAGGGCCAGTGAGAATTTTCTGGAGTTACAGCCCAAGATGACCAAGGCTCCAATTGCCACCAGACTGCTCTATCACCCTGACTGCCTGAGGTCATCATCCCAAGTCTATGGTCAGTGTCCTTTTTTGCACTTCCTTTTTAGGGACATTTATTCAGCTCTCCCATAGTATTTAGTATGTCTTGAGCATTAGACAGTCTCCCCATCGATCACACACTATCATCAAAGGCTCAGACCAGGCCTAAGCAATGATCCTTTGCTGTTTCATTGCCACTCAGTTCAGATCCGATGTTGCTATTAAGAGAGACCAATTACTGGACCACAAAGCAGTCTCCTTCTACCGTCTAAATTTACAATCAAATCAGACTGACCAGGCAAAATGATGTAACCAACTGGTTAGTGATTGATCATTGAGAAAGCTTTGAAGAAAAAATCTATTCAGTGGGTGCAGTCAAGCTTTCAGGCATGGTTTCTATGTAAACATGCTTTTGATGGGAATGTACAAAAAGAAAAGAAAGACACATATCCGTGTTGTAAATACTGAGCTCCTTCCAAGTCTCAGGCACTGGCTGAGCCCTGGAGTTACTACAATGAACCAGATGTGGTCAAAACCTTCAATAAGTCCACCAGGCAATCAGAACATCTCATCACAGTTCAAGATGGTGAGAAACAGGAAGTTCTCCATGGGACATGGTGCCAAGGGAGACCAGGAGAGAATGACTCCTTTACCCTGGTGAGTCAGATAATTGACCTTAAAACGGATGCCATCGGGTGGAGAAGGATGCTGGGACAGGAACTGGAAACTGGAGCTCAGGCTGAGCTGCCTCATGATTTTCAAAGTCTCCCAGCCCCTCTGCTGACCCTCACTCTACTGGTTTAGAGCACTTTTCCAGGGTGTCCTTGCCACATGATCTCGCCTAAATAGTCCTAGGCAGCAAGTCTACACTCCCATCTTCCTCCAAACACCCACTCACACTCACATACACACTCACACTCCCATGCACTCACACACATTCACAAACTCACATACACACTCGTACACTCTCATACACATTTGTGAGTGTGCGCACACATATGTGCTTTCATTTTTCCCCTCAATCTTACACTCACTTTCAAATTGAAGTGGATCCTACAGATGATGGGGATACTGAAACGAAAGGAATCCAATATATAGGGCTATTTGCCCCCAAGACAGCATTCTCAAAGCAAACCTGATTTATGCCAGGACTTTTTCTACACCAACTTCAGCCTGTTCTCCACACAGATATCAGAAGGACCGTGTGAAGATGCAAGTCACACTGCGTCTCCTTCTAGTTCGAAACCCTCCAATGGCTTCACATCTCACTCAGGACTTTCATACCGGCCCCTGTGACCTCACTCGCACCACCCTGGGATTCAGTCCCCTGGTCTCCTTTCTCAAACGCTCTAGGTGTTCTCTCCATTGCACCAGCCACTCCGCTTGCTCCTCTCATGTCCAGAAACGGTCCTTCCCCAGATAGCTACGTGGCCTGCCCCCTTCACTCAAAATGTCATCTTTCCACTGAGGTCTTTTCTGGTTACCCTGTAGAAAATTGTGCCACTGCCTCTGCCACAGGCCTCTTATCTTCCAGTCCTGCTTTGCTTTAGTTCATAGTGTTTATGCCGTCTAATGTAGAGTATACGTTTCTCACTTTGTTTTATTTTCCCCATTCACTCAGGGAGAAGGCAAGCTCCCAGAGGGCAGGGACTGCTGTCAACTTGGGCCACGGCTGTTTCCCCAGTGCTTAGGAGAGCACTGGAACAGAGGATGGCTCCACAAATAAAGAATCAGCAGGAGATGGATTCATTTGTCTCAAGGCCCTCTAGGAGGTGGTGCAGTAATAGGACAATCATCTTTACACTGAGAGGTTCCAGACCAGAGCAAATGATGGGAGGGGGCTGAGTGTGACCCCCTCCTCCACCCAGGGCAGCACCATTTGCATTCATTTTATCGCTTTGAACTCCCATATAAGATTGCCTCTAGGGCTTCCCTGGTGGCACAGTGGTTATGAATCTGCCTGCCAATGCAGGGGACATGGGTTCGAGCCCTCGTTCAGGAAGATCCCACATGCCGCAGAGCAACTAAACCCGCAAGCCACAACTACTGAGCCTGAGTGCCACAACTACTGAAGTGGGCATGCCTAAAGTCCATGCTCTGCAACAAGAGAAGCCACTGCAATGAGAAGCCCGCACACGCAACGAAGTGTAGCCCCCGCTTGCCGCAACTAGAAAAGAACATGTGCAGCAACAAAGACACAACTCAGCCAAAAATAAAATAAATAAATGTATTTAAAAAAAAAGATTGCCTCTAATGAAAGATTTCTATTGCTTTAGATAATAGTTTTAAAACCACTCAGGCAAGAGCACAGAGACAAAAAGAAATAGACTGGAGTCCAGCTCTACTACCTGTAACAGTGAGATGAAATATTGGCCAAGTCACATTTTCTGAGCTTCGTTTTCTGTATGTGAAAAATGAGGACAACGCCTACCTCCCGGGGGTGATATTAACAATATTTAACAAATGGTGAAGCCATGAATCAGAACCCACTGGTGTCAACATTAAGGAAACAGAGGATGGCTGTGCCTGGCATAGGCAGAAAGTCATTGAAGGATGGGTCCCCAAGTCAATCTCGGGACCTTCCCAGGCAATCTGGGGCCTTTGTGGTCCCTTTGGGAGACACGGAAGTGTGGGGGAAGAACAAGGCTAATTCAGGGTGAGCAATCAAAATCCACCGTTGGAGTGCAGGCTCAGAATGCCCCAGAATGAAAATCCAAAGCAAAAGGTCCAACCCACCTTCTTCCTATAAGCCCTTGCCAGGGATTAAACAGCACACCCCAAAGCCACAGACAAGTCATAATATGCCCATATTTTAACTTGGTCGTATTATGCGCAGCATAATTAATGTTTAAAAAGCATTTCTGCAATAAAATGTCTCTGAGATAACCGGCATGAGTCACAAGGAAGCTGTGGCTGTGTTTAATCTGACTGCAGAAGAGGTTTCTAGTTAGTGGAGCATCGCTACCAACGGCCCCTTACTGGACACAGCTACACACAGCCAGGTGACTGCACTTCCAATCACAAGCAGAGCCTGGGACCAAGTCCCCGGCGAGTGCGTTTCCTGGTTGTGAAGCCCTTTGTGCCCTGTCTGGTTTGGTAAGTGTGCTTGCTCCAATGTCTCCCGATTGCTGGGTCGTTTACCAGCATCTCCAAGCAGGATCTTCGAGTGACTGCTGAGACTGCCTGATGGCAGACTTCTGTCGAGTCATTCTCCCAACTGTGTGAGCTGATGAAATGCACCAATTATTTCAGAGCACCAAAGTTTGACAATTTCTTCATGAAATTAATATTTTAGTCCCCACATAACGATGGAGGCAAAATTAGTTGGGATGAGTAGAAAATTGACATGTCAGCGTTTTGCAAAAGGAACCAATTTCTCCTAGACACAACAGACTTTGTTCCTGCCCATTCCTTCCCACTTCCTGCCTCTTTCATCCCTTGGCTCTACTTCTCTGGAAGTCTCAAGTGAGTGGGGGATAGGGTGGGGATGCTTGTCTCACCTATGAATTGGCAGGTGCATGGCTGAATCTGATAGAAATAGGGATGATTTCTGGACCTAGGAAAACATGATCTACTAAGTCTAAAGAAAATACTCCCCTCTCCCTGGATTGGCTATGGACAACAGGTCAGTTGCCTGGTCCAGTCGTGTAGATTTAACTGCAGTGCCCAGTTTTAAGTGCACATTACTTTCAACCTAAGTCATAACTAATCAGAACATAACAATCTGTTACTAAGTTGTATATCATTTACTCTTCTATGAAAGTATAAGTTGCATCAAGTTAATGGTTATCCCTATAATAATATGTTTTATACTTGCATTCCAACTTGCTTTGTAAACAATCAGTGTTGCCTTGTGGTTAAAAACTTGGACTCACAAGTTTGACTGCCTGGGTTCAACACCTGACTGCCATAGCTTCTGTGTCCATAAAGTTGATTCTGTCTAGTAGCGGGCATTGTACTCAAATTTCTGCACTGAGCATTGAACAGTAACACTTACAAGCATATAGAGTACTTAGTTTGTGAAATACTGTAAATATATATGATCTCAAGGAAATTTCCCAGCCCCATTGTAGAGAAGGAGGAGAAATTCTTTCATTTCTCAGGTTTTCTAATGGCAATCTCTCTGCTCTGAATGTTCCCCTTCCTGGTGACATTTCATCATCCTTCAGATTTTAGCTAAGGTAATACTTCTGCCAGAAGAAGCTGTCATTAACCCAGATCTGTACTTGCAACCATGAACTGCCATTGTACTCTCAACTTCTGTGGCAGCACTCACTTACTGTCATTGATTGCTTGCACTTCTGACCCCCACAAAACAGAAGCTCTGTGAAGGCAGGGAAGGTGTGCATTTTGCTCACCACTACATGCCCGGAGCTCAGCACAATGACTAAACCCTAAAAGGCATGTACTAGTTCCTTAATGCATGCATTATTGAACTAATAGGTGACTTCATTTGAAGACAGAGAAATTGAGACCCACATATGGCAGAGATGTTTATTGTTCCCCCAGTACCTCTGTGTTCCCTAGCATTTCCCAACCTCCTTGCAGTAGACAAAGTCATGTGACTAGTTCTGGCCAATGTGCTGTGGCAAAAGAAATGTGGTCCTTCAGGGTCAAAGCTTAAAAGAATGGATGTATGTGCTCCCTGCTCTCACATCCCCTGGTACAAAGATTGGAGTGGCTGCTTGTTGAGAAGATGGAGCACCAAAGTGGAACCATCTGGACCCTAAGTCATAACTTAGAAAAGAACTGACATGAAGAGGCCTTGGATCAGCAGAGGACTTTTCGTGAGTGACTGTAAACCCATGGTGATTCAAGGGGCTTGTTACCATAGCATAACCTAACCTGACCTGAATTATTCAAAAGATTTTCCAGGATGACACAGCACACTGGCATCCAAACTCAGATCTCTTGAATTCAAAAGCTTAAGACTGAGTGAATAATAAGGCTTTGCCTTTAATTGCTTATCAGCCTAGTATCTTTTTCACCTTTGTATCTGGAATGGCAAAAAAGAAATATCTCATAAACCACCTACATCAGAAATCTCTGAGGAAAATGACTAGACAATTGCTATCAATTTGCAGACATTCTCTGTGCCTCTCGACCTGTACATCCACTCTATTTATCCACAGAAAAGCTGTGTGGTAGAAGGAGCATCCCTCTTTGTGAATGAGGCCACCTGTTTCTATGTTCTGATTTGAAAGATCTGAGTCTCTTCTCTGTGAGTAAGCAGACAGAGTTGATTTGCTGGATAGTTTCCTCAGATGTGATTACAGCAAAATTACATTGATAATCAGCTAGGTGTGTGGTCAAAATGTTTTCTAACAACAACAACAAAAAAGCATTCTAGTACATGGAAATAGGAGCCTTTAGGGAGTAGTTAATTTATAGGCTAATGTTTCCTTACATGAAATATGACTGCAAAGAAGGGTTCTTTCTATGAAGTTAGGCTACTGACAGGAAGACAGACCACGTGGGCAGGGATAGAGAGTCTTAATCATCTTACACCCTCGACAAGGGTGTAGAACTGGCCCCCTATCTTGCTTCATCACAGGAAAGTGCAAACCATGCATGCTTCTCTAGAAACTTCCTTCCCTTCTCCTCGAACTCTGCAGGGATACTTCTAACCCTTTAGAAAAAGAACACCAGCAGTTAATGAGAACCTATACTTCATAGTTACTTTTTCATTCTCATTTAAACCATCAACCCTTTAAAATAGGTGTTTTCCCAGCACAGCATATAGTATGTGGGCAGCCTTGGGCAAGTCACAGAAGTGCACTGAACCTCCATTTTTATGATAAATTTTTATCATTTTACAGATAATAAAATGGAGGACCTACAAGACCATGCAAGGCTGGAAAAGGGTCAAGCTCTAGGGGATATCTTTGATATCTCAGGAAACAGATTCTAAGATGCAGAATTGTATGCAGGAAGCTTATTAGGGAGCACTCTCAGAAAAAAAGCCCATGCAGGAGGAGGAGAAGCTAGATTAGACAGGGAGAATTTCAGCTGTTATGCAGTTGCAGCATGATCTCAGTCAATCAATCTGGGACTGGTGGGCCCTTCAGAGTTGTCCCAAATTGAGGCAAGGGGGACACTGTATACCCGCCCCCACACACACCACCATCTATGACTCATTGGAAGTTGGCTGGTCACAGAGAGGGGGCATAATCTTGGACAAGGCAATTCCCTATAGGCAGGGCAATGCCCAGGGAAGAACCCAGCTGTGAGCCATCAGCGGGCAACACATCCGGCAGCCAGGAAATGAATACCTAATTCCTGAAGGGGAAAATGGGTGGTAGACCACAGCATTCACTACAGTGGTGAATAAGATAGACAAGAGATCTGCCCTCACAGAGTTTATAATCTGTGGGAGGGAGAGGGAGAGAGAAAAATAAACAAAGAATCAATTATTTGCAGTGCACTTGATGCCATTATAGACACACACTTGTATCCACTTAGCATGGGGGAACATATTCCTGGAATGACAGTGGTAACTACATCAACACCGTATTGAGTTCATTTGGGTTTGTGGCCTGGAATTGTACAATGCAAGAGGTCCTCAAATTCCATACATCATGACTTGCCACCCATCCATAATTTCTTCCAGTGGCTGGTCTCAATCTATTGTTAGACAATCCTCCCAAGCGTTTATAGCACTGTCATGATGTCAGAGGGCAACCTTCCCACAACACCTGCTGTTCTCTGCCCTGAATTTGCTCTGCCGTGAACTCCAGTCATTGTCAAAAGGGTGTGATAGCCTCCAATGTGATACTCTTCCTTGGGTTCTCTGGGACAGGTCCAGTAACATCACCTGCAAACCTGTCCCCAGTTACTAGAGTCAGAACTGTTCTCCAGGACGCAAAGCATACATGGCAGGAAGAAAGACTCTTGCAGAAGAAACAACACATATTGCCAAACACACTCACTTCAGGATCATGCTGTAGGTGCTCATGGGAGGAGAACATTCCCAAGGTGTACAATGACATTTATCGATCAAGGTGTACGGGACAGTCAGCCGAGTCCCCAGCTCTCAATGACTGAGAGACGTTAGCATGCAGGACATGATGAAGAAGCACACACACACAGAGTAGTGTAATGGATTTTTCATATTGAAATATTTTATAATTTATATATGGCTTTAGAATATATTTCAGAGACAAATAGCAATTAACAGTACTACACAAGGATGGTATTAAACAGAATGTATTTGCACAGATTGTATAGGAACTCATAAAAGGGTGACTGACGTAGGTGTAGGGGAAGAGGGAGGATTTTCTGGTGGAGCTGAGATCTGAAAGGTAAGTGGGATTTAACGATACTCAGGGGTGGAGGAGCATATTTCAGGCAGAAGCAACAGCATATGCCCAGCCTGAGAGACAAGAGGGAGCATTTAGCACATTTAAGGAAAGAAGCCCACATGGCCGAAGCACAGAGGGTGAGAAGGGGAGTAAGGAGAGGTGAGGTGAAGATATAAAGAGAGGTGAGATTTACCCTGAGAAGAAAGGGAAGCCATGAAGGGTGTCAAGCAAGGCATTGGAAAATATAAGATTGTGATTTTGGAAAGAGGATATTGAAAGCTACCAGGCTCCTCTCTTACACCATCAGCCCTCAGGGTGCTGCCTTTCTCAGAGCTGAGGATGTCTCCCCATCAACCCTGTAACCTGTCATCATCAGAATAGCAATTCTCTAGATTTTACAGCCATTTATAGTTATAGCCCTTCATGACTTCATATCATTTCATAATATATAGATATATTTTATATACATCATCACAAAAATCCTATTAGGTGGACAGGGCAAAGTATAGGTAAAGAATTTTTACATTTTACAGATGGGGAAACAGATCCATGGAAATTATATAAACTGACTGCCATTACACAGATGATGGACAGAACCAGAACACAAGAACAGCCATAGATGATACATAAATAAATGGGTATGACTGTGTTCTAATAAAACTTTATTTACAAAAACAGGCAGAAGTATAAATTTGGCCAAGAGGCCATAGTTTGCCAACCCCTGCAGTATGGTAATGGTGAAAGGATAGACATTTGGATTAATAAAATAGAATCCTCAAAATAGGCCCAAACATATGCGGTCAATTAATTTTTTAAATAACGGTACAGTAGTAAAAATCTTGACCTATACCACATTTCAAGACTAGGTCACAGATGTAAATGTAAATGGATCATTGACCTAAACTTAAAACTATAAAACACATAAGAAAAAATTTTCACAACCTTGGGTTAGACAATCATTTCTTAGATAAAACACAAAAGTATGAACTATAAAAGAAAAAATTGATAAATTGGACTTCATAAAATTTAAAACTTCTGCTCTCTGAAAGACACTATTAAGAAAATGAGGACTTCCCTGGTGGTGCAGTGGTTAAGAATCCGCCTGCCAATGCAGGGGTCATGGTTTTGATCCCTGGTCCAGGAAGATCCCACATGCCGCGGAGCAACTAAGCCCACGAGCCACAACTACTGAGCCTACACTCTAGAGCCCATGAGCACAACTACTGAAGCCCGCTCACCTAGAGCCCGTGCTCTGCAACAAAGAGAAGTCACCGCAATGAGAAGCCCACGCACCACAACGAAGAGTAGCCTCCGCTCGCCGCAACTAGAGAAACCCCACGCACAGCAATGAAGATCCAACGCAGCCAAAAATAAATAAATACATATATTTATTAAAAAAAAAGAAGAAAGAAAATGAAAAGACAAGACATAGAACAGTAGACGATATTTGCAAAACACATTGCTGATAAAGTACTTGTAGCTAGAATACATAAAGAACTCTCAAAACTCAATAGGAATAAAACCAAAAAAATCCAGTTTTTTAAAAATAGTCAAAATATATGAATAGACACTTTACCAAAGAAGAGCTGTGAATGCATGGTAAATAAATACATGAAAAAATGCTCAACGTCATTAGCAATTAGGGAACTGCAAATTCAAACCATAATAAATGGTTAAAGTTAAAAAAAAAAAAACTGATGATACCAAGTGCTGGTAAAGATATAGACCAATGGCATCTCTTATTCACTGCTGGTGGGAATGCAAAGTGGTGCAGCCAATTTGGAAGACAGTTTGGCAGTTTCTTAAAAATTAAACTTCACTTCCCATACAATGTAGCAATTCCTTTGTTAGGTATTTACACAAGAGAAATAAGAACATGTCTACATAAATACCTATACGAGAATGTTTTTTATCAGTTTTATTCACAATCTCCAAAAACTGGAAATAAGTTGAATGTCCATCTACTGTTGAATGGATAAGCAAACTGTGGTACACACATTCAATTTAATATTATTCATAAAGAAAAAGGAATAAACTACTGACACATGCAATAACATGGATTGATCGCAAAAGCATCATGCTAAGTGAAAGAAGTCAGACACAAAGGGCTGTGTACTGTGTGATTCCATTTAAATGACACTCAGAAAGGGACAAAGTCTATGGAGGAAAACAGATCAGTGGTTGCCAGGGGCAGGGAGAGGAAGAAGGGCCTGACGACAAAAAGGGCAAGAGACAACTTCTGGGATGAAAGAAATATTTTATATATCGATTGTTATAGGCTGATGTTCACGTAACTGTATATTTTGCTAAAACACATAGAACCTAAAAATGCGAATTCAACTGTATGTAAATTATACCACAATTATACCATAAAAAACTTCTGAATAGTTCCCCAGTTCTCTCAAGATTAAGATAAAAACAGACATCTTCAACATGGCCTAGCTGTGCTGTCGACACTATCTTCTATGAATCCACTATGTTAACCACCCCAAGATTCTTGTGAAAGTGAAGAGTCCACCAGAGATCATCTGAATCACAGCTTCTGGAGGTGGTCCCAGGAATTTGCATCTTTAAGCAGCATCTCTGAGAAATTCTGAAGTTCATTAAAGCTTGAGAATTCCTAAGGAACAATTTCTGTTTGAGGCCCTACCCAGTTTCTCAGTTCTGTGCCTTCCCCACCCCTGCCCTACCCTCCCACCCCCCAGCTATCTGTACTTCAGCCACACTGGAAGCCCAAAACATGTCACCTCCTAGGAACACCTTCCAGGACATGCCCCAAGTGGGCCAGATCCACCTGAATCCCACTCTTACTGCACCCTGTATGTCTCTCTCCCTGCACTTCTCCCTGGGGAAATTCAATGTCAGACTGGTGAGAACTGGTACACTTCCCATCTCGCCAGGGAAGGTGCACTCTGTAAAGGCAGGGTCCTTACCAGCCTCATTCCCTGCACCTATGTTTGCCGCCTAGCAATGTGCCTGACTGACAGTATTAACACAACAGCAAACTTAAACTGTGCCCATCAGGTGCCAAGAATGACTCTCAGTTAACATATAGAAATATTAACTCACTTAATCCTCACAACAACCCTATGAGATGGATCTTTTCATTATCCCCGTTTTATCAGTGAGGGAACTGAGGCACAGGGAGGTTAAAAAACTTGTCGGAGGCCTCAAAGCTGCTAAGTGGCAAGCCAGGATGCAAACCCAGGAAGTATGGCCCCAGAGCATGCGCTGGGAAGCATGATGTTGTGAGTTTAATATCTATCTGCTGAATAAGCAAATGTTGAACGAATAGGAAAAATCAACTTGACTAACCAACAACACTGTTAGTATTGAACTGACACCAAAGGGTAGCTCTGCTGGTGCCCAATCCTTCTCAGACACTCCAGCTCTTTGTGGGGTGCAGAGAAGAGAAACCTGCACCAGGGTTTTGTGTCTCAGCAAACTTTCTGTCATCAGGATGGAAAAGAAAGCAGCAAAGAGAACGATTTGCTGGCAGCCCATAGACTTTCCAACAATCCACAGCTCCCAGCACTCGACCACGTGTTTGCTTGAAGAGGATAATCAAGTCCATTTATCAGACATTTGAAAGAGCAGGGATGCTTTCTCTGGGCAGATAAGCAAGGCAAAAACAAACTAATTTGAGCCTCCTTTCTCAATACTTGGATTTCTCTAACTGAATCAGTCAGTAAGCTCTTAAGGAGACTTTAGGGGCGTAGGAAAAGATAACAATGATTGCAGCCACAGTGATTGGTACCCAGTGGGACCACAAGTCCTACAGGAAAGGGAAAATGAGGTCAGGCCAAAGGCATCTGGCACCAGGCAAACAGGTGGAGGGTCCACAGACCTGGAAGCCTATTGGACCCCTCAGCGGGTGGTCTTCTAAAGCACTGTGTCATTTCTCCTAAGCATGTCACCCCAGAGCCCAGAGCTCCCCACTGCCTTACAAGGTTGATAATGGGCCCAGATCCTGCTGGATCCAGACAGGATCACAGTCCTGTAAAACAGTGCTTCTCCATCTTTCCTATGCACAGCAATCATGGGGTGGAGATGGTGAAGCAGATTCTGATTCCTGATTCAGTAGGCCTGGACTGGGACCTAAGATTCTGCATTTCTGACAAGCTCCCAGTTGCTGCTCATCCTGCCAGTCTGGGACCACAGTTTGATCACAAAATTTGCAAAGGTCCACTGACTATAAAAGAGGAGAGTCAATTCCATCAAGATATATGAAGGAGTATAAAAAATCCATTTCTCTAGACAACTAAAGATATAAAATCAAAATCAAACACAGCATACCCTTTTCCTCTTGCTTTCCAGACACATGAATTTTTCTAACTGGGCCATCAGTCAACCAGCACTTACTGGATGTTTTCTTAGCAATAGAAGACCCATGGTTTAAAATCAATCAGCTGTTATGATTATAATGACCCAATGTAATGTGTGTGGAAAAACTACAGTTGAAGGGAAGCAAATAACAGGAGAATGTATCTGCGGTGCAGCTCACATTTCAGTGCATAATCTTGGCAGGGAATTGTCCATCCCACTAGGCCTCCTCCGTGGTCCTCAGGATAAATGCTGATAAGAGGGCCAGTGGGAGAGGCAAAATAAATAAATAAATAATTTTTTTAAAAATAATTTATGGCTAGTAAAAAATAATTTGGAAAAAGTTTAGATTAGATGAATAAAAAGCTCTTCTAAGATTTAACAAAACCACATGTGAGATGGAAAAGGAGGGCATGGTGGGCAGAGGAAGTGGGGAACACTTAAAACTTCTGCCATGTTTCTTGCAAGTGACTTTATAGCTATCACCTTCAGGGACACTCAAAATCACTCTGAAAGTGGACCCTGTTATTATCCCTATTCCCCAAATGAGGAAACTGAGCCTTCAAGAAGTTAAGTGATTGCTCATTGTCACTCCAACCAAGGTCCACAGGAGTCCTGCTCTTTCATGCTGACTCCAAAAGAGGCTAAGGAGTACACGGGAGTCGCTGAAAGCGCAAGTACATCTAAACAGCACTTTATGGCTTTCCAAGTCTCTTCACATACACTGTCTTAAGATACCAAAAAATAAATCAAAAGTTCATTTCTCAAAATATCACACTTCATGTGAAGACAGAGGCAAGGTTCTGGGCTCAGTGGTGAGATCTAAACGTATGAAGTAGAAAGAAATGCAGCATCATAACATCACAGGAAGGATACAGATAGGGAGGGTGGGAGGGAGACGCAAGAGCGAGGGGATATGAGGATATATGTATACATATAGCTGATTCACTTTGTTATACAGCAGAAACTAACACAACATTGTAAAGCAACTATACTCCAAAAAAGATGTTTAAAAAAAAATAGCAATCAATAGTAACACTGTTGGAGCTACAGCGATTGAATGCTTAAGAATGTCACGCATTCATAACAATGCCTGGAATGTCAGGAATTGTGCCAAGGGCTTGATGCACAACACCTCACCTAATCCTCAGAACAACCCCAGGGGGCATCATTATCTGCATGAGGAATTGAGCCTCAGCTGGCTAGGTAAATTGTCTAAGATCACATGGTTAGAACATGGTAGAGATAAGATTCAAACCCAGGTCTCTGGACCTCAAAGCTCGTGTTCTTACCACCATGCTCAGTGCAGATGAAGAGGAGTTAGGGTGGGAATGACTTTCTGGCCCAAGTCCTTTCTAAGACATTTTGTTATCTGGCACCTGACTCAGTACCCCATGGACGCTCTAAGCTGGGTCCTTGGTGATGAGGTTCCTGTCTGAGACCAGTGTGTTGAGAGGCAACTGGAGGAAAGAAACCAAGCTCTAAGTCACAGAGTCAAGAGAGCAGAAGTTTACAAGAGGAAAGAGGAAAGAGGAAATCTAGTGGAAGCTGAGTCCAGTCTGAGACCCTTACAACTTAAAGCACCAGATGAATTAGATATCCCACTCCCTAGTTTGTGTTACACCTTCTAGTTGCTTAAAGTATCCAACCATTTACTCATATATTCACTCAACAATGATTTATCTCCTACTACATGCCAGGCGCTGTGCTAAGCACTAGGTATAAAGCAGGAAACTAGACCAAGTCCCTGGTCTCATAAAATTTGCATGTGGCTTTGGGATGACAGACAATGCAAATAAGGATATAAGACAATGTCAGGTAGTGATAAGGGCCATGAAGAAAAATAAAACAAAGTAAGAAGTACAGTGAGATGGGGATGTGGGTATTTATTTTCAAGTTTCTGTTGAAGTATAACATGCACAAAGAGAAGTACACAAGTCAAAGTTTATGGCTGACTGAATATTAACACGCTGAACACAAAAATGCTACAGGCACTCAGATCAAAAACAGAAGACCACGCTTCAGAAGTCCCAGCCATCCGCCTTCCAGTCACAACTCTGGATGGTGAAGAAAAGTTCTCTTGGAGAAATGACATTAGAACAGATACTGAAATAAAGGAAGTGAACAAGTGAACCATGTGGGTATTGCGGGAAAGAGTGTTCTGGGCAGAAGGAAGAGCAAGTGCAGAGAAGGAATGAATAAAATGCACTTAAGGAATAGTAAGAAAGCAACTGTGTCTGAGTCAGAACAGATGGTTGCATAGGTGGGTGGGTGGGTGGATGGATGGATGGATGGATAGATGGATAGAAGCATGCATGGAAGGAAGGAAGGACGGATGAAAGAATGAAGTGAGGGGTAGGAGATGACATCAATAGAGAGGCAAGAACCAAATCATATAGGGCTTTGAAATTAGGAACTCGATTCTATTAGCACTGGAAAACCTTTGGAAGGTTCTTAGCTGGGCATGGTGTGATCTCATTTGCATTTTCAGAGCTCAAGTGGAAGACAGATTTAAGGGGTAGAGTGGAACAGTGTTCCACTGAGGGTGGGGGACTCCTGGGGTGGAGGACTCATACCTCCTCCCTTCTCACCCCAACCAAAACTTTTCACTACGCATGCCAGATGAAGGGGTCAGAGCTGCTCTGACTTGAACTCCCACGAAAGTAAGGTAGCCTTGGAGAGCCTCGCCAGCGGCCCAGGGGCCTAATCTCAGCTATAGTTCCCCCGCGGTCAAGCTGGACAAGGCAAACAACAGCACACCAGAATTCTCTCATGATATAGTCTGCAGACTTCAGAGTTCTGTCTTCATTACTTCCAGGCCTCTCCCCTCTGGGTCACTCCTCCACTCAGCACTCTTCTGTACCCCCTTAGACACTCAGTTTTCCTCTGCTCTCTAGCCCCTACCTTGACTCAAAAGCACAAAAATCTGATGTGCCAATTAGCCTGGAACCTGAAACTCTTCTCATCAGTGTGTGGACTACCTCATTTTTTGTCCTTTTAGCCCCAGCTCCCTTAGTATGCAGTGACTTCATTCTGTCTCTAGTTAGGAATCCAGTCTGTCAGAAGCAAGAAGTGGAGAGGTCTGCAGATAGAGGGAGGCAAGACTATTCTTTTGACCTCTTGGTGGATGCTGCATCCCTGACTGGCCGGGACACTGGTGACATGGTGAAGAGGCAGCACCCCCATATCTTCTGCAGACAGCACCGAGATGCTGACTCTAGCTCTTCTTCCCCTAATCCAGCCTCCCCCACCCCCACAGCCCTGGCCTCAGGACACCTGTCACTCCTGACCAACACCGGGGTCACGAGCTGCCTCCCCCACGCTTCACCTGGCACCGGATGAAGGGCAGGTGAGGGGCAGAACGGAGAAATTTAAGGGTTCCAGAAGTAGGAGACCAAGGAGGCAATCTGGCCAAATAGGCACCAAAAGCAATGTTCTATGAATCCTCAATCCAGAGTAGAGAGAGATGGAGCAAGGGAGTCTGGGCATGGAATTAGAACTAGGATCTGTGCTTCAGAGCATGCGGGGGAGACACAATTAATGCTAATTAGTGAGAAGGAAGAAGCAACAAGGTGGGAGTGGAAAAACTTGGATTGTATGCATAATCAATGCTAATCACAATATTTTATGGGAATTGTTTCCCATTTTATTCCTAATTACCACTTGCTACAACCATGATAAAGCATATCACTAAATATAATCTCAGATTAACTTTGTAGTAAGTGCCCTCTGATTAGAACAGCAAATTCTCAACATGTCCAAGGAGTGATTACAAAGTACTGAGTGGTCCCAAAATTAACTCCTAAAAAGCATGATCTTTGCTGGTAGCTCAGGTCTCAAATAGGCTCCGAACACTCATTTCTACATGTGGTCATGGGTCCTGGATTTTCTCAGAAGGCCCCCAATTTAAAATACCCCATCACTGCTGTTCTCACGGGCATTCAATTACAGGCCACACTATGATTCCTACTTTTAGTTCAGAAGTATGGTCAGGGACTCATGTGATGTGGGTTGATAATCAAATTTTAGTAGGTCTGAGAACTTGCAAGTCAAGGTGTCTCAGTCATCTTTGGAACACCTGTCTTCCTCAGCCAGGCCAGGAGAGTTTCCCGTTGTTGCATCAGAAGTAGGTGCTTTTATGCTCTCGTAGGTCTGTAATAAGGCACCGACTTTTACCTAGGGTTAACATTTGAAGACCTGGAAATTCCATCTCAGAAAAATCCTAGAAGGATAAGTCTCTTCTCCCCAGTAAGTCACATACCCGTTCACCAATAGCCAAAGTACGGGATTTCTGGTCTGAGTGAGGAGAAAGTTGTTTTGGCAGGACTATCACCTGGAGTCCTGTAGGATGAAATCCAGTCTGAAAGAATCCCAGTCTGACCCCATTCAGCCTGGGGCTTTTTGTAACCGGGCAGGGATTGCCTTACCTAAATCATCACATCCTCCAGAGTACACACTGAATCTGGTCTGTGGGTCAAGCTGTATCATTCAGCACAAATACTCCAAAGCCACAGAAATGGGACCCCCTCAGGCCACAGCAATTCTCAGCAGCTGCCCATAGTTGAAGCCAGCTCCGTCCCAGCTTCCCCCAACACAGCTTACAGGCCTTTCACAAAGTGTTTTAATGCTGAGAAAACTCAGCATCGGGTTTTTAATGTTACGGAAAAATCCGAACGAAGTTTTTGGTCAACCCAATACTAAGGGCTTATTTAGGGCCCATAATGGGCATGGTTGGGGGTGGAGCATTTGGCCCAGACGCCATCTCTTCAAGAGCATGGATTTAGACTTTTGAGGTCACCCCTTAATGAGACTATTTACACAGTCCTTCTATTCTTGTGTTTGATAAAAGTCTCATCTAGCCAAAGTAAACATTTAAAATGTGCAATTTTTGTTACAATTTTGGGAGTTCTTTATTTTTTAAACATACCTGGAGGCTGAACAAATGAATTAGCTCAGGCCTCTAGAAAGCTAAGAATTCCTGTGTCTATTAGGTGTTAAATGTACTAAATGTACTGCTCGGCATTTTAGGTAAGTTATTTCTAATTCTCACAACAAAATTTCAAGAGGGGCATTATTAGTTCTATTATACAACTGATATTGAGAGGTGGGTATTATAATTTCTACTAACCAGATGAGATTGCAAGATGGGTAATATGATTTCTACTATATAGATGAGGTTGGGAGGTGGGTATTATTATTTCTTTACAGGGATGAGGAAATGGAAACCTGCAGAGTCTTAGGAGCTTCCTAAGAGCATACAGTTTAGACAGATGATGCTATCAGTTGTGAAGAGTCTAGTCCTCAGGGGTGTATGAAAGCTCAGTTGCCAGGAAGCTGTTTTTTCAGGTAGGGGTCATGCAGCCCTATAGAAGCAGGATGCCTTCCTCTGAGAGGGAGGAAACTGCCTGCAAACCTCTATGAAGTCTTTGCTCCAGCCAGCTTATGTCTTTTCAAATGTGTCTCCCATGAATCAGCAGAGCACAGGGAGTTCTCTGACACCTCCATCACCCCCAGCACCTGTCACAGAGGAGTTCCACTAATGGATGGGACAGGTCCTGGGCTTTCAAAGCAATTTTGAAAAATGAATCTGAAACAGTGCATGCATGTCAAGGTTGCAGACAGTGATACTCCAATGACAAGCATCTATAATAATGTGACAGTACAGCTGCTAGGCTAGGCTGAAGAAGCTCAGAAAACTCCCTCTGGTTGCTGGGAATATTCTGGGCACTTCCTATAGAGCGTGGTCAAGGCCTCAGCCCCAGAGTTCTGTGTACCAGCACCTACCAGGTTAAGGAGAGCCGGCCTCCACTCTAAAGCTTCTGCAGGACAGCAACTGCTTTTCCAGGCTGCGTGCCACAGGAAGTCACACCTCCTGAGTAGAGTTCAGCTCCACTCTAAGTCGCAAGGACAAACAGACCTTGTACACTTGCAGGGGTGACTCTAATGCTTGCTGGCTACTACTTGAGCTATCTGTCACTGGCGATGCCAGAGGCCAGGGATGGGGAAACAGGAGGGTAGAAATCTAGATTTGCCTACTGCATGTCATCCAATTTCAGGCTGGCCCCCAAGTTACAAATGTGAGGAACCAACAGTGCCTTGTTTTATATATATATATTTTAGCTCTATACACTGTTTCTCCAACTGGCAGCAGCCTGTCCCTCAACACTCTAGGCAGGGGTTCTCAACTGTATTCTGAGGAACCCTGGGTTCCCCTAGAGATGCCCCAGAGCTACCTTGGGGAAGAGAAGAGGAAAAAGTCAAGTAGCCAGTGTTCCAGGGTGGACACACCAGATTCAATCTGAGCAAACTCACTTTGATCTGTACCTTACACTGGGTTTTTACATAAGATATTCTTTGCCCAAAGAGTTTCATTGCTATTTTTTTTTAATATGGAAAGGAGAAGAAAGAAGAATAAAAGAAACCTGCTTACAGGGCACCCAGGTCTACCATATCTGAAGAGAATCATTCCATGGAGAGATAGATTTGTCCTTCCTGGGGGAGAAATGTAAAAAGTCTTCCTAATTGGGTGTCAGGACTTTAATTTGAAACAGTCTTCTCCAAAGAACCAAGGAGGTCTGTTCTCTCCTATCTGACCATCCTTGGTAGGGCAGAGATCAGGGGTCTCAAACTCAAGTGCCTGTAAGGGCCAGGCAGGAAGTATACAGAAAGAAGGGGCCTGTTGAATCTCTGTATTTTGCACCTGAAAGCTGCTACACATATCCCCTTGGGGGTCATCTTGAGCAGATGAAGGCCAGCATTGCCAGAGTTTCTGATTTTGCAAGAGAAGTTAGAACTCCAAAATTGTATGTGACTTTTCCCAGACTTTAATGGTGGCAACTCTTCCCCCCACAAATCAAAACACTCTGTGGGCCAAGCTACACATGTCTGTGGCCCCTCACTGCCAAATCTGAGAAATGGAGCAGACAGATTGGCTATCTTTACAGGGGTTGGAGAGAAGGCAAACCCTCCTACCATAGGTGTGTAGGAACAGCAGGGCTCAAAGATGCTCGCACTTGCTTCACTCTCAGGCCATGTGCTCCTGCCCATCTCCCTCCACTCCACTCCATCTCATCTGGCCAATTCCTTCTCCTCTTTTACCTCTCCATTCAAATGTCCCTTCTTTAAGACAACCCTTCCTTGACCTCCCCTCCTCCAGATTAGCTCAGAGCCCCTATTATAGCTGGTGTCTCAAAGCTACTCCCTGTGCTATTCTTTCCCAGCAATGAACACAATTTGTTTTTATAGCTCCAGTTTTAAAGAACATCTGCCTCTCCCTCTCAACTGTAAGCTCCAGAATAGTAAAAGGCTGGACTTTAGGCTCTCCACTATGGATTTCCCACACTTAGAACAGTATCTGGCCCACGGAAGACTCACAGATCTGTATGAACTTGCATGAATTAGCCCAGAGCACTGTGAACCACTGGTCACCATCCCACGTGTTTGTCAGAAACATTTAGGTTCCCCTGCCCACCTTCACCTTGAATTCCTTGTGGACTCTGCCCATATCTTTGCCTGGTTGAATTTGGTGTCACTCATTGGTTAGTTTGGTACTTGATCCAAGACCTTCTCTAACTTTCTATCCCTATGCCTTGGGCTCTGCAGTTGCTCCCCTTGTTTTCTCCACACCCACAGAAACCCTGTGAGGAAGGGAGAAATCAATCATCAGCTCCACTTTACAGAAAAGGAAACAAGAGCTCCTGGAAGTATGAGCAGATTCAGTGTTTAAGCTTGGGGCTCTCTGAGTCCAGCACCAGTTCCCTTTCTTCTGGGCTCAGTGTTGGGGAAGATGACTAAGAAAGAAACCCTGGCATCAAAAAAACTTAAACACCCAATATCAGTGATCTAAAAATTTTATAGTTGTGAATATGCTATGCTTATATATTTAATATCAACACCCCTGCATCCTAGTCCACCCTTATTAACCCTTAAGCATGCTGTGAATTATACAGATAAATATAGTTAACAAATAGTCATGTATCAGGTGGGCCTGAGCAACTAGGACCCAGTACCTCCACGGTCATAACAACAGCAGCAGTAGTAGTGGAAGCAAGCAATAGTTGCTAACATTTATCTAGAGCTTTCTATGTGCTAAGAGGCATTCTAATCTCCTTACCTGCAGTACTGGTTTGAATAGTGTCCCCTAAGTATTCGAGCCTACCCAGGACGACAGAATGTGACTTAACTTGGAAATAGGGTCTTTGCAGGTGTAACTAAGTTAAGGATCTTGAGATGAACTCATTGCATAAGAGAAGGAGAAGACACAGAGTCACAAAGAGAAGAAAACTCTTTTCTTCTCCATGAAGACGGAGACAGAGATTGGAGAGATACAGCCACAAGCCAAGGAAGACAGGAACACACCCAGGTTTGCTAGGAGCCACCAGAAGCTAGGAAGAGGCAAGTAAGTATTCCCCCTAGAACATCAAGAGGGAGCTCAGCCCCACCACCAACTTGATTTCTGTCCTTTAGAACTGTGAGTGAATAAATTTCTGTTGTTTTAAGCCACCAAATTTATGCTGATTTGTTACAGCATCCCTAAGAAAGAAATAAACGTGCTTTGTGCCATTTAATTCTCACAGTAACCCTATGAGGTATGACTGAACTTAGGAAATCGAGGCTTAGGGCGGTTATGTGACTTACCTGCATGAGTACATAACCAGTGAATTCTTAAGTCAGCTTTGAACCCGGGTGGTCACTCTTTGACCCCCTACAGCCACCAGTGGCCACTGACAAGACTTCCCAAGCCTCCCCCTGACTAGAGCAGAGTCCGCTGATATACTCTAGCTGCCAGTCTCTGTGCTGTGATTAACATCGTTTACAAGGGAGGGGGGTATTTCTTTTCAGAAAAATCTTATATTTGGGCTCCTCTCCCTCCCGAGTGCTCCAGCTCATGCCATCGAGATTGACCGTGTTGAGCTGTAATTTGGCTTCACGTTATTCCTTCACTCTCCAAATAGAATATTTCAATAACAATCACAGCCTACTTACCCTCAACTGGAATTTAAAGCATATATGCTGTTCATCATCAAGCCTCTCCCTTCTCCTGCTACCTCTCCTCCCACCACCAAGAACCCTGGGGGGAGGCGGGGCGCATGGGTCGCAAAACAGTAGGATCTCAGATAAGTGGAACACTCTAGCACATGCCCCTTTCAGTTCCAGCTTACATCAGCCTCCGAAAGAGGCTTTCCTCCAGCTTCCATCTAAGAGGTCAGGAGGGGCAAAGTGAACATGGTAATTTTTCTAAGTGTCTTATTAAATTTCTGTCAAGTGGCTGAACATCTGTTCTCTTTTCTGTTTGTGTTTTGAGGAACAGATCTAGCCCAGAATCACAGGGCTTTGAGGGACCCCGTTCATGTATAATCACACCAAAGCTTTCTCTCAGGCCCTTGCCAAAGCAATTAGCAAAGCTGCTTTTAACCAATTAGGGCCATCTTTTCAGCTCCCTGAGGCAGAGGCTGCCTTCTCCCTCCCCACCACTTGGCCTCCATGGAGGCCATTTCAAAAGGCACAATTTAAACCAATTATGCCTGTCTTGTTATTATAATCATTAATCATCATCACTCTAATGACAACTAATAGGCTACTTCAAATCCCTTTCAGGAACATAATGGGGGCCTACATAAACAAAAAACAAGTATTTTTTAGAGTGCTTCCAAGTTTTGTGCTGTCCTTTCACATGTAAGATCTTGTTGGGTCTTCAGTGTTGTGAGGTGAATTATTAATGGAAAAATAAAAAGAAGACCTACTCTGGCTCTCAAGTCACTCAGTCCACAGCCAATTATTAAATCATAAACAGCACTGGTTAAAACAAAAGAGGAGGTCCACAGTGTGGGGTGGTGGACAGAGAAAAGAGAAAGCTCTGAAGGTCTATGTATGCATCATGATTCCCTATTTCCTAAACCCAGTTTTCTCATCTCTGAAGTAGGCATAATAGTGCCTGTCCCACCAAGCTGTTATGAAGACTCAATAACGTGGCACTTAGAAAGTTCCTAGAAGAATGCTTATCAAATAATAACCACAATAATGATAAGGAATAATTATTGAGCCTTTACAATGTGTCAAGCTTTGTGCTCTACCCCCTACATGTTTCATGCCATTTAATCCTCACAGCAACCCTACTGGTAGATGCTATTGTTCTGTTGCTTCACAATTGAGGTAAATAAGGCAAAGAGAGTCATGTGTCTTGCCCCAAACCATGCTGCTAGTAAGTGCCTGACCTTTTTGCAATGCACACAGTTGCAGAAATGGTCAAGAGGAAACATCCCGCTGAGCCCAGGACTCCACTAAGAAGTCCCCCCGGCACCACTCGTACCAGCAAGACCCAGTGCTGCCGGCTGACAGACAAAGCCCAGCACAGTGTGGAGGGATCCCTGAGAACCAGGCTGTGCCCCAGCCTCGGCTGCAAGGACCTGGCCTGTCCCAGCTTGGCTGTTCTGTAACCTAGCCTGCACCAAGGCGATGACTCCACAGCCCAAGCTTAGGAGGCCAGCACTTCACCAGCCTGGGGCTTGGAATCCAAAAGGCGCAGGCAGCTGAGAGCTGCCTCCAGATTAGCTCAAGTATCCAGGAGCCTCCACGGCCAAGTTTGGGGCGTCTTCCCAAATGTATATCCCACCGAACCTTCATCAGATATGTAAAACTTAAAAAAAAAGCCCAGTCAATCTGGTTCCCAAATAATACTCTAGACATTCCATATATGGTGTCTTTAAAAGATTAGAAAAAAATATAATCTGGAGAGAGTAGGGATGGTGGAGACAAGGGCACCACCTGGCACCATGTGGGGAAGGGAGAAAAGAAGAAGGATTTGAGTACATGATGTGTTTTGGTCACTATGCAATGTGACCTGCCAAAGCACCTCCTTTACCTCTCACAAAAGTACTTCGAGGTGGTATTACCATCTCCATTTTAGACATGAGGACCCTGGGGCAGACATCAATGCTGACCCAGGTGGGCAGAGCTAGTTATTCAAGTCCCCTTCTGCTTCAGCTATAGCCCATGGTGTTCCGTCGATGTTTCCCAGGCTGTAATGTGCTGTCCAACCCCTTTCTCGGCATTGTGCCTGGAGTCTTCCAGCCCATTGCCTGGCCTCCAACCTTTTGACTACGTGAAAATCAATGCACTGACTTCATCTGGTTTCCATATAGCGATCCTCTGTCTTGAAGGGGAGCCAAGTAGCAGGACTTAGCCTCAGGTGAGTATCTCTCTGTAGGGTGTAAGGCACTCAACACACATACACATCAGCAGCAACAACAACAAACTCAGCTGCTTCCTCCCCACACACTTCATTTCAGTCCCTTCAACAATGTCCACATTTCTGCCTCTATGTCTTTTGCCTAATCTCTTTTATATTTAGAATGTTTTCCCTCTGCCGTCCAGCCAATTAACTTCCCCATTTCATTTAAAGTGAAAAGTGCAATAAATGAGTTAAGAACTAGAGGCTCTAGAACCAACACTAAAGTCAAAGCCTGTCTCAGCCACTTACCTGTCTGGGTCTTAGTTTCCTCATCTATAAAATGGAGATAGTAATAATACCTCACAGGACCAATGAGGAGGTTAAAAGAGATAATAATTGAAAACGGCTTAGCACAATATCTGGCAGAGACTAAGTACTTAATAATGACAACTTCAGATGTATGTCACTCTTGACAAGTCCAGGCCCTCAAATTTTTCTTATATTACCCAGGAGTTCAATGGGGGAATGTTCTTTTCCTGTCTCATCAGAGCATCTGACTGGCATGGACCTCTCCCTTCCCTTCCATGAGGCTGACTTGCCCATAATTAACCTTTCCAATCTGAACCTATCCATGTGATTATAATCCTTCATTTGCTGGATAGATATGGACTGCACACACGCAGAAAATGAAGTCCCCGCAGGGGTGTTAGCTTTATCTGATTGGAGCCAAACTTTTTGAGAACCTTATATTCAGACTCTGCAGTTCTTGGGCAAACAAGTAATGCTGTGTACAAAGAGGACTACTGGTTTCCAACGGCTGGCAATAGGGCAACCCTCACAGACCCAGGGCTTCAGGTCCTGGCCAACGCGGTTCACTGGCTTAAAATACAGGGCTTCCCTGGTGCCGCAATGGTTGAGAGTCCGCCTGCCGATGCAAGGGGCACCGAGAAGATCCCACATGCCGCGGAGCGGCTGGGCCCGTGAGCCATGGCCGCTGAGCCTGCGCGTCCAGAGCCTGCGCTCCGCAACGGGAGAGGCCACAACAGTGAGAGGCCCGTGTACCGCAAAAAAAAAAAATATGCCAATGACTGTCAATGGTGGAGATTTTCAGAGACATCTTCCATGATGAAAAAGGGCACAGAACTGAGTTACTCTAAGAGACATGATCAATATAACTCTCCTGCTCAAGAACCTCCCATGGCTCTCAGCTGCCTGTAGCAGTGCTGCTCAAACATTTTGATCTCCGGTCTCCTTTCCAATCTTAAAAAATACTGAAGACCCCAAAGAGCTTTTTTTTAAGGGTTATATCTATCAATATTTGCCATTCTAGAAATTAAAACTGAGAAATTTTAAAAACATTTCTTAATTCCTTTAAAAAGCACAGCAATAAACTTTGAGTGGATCTTTACCCATGCATGATTTTGTCACATCATGCTTTGGTCATTTGGAAAGTATTTGATCAGTGAGTTATACAGCTCTTCCTAATGCTGAAATACTTTATTACATAATATCAAATACTAAACAATTTTTTATTATACTTGGAAGGGAAGAATTCAATGATTTGTAGTGCAGTTTGGTAACATTGCTATGATTTGTGCTAAGGTGTCTGAAGTTTTAGTCATCACTGCTTTTACTCCATCTGTATAAATATCAACAAAAGACAAATGATGCATTTATTATTATGAAAAAATTTTTGACTTCATGGACCCCCCCCTCTGAAAAGGTCTCAGGGAATCCCCCAGGGTTCTGTGGACCACAGTTTGAGAACTGCTGGAATCAAGTGAGTAGTTAAGAGAGTCAGCCTTGGAGTCAGGCACAGGTGACCCAAGTCAAACTTCTGCCATATGCTCAATGCATGACCTTGAACAAGTGACATCCTTTCTTTGAGCCTCAGTTGCTTCATCTGTAAAATAGGACTAATGATAATTCCTACCTCATAGGACTATGTCACACGAAGTATTTTATATGAAGGGCTTAACACAGTGCCTGGCACAGAGTACCTAATAAATAGTATACAGATTTTAAGTAAGTAAATCATTACAATGTGATATAAGTGCTAATAGAGGTGGATATACAATATAGGATATAAAGGGGGAAAAGGCATCTATTCTACTTTGTGTAATACACATTAGATGCATGCCTGTCTTCCTCATTCAGGATCCTGAACGAGAGAAAAGGGCTAAGCCCTATGTTGAATTTACATGCATTATCAGGTAGCCATATGCTTTATCTGTCCCACAGAGCCTCTCAGTGCCCATAGGTAGTTAATGCTCATGATCAAATAAAAAGTAAGTAGCAAAAAGGCAGTAGTTTAGCTTAAACATGCATTTTCATTTGGATATGGATCTTTCTCAGGTTTTCTGTCTCTTGTTACATTAACTATTCATCTGTTACACCTAACTGACAGTAATATTGCTTTCACACGCTGAGGGGAGACTTCAAATTTAAATACTCAAAATTCTTAGAAGTCTCTTTTGCTATAAAAAATAATATGCCTTATTCTTTTAGAAGTCAGATCAAAGTAAAGAGTGAACCCTTCCTCTAAAAACCAGCAGCTACTTCTCCCAGAAAAGATAGTCGTGTACATCTCCGCACAGTTGAAAAGCAAGTTAGCAGTGTGACTGGTTCAATACAAAACAAGGGAGAGTTATAAGCCTGCCTGGATGCTGAAATATGCCTCTGCAGGGGTACCCAGTGGCCCCTTCCTGCTCATCCAGACTGCTGGTCCTCACACATGCAACCTGTTGCTTACCCTCCCGGAGGCTCTATGGCTCCCTGTGGGCCTGTGGCTCTCCATAGCTGTGGGCTTTCCTTTCCTTGAGTCGATGGCAAGCTGCTTTATTTGCCTCTTCAGGCATTCAGCATCCCCCATAACAAAGGAAAACCTGTGCCTCACAGATGAGTTGTGAGAGAGACGGTGCACAGGGTAAAAGAAGAAAACCCGAATCACTTTTGGAAAATGCTTCAACCTCAACCTGACCCAGACAGAGATGCCTCACATGGGATCATAAGTGGGAGAGGAAGGCAACTCCACTGCTCTCATAAACAAAGTTATAAGAGAGATATGTTTGGGCAGGGACAAATGAGTGACTTTACCTCATTTCGCCACCCACAGGCAGGCTTCTCCAATGTCAGGGTGCTCAGAATCTACTGGAAAGCTTGCTAAAAGGCAGTTTCCCTGGCCCTAGCGCTTGAGTGATGCTGAGGGAGCATCTCTAGGTCACCCTTGAGAAGTATTCTCTACAAATTTGGATTTCCAAGCTGATTTCTATTTTCACTGTTTATTCATCCTTTCATTTAAAAAACATTCAACAAAGTACCTAGCAAATGCCAAACGCAATTAGTCATATAAATATATGTATAAAATATATATTATATATATTTATACTAATTATATATGTAGATACATTATATATATGAGATATATATACATATATGAGATACATAACAAACTTTGCTTTCATGGAGCTTAAGTTCTAATGAGACAAGTCAGATCATCAACAAATAAATAACATATGTGATATATGCAAATGTTCATAGCAGCATTATTCATAATAACCAAAAAATGGAAACATTCCAAATGTTCGTCAGGAGATGAATGCATAAAATGTGGTATATCCATACTATGGAATATTCAATAATAAAAAGGAATGATGTGCTGATAACATGGTATATCATGGATGAACCATGAAAACACTATGCTAAGTGAAAGAAAACAGACACAAAAGGCCACATATTGTCTGATTCCATTTACATGAAATGTCCAGAAAAGGAATATCTATAGTTACAGAAAATTGATCAGTGGTTGCCAGGGGCTAGGGAGTGGGGGAAATGGGGAGTAACTCCAAATAAGCATGAAGGACCTCTTTGGGGGATTACAGTGTTCTAAAACTAGATTGTGGTCATGGTTGCATAATCACACCCTTCAGTCTTGTGTGACTGAACAAACATACTGCAAACAGGTTATGCTCCCCAACTCTCTGGACCTTGGGAGTAGGGTGAGCCATGACACAGGGCCCAACAGAACCATATAGAGAGGCTAGAGTCAAGCATGGTGTGAGGAGACTGGTGGACTCAGGAGTAACACATACTGACCCACCCATCAACCCAAACTTCAGACAGAAAAGAACACGTAACTGTCAGAAACATGACAGAACAGCCAAATGGTCATGAAATCAAGCACCTAAATCATCCAACGTGCTTCTGTTACTCTGAGATGGATTAATAATATCAGAAGAATTAAGAGTCATATAGTAGCTAACATTTAACAAACCCATCCTATGTGCCAGCCACTGTTTTAAGCTTTTTATATGCATGAATTCATTTAGTCATCACAGCCACTCTATGAAATAGAATCTTTGAAAAAGGTTTCTATAGGATCCTGGTAGGATACAGATGGAATATTCAAATGAGGCAATTGAGGAGAGCTTAATAAAGGATCACTTAACAAAGGTATAGGCAGTGTCCCAGGAACCAGCAGGCACTGGTGTGGTACTCCAAAGCTAGCAACAGCAGGGAGCCATCACTCCCCTGGGTCTGAAAGAACTTGTAAAGGGAGGGATGGGTATCAACACCTGAAGAGAGTCACGATAGCTAGGAAAGGGGATAAAACCAACTCACAGTGACCCAGAAAGAAGGGAGCTAGGGGAATAAATTCCCCAATCTCACTCTCTTCCCTTTCTCCAATTTCCTGATGACAAATCTCATTGGACAAACCCATTTGGACACCACAGGACAAGTAAGGTCATTGATATAGCCCATATAAGTCAACCTCCTCAGCACATGGAAAGATGGAGAAGGGGGGAGAATAAATCTGGAGGGACAAATGAAAACTATCCAGTGAAGTACCATTACCATTAACTCCTGACAGATAAGGAAACTGAGGTCTAACACAGTGAAGGTACATGTCCAAGGGTATACAGCTAGTAGGCCAGAACTGGGCTAGGAATCCAGCCCAGCTGGTGGTGGCTGTTAACCATCACCCCTAGGCTGCAAGTGTTTCCCTTGACCCCAGTCAGGGTAGAAAATGATCAGTAAACTCCTGGGAAGGATGACCAGGACTCCCCAGGGTTTTAAGATTAAGGGAAACAATGGTGCCCTAGCACACAATGGTAATCTAGAACCAAGGCTAGATCATATGACCCTGTACTCCCCACATGTACCCACACACAGATAATTTAGTTATGTTGCTCCCAGGGCTCCAGTCCGTGGGACAAAAGCAGCCCAGGTGTGGGTATCAACTCTTCAGCCAGGTCACCGAATGTGGCTCAAACACAGGCAGAAGGTTTCCAGTGGAAAATATTTTATACTCCTCCAAGTGGGTGCTTCTTTTCTGCCACCCATAGGCCTACAGAGCCTCTGAACTGTCAGGGAAACAAAGTTCATAAATCCCTGCTTGTCCTTCAGCCTCAGACAAAGCACCACCTGGGGAGATGCTTCAATTTGTACAATAAAAAAAACCTCTCCAACCTTTGAATAAGAAAAAATAAATAAAAGTGCTTCACCCCACTCTGATTTGCAGCGATTTGCAGAACCGGTGTGCTATGGAATGGGCTATGGGATCCCTGAGTCCCCAAATAAACCTGGTTATGAGGGATATCCTTTATTTGACCTCTCAAACCCACTGACTTGGCCTGCAGGGTCCCAGAGCTGTCCCAAGAAGACCCTGTTCCCAGAGCAGATGCCACCCAGGAGTCACCTGCTGGCAAGTTCACCCTTGAGGCCCCAGTAGCCCCACAGGAGAAGAAGGTGAGGTGGGTCTCCTGGCAGTGGCTGAGCTGACAGCTGAGTGGTGGGGCTGACATGGAAGGACAGCCTCTCTGCCACCCCAAGCCTTTGTTATGAAACAGCCCCCACAGGACGGCTACAGCGAGCACATCAATACAAACACAGGCAGCCTTTCAGAAGGTAGATTCCAGGCCTGCCATTAGCCAAGGTCCTGGGGGCTCTGAGCCCTCCCATTTCATCCTTGACTTCCAGCTTTATTGTTCTGTGATGGGGAGGAACGGACAGCTCTCCCCGTGTCCACCTCGTCTGCCTTCTCTACCACGCACTGTGATGCTCTCTGCCCCAGCAGGTCACAGAACCGAGCCAGCTTTATGATCGCTATCTCCCTGTTTCCCCAGTCCATGGATCTTTCCGTCCCAAATAAATCAATGTTACTATTTCTCCTTTTCCTCCTCGCTCTCAGCAGGCTGCTGCTCAGGCCATTTCTTCTAGATAATGGGCCAGGCATGCTCTTGAGCTGGGCCTGTGTGGGGCTCAGGCCTGGATGGAAACAAGACTACACAGTCCAAACCAGAGGATTTCTGAGCTGCTATGCAGGTTACCCTTGGCTGGGCCATCACAGGAGTGTGGGACAGGGCATGGCAATGATAGCGAAAAGAGGAGGTTCAAAGGTTTCATCCTAAATCATCTAAGTGGACTCTGCAATTGGCCCATGGAAGACACTTCACCTTTATGTCAGCAGGGATTCCAATACCATTTCCACTTCAGACATCAAAAGAAGGACTCTACAGGCTAGTTAGCTGAACAGTTTTCAACGCAGAGACTTTAAAACAAACAAACTCCTACATAGAATCCCAACATATAAAAGAGGCAAGTGTAGCAATGTACCCGCTGATATTGAGAGGAGGGCTCAGGATCCTCCCCACTTTCACTCCCCATCAACCTCAGGGGCTACCCAAGTATCTCCATAAAAACCCAGAGTTCTACCAGATGTAGTGGAAACCATGAGTCAGCCCTTTCACAGGGTTGAAATTCCCTCTTCAGAATTTAGGGTGTGTTCCCAACTCTGGTCCTTTGTGGCCTTCTCCACACACACATTCGTGTGTCTGCCCCTGCCTGGCATTCACTGTACTCCTTGTAGTAGCTGGTGCCAACCCTACCTGGAGGCTCTGCTCTCCATCTAGCCCCCACTGTCTCACCACTGCCCTGTAAGAATGGGCCTGACTGTGGCGGGGCCCCCAGCCCTGTTGTGTTCCCTGGCCCCTCGCTTTGCCTTTCATGCCCAAGAAGGCTCTCTTGACCTGCACAGTGACCACCTCCTCCCCAGGGTGAGTAATTTCCCTGAGACTTCAGAAATTACTTCTTGGCACTGTGGCATGACAGTTAAGGGTGTGAGCTCCAAGTCAGGCTACCTGGGTTCCAATCCTGACTCCTTTTCTAGCTATGTGAACTTCGGTAAGTTAACTGCTCCATGAATCAGTGTCCCCTTCTGCAAAGTCAGGATCTCAATCCATCCAACTTCATAGGGCTGTGGGAGGATTAACTGGGTTAATATATCACAGTTCTTTGTATGGCCCTGGCACATGGTAAACACCCAATAATTGCTACTCTATTGCACTCACTCTGCTCTCACCCCAGACTTGGTGCCAAAAGCCCCGCAGGAGCTGGGCCACCAGGCAGTTCTCTACCTCCCTGTTCCTAGTGCACACTTCAAACCACACTGCCACCTGCTGGTAGCCTGCATACATGCCAGGGGCACCTAGCCAAAACAAAACTAACTTACAAATTCATTTTATAAAAATCCATTCAATAAGTATTTACTGAGCACTCATGCAATGCCAGGAACTATGCTATGTACTAGGGATGCAATAGAGAATAAAGGAGACAAGATTTCTACTCCCATGAAGCTTACATTACAGTGACTTTTTTCATCATAATATTCCCCCCAAGGAACCCAGAGGCAAAGGCTGACCCTGAGGGCTTAAAAAAGACTCAAGAAAAAGTTCAGCTCCCCCACCCTGTGTTGCACAAGTGTTCAGTGGAAGCCTTAAGGCTAAGAACGAAATAGTAAAAGCACCACCATGATTGTGACCAGTGTCTCCTTTTCCTTTTGGGCACAGAGCCTTCCTTGCAGTTATGGGTGGCCACAGAACCAAGTTTGGCCCACAGAAAATGGGCAGAAGTGATGTGAGCCACATCCAACCCTGGCCCATAAAAACTGCATGAGATGCTCTCTATGCTTTTGTCCCTTTCTGGCAGCCTGGAATGGAGAGGACCGACCCTCTGCCACCCACGACAAACTTGAGAGTCACCCATTGAAAACAGCAGAATCACAAAACAGGAGGAGGCTGAGACCCTGAATCACCACTTGGGAGAAAGTTGCTCAACCAGAAAACCTGCATTCGAGTTAGCCAGAGGTGATAAATAAACTTTGAAATTTGGGGGTTGTATCTTATAGCTGATAACAATATTAATGTATAGAAGTGGTAAGGGATTGTGGGGAACAATAGAGAAGCTAAATGAGAAAATGAGACGGATGATGAATAAGATGATAACTCAGTCATATTCTGTTGCTCTTGTAAGTTTTTGTTCAACATTAAAAAGCAAATGTGGTTTATTTTTCCACTGAGCTCAGTAATAAAACATGAGCCATGAAAGGGGATTAGATGCCCATTGTTTTAGAAAAAGAAAAACATAACTTTAGTTTGACATGATTTCTGTCACAGATGAGAGGAGAAAAAAAAAAAGAAAGAAAAAGTACAAAGGAAATTCTCAAGCTGGTTGCAGAATTTAGAGGCATAGTCTCAGGCACAGAGAGAAAGCTCAAGAAACTTGGAGGACATACGACCAATTTCAAAGGCTGAGAAACATCTCAGACTAGAAAGCCTCAAACCCAGGGAGGGGTCTGATGAAATCACTAAATCACAGACGACTTGACAGAAGACAAAAGCTGTATCTCCTCAACGCAGGATCAGAATTTAAGGAATAATCCAAGCTAGCCTAAACACATCACTCAAGAGTGATTAGAAGAGGTAGGTCAGAAGGGACTCTCTTCCAAAATAACATTAAAACTATTTTCAGTAGGGTTCCTCAGACCATCAGCATCGGAATCACTGAGAATGCTAGATGAAATGTATTTATATTTATTTATAGTAGTTAAAAACTGTAGACACCCCAAATGTCCATTAATGGGTGAATGGATAAGCTAAATGTGGAATATCCCTACAATGGAATATTATTCAGCAGTGAAAAAGATGAGATACTGATAAATGCAACATGTATGAATCTCAATAACATTATGGTAAGCCAAAGAAGCCAGGCACAAAAGGGGTATACTGTATGTTTCCATTTATGTGAAACTCTAGAAAAGACAATTTAATCTATAGTGACAGAAAGAACATCTGTAGTTGCCTGGGGTGGGGGAAGGGGAAGTGGAAAGTGAGTGGGAAGTGGCACAAGAATGTGGGAATGTTCTCAATCTTGGTTGGGGTGGTGGCAACATGGGATTATAAATTTGTCCAAATTCATCAAAATGTACACTTAAAGTGGGTGCATTGTACTGTTTGTAAAGTATACCTCAATACAGTTAATTTAAACATTGAAATTTATAAAATACAGGCCCATTGGAAGCAAAAACACTCCAGGAGCAACAAGCACACCTACCACTCAGATGTTGGTTTCTAGTACCATTCTCTAATACAAGGAATCAGGGCCTCTTGGAAAAATAGCTGGTTCTAGAACATAGGCAGAAATACACAGACAAGTCTTGAGTTTCTTATAGTGCCAGAAAGTGAGGAAGTACTCATAAAAAAAAAAAAAAACCACAATGATGAAAGTATGTCAAACAGACACAGAATCAATTGAATCATTCCCAATGGCCAAAGCTGAAATGATCTGAGCAAGAAAATAAAGTGCTATTGGATATAACCCAAAGTTATAATATAAAGAGCCATGTGTCAGTCAAGCATCAATCACTAAGGGAGAACAGACAAACCTCTCATAAAGAAGAGTTCCAAATAATTTATGTAGATATTCTGCCCTCAAGGAGGTGGAGCATAACACCCCAGTCTTTAAGTGTGGGCTGTGCACAGTGATTTCCTTGTAAAGAGTACTGTATAGAAAAGAGGCAGGGAAAAGTATATGGTGGAGAAACCGAACAAACACGACCTCAGCCATGTGATGAAGGTCAACATCAACAATGATAAGTCATGTTGATAGTATGTGCCCTGATACCATGTGATGAGAATGGCACCTTACCCCTGTGATTTTCCCCAAAAAACCAATAACCCCAATCTAACCGTAAGAGAGACATCAGACAAATCTCAATTTTGGGACATTCTACATAATACCTCACCAGCACTCGTAAAAACCGTAAGAGTCATCAAAAAACAAGAGAAGTCTGAGAAACTGTGGCAACAAGGAGAGATGATGATTAAATGTACTGTGATACCTGGATGGGATCCTGGGACAGAAAAAGGACATTAGCTAGGAACTAAGGCAATCTGAATAAAGTATGGACCTTAATAAGAATGTGTCACTGTTGGTTCATTAATTGTGACAAATGTAAATATTATTAATAGGGAAAATTGGGTGTGGAGTATATGGGAAATCTCTGTACTATCTTTGCAAAATTCTTGTAAACCCAAAACTATTATAAAATTAAAAGTTTATTAAAAATTGCAGGCCCATTCAATTAGAATCTCTGGCCCATGGTGCCCTGTAATATGTATTTGACACACTCAGGTGCATCCAAGAAGCCCTAAAGCAGTGGTTCTCAACCTGAGCTGCTCATTATAATCAGGATACCTGGACCCCACCCACTAGAAATTGTGATTCAATCAATAGGCATGAAGAGGGGTCAAACATAGGTCTTTTTCAAAGGTCCCCTAGTGATTCTATTGCACAGCCTGAGTTGACATTAGTTGCTTTAGGACATGTAGGATTCCTTCATTCATTCTTTTTTACTTCTATATCCAGTATTTCCTCCTTCCTTTCCCTAAAACATATCACTTGTCTGCTTGGGGAAAAAGAAAAGCTGCCATGGGCCTGCAGAACACAGGAACCACTCCTGAGTGGGCATATTCCAGCCTTTGGCCGCCAGAGCCCAGACATCTCCTGACTGCACCTTTGTCTACCCCTACGGCGCTGCAGGCACCGGACCCAACAAGACTCTGCTTCCCTCACTGCACCGTGGTCCACACCTAAGCCTCCTCTTTCCTGGGTGGACTTTCCTGCCTCTTCTGCCTGGCAAACTCTTCCTAATCCTTCAAAACCCAGATCAGATGTCACTCCCTCTCTCCGAAGCCTTCCCAGATATCGCCCTAGAACTTAGTCACTTTTCTCTTTTGTCTTCCCACCACACTTTTCTGACACCTGTCTTATCACCCACTGCATTGGATGGCAATTATTTGCTTGGGTGTCGCTGCCACATCACTGGAATGTGAACTCTTTGAGGATAAGAATCTGGCACTGATTGTCACTCACAGCCCCCTGTCCTCTCAGCACAGGGCTGAGCACAGAGTAGCTCCTCAATATTCATTCATGTGAGTACTAGATGCATTAGTGAACAAACTCATTCTGAGGGCCTTAGCCTTGTGTTAGGGGAAATAAAATCCGCCAGCTAGGAGAAGATCTTTCTCCGTATCAGATGACCCTGCTCGTTTGCTCTGAAAGCGACATTCAGAACATTTCCTTAATCTGTTTGTTAAGAACTTCGTACACCAACTTAATGAACGGGCTCTCGTATACATAAGCCAGTCTGGATGTCAAGGATGCTGCCGGGAATATGAAAAGCAAGCAGACACCTCAGACTCATGCACCAGCCTTGAACCAGCAAACACCTTGCAAGGAAGAGAGCAGATAGAGGTAGGGCCAGAAGACCTGTGAATGCCCAAGAGAATTTTCACTGCCCTGCCCTGCCCTTAGCTCATACCCATGACCACCCTGTAAAGCATGCAGGGCAGCTGTTTCAAACCTCTCTTTCTTATGGGAGGAAACTGAGGCTCAGAAAAGTTGAGATGGCATCCAGTATCAGGGGCAAAGCCCAAAGCAGCCACCACAGAGGAGAAATTTGTAAAAGCTTCATGAGAACCATACACTCAGTTCCGTATAAACTTGTGCTTATTTTTAAGAAGTAGCAAGTCAATACCCCCAAGCTCATTCAGGGGAGAAGCAAAGACTAGAATCTGATCTTCCAACAAAAGAAGGAAAGATTCTGTGTGGTATAAGAAAAGAGGATCTAGGGCCACAAATCATTTGAGGATCAGATAAGAGTTATACACCCTCTTGCCAGCAAAAAATCCACTTCTCAAGATTGTGCATAAAACCTAGAGTTTAAAAAGCTCTCTGAAATATGCAGGGACTATCCAGGGGCAAAGAGGTCCTGGGTAAGAACCCCTGAGCTAGACAGTCCTAGGATCCCTCTAAATCATGACATTCTCTAATTTATCTTTTTAAAGACAAAAGTGCTCAGTGTAGGCTGCAACAGAGTAACTGTTCAATAAATGAAAGCTATTAATTATAATGGTGTAAAAATAAATGTGAAATTAGTCTCTTTCAATTACAAGAGATAGAAACTCAACTGAAACTAGCTCAAATAAAATAAAAATTACTGGGAATATCAAGCTTTAGGCACAACAATTCATCTAGATTCTAGATGAATTCATCTAGAATCTGGATCTTTTCGGTTCGTCTTTCTTAAATCTTGGTTCCATTCTCAACCAGGCTCTCTCCTTATTGCGGCAAGATTGTGGCAAGATTCACATCCATCCTTTCAGTCACTCTAGAAGAAGAATCAACCTTCTTTTCCAATTGTTTCAGCAAAAGTTCAGGATCCTCCTATTTGGAACACCTCAAGTCACTTAACAATCCTTGAACAAATCTCTAAGCCTGAGTGACAGCATATCCTAATGGGCTTCAGTTTCAGACCCACAACAAGATCCAGAGCTGGTGAGGCCAACTACCCAAACCACACACATCGCGAGTGGGGAAGGGGTGGCTCCCTAAGAAAAATCAGTGTGCTGTTACCAGAGGAAATGGGAAAGTGATACTGAATGGGCAGAATCCATCTGTGTCCATTACAGTAACAGTAAGCAGCAATCACATATGGTGGGCTATTGCTATTTAGAGTGGACCCAGCATGCTGATGTTTATTCAGCCCTGGTCTTGATAACTCTTTACATAGACATGGTGGTCCAAAGGCATGGGAAGCCTTTAGACACCTTCATCCCAATAACAGCCCTGCTTGCTCATTTTAATTCATCTCCGTTCAAGAGAACAGCCCCAGTAAGAGAAACCCTCCCATCTCCTTCAGCCCTGTCTCTGCCAGTCAACAGCCACTGTTACGGGGAGAAGAGAAAAATCTCCCATCACCTTGATAGGCCTCCTGCTCGGGTGTACTTTTGTTCCTTTACCTAACCCTGAAGTCTATTTTTATTTTCTCCCCTACTGAGTGGTTTGATGACTATCTACTTTAATCATTACAGAGATATAGAAATTTGCTAGGGGGGAAACTGTAATCCTTACAGAATAGGGATACCTGAAGTGCTTTTTCTATTAATGACCTCAGCCCTGAGAAGTAATCTGAGCACCAATGATACACTGCCACCCTCCAGGCCTTAGGAACGAAGACTTGCTTATCTGCCTCCTTGTTCTCCATCAGCAGCTGGCCCCAAAACATTGCTGGTCTGGATTAGATGGAGAAAAGGGCTTTCAACTCTGTTCCCTCTTTCTAGCCTGCTGTGGGCCACAGCCCAGCTCAGGTAAGCTCCCTGCTCTTGCCATAACTCAAACAGCCACCCCAAAAGCCCCAGAAGAAATGATCTGCCTGCAGCCTTGAAGATGTGGTTGTCTAGTTTTGTCTGAGGAGAACTCAACTCTTTTTAGGATAGAAAGTTTCAGATGGGAGGGAAGAATGCTTAGTGTAATGAGAATTAAAAGGTATGAAAATTAAGAATGGTCATCTAGGCAACGAAATTCTTTCTTCTTTTCTAAAAGCAAGGAAAAGAGTCCAGTGGTGTTTTCTTCAACACTGAAACCTGCTTGTCCCCTGCTCAAAAGCCTTCTCTGTCTCCCTGTTGTCTTAGATATAAAATCAACCTCCTGAGTGTGACTTCCAGGTCCTGTGTGATCTGGCTCCTATTTACATTTCCAGCCTCAATTCCCTTTGCTTTATCCCTCCACTTTGCTCCAGCATGTCTTAAAGAACCCATCTTGCTCTTGCCACAAAGCTTGTTCTCTCTTTCTAATCTGTTTCTCTGCTTGGTTGCTGTATTAGTTTCCCTTCGCCACTTAAACAAATTACCACAAACTTGCTGGCTTAAAATAATAAAAATGTACTTTCTTACAGTTCTGGAGGCCAGAAGCCCAAATTGGTTCCACTGGGCTGAAACCAATGTGTTGACAGTGCCGTGCCCCTCTGAAGGTTCTAGTAGAGAATCCATTTTCTTGCCTTTTCTAGCTTCTAAAGCTACATTCCTTGGCATTTCTTGACTCCTGATCCCTTCTGTCTTCAAAGCAGCAGAGCATTTTGCTTCATAGCTCGCATAGCCTTATTCTTCTGTCTCAAATCTTCATGTGCCTACTTCTTATAAGGACACTTATGGTTGCATTTAGAGTCTACCTGGATAATCCAGGATAATCTCCCCATCTCAAAATCTTTAGCTTATCACATATACAAGACCCTTTTGGGGGAGCTTCAAGATGGCGGAAGAGTAAGACGCGGAGATCACCTTCCTCCCCACAAATACATCAGAAATACGTCTACATGTGGAACAACTCCTACAGAACACCTACTGAACACTGGCAGAAGACCTCAGACCTCCCAAAAGGCAAGAAACTCCCCACGTACCTGGGTAGGGCAAAAGAAAAAAGGAAAAACAGAGACGAAAGATCAGGGACGGGACCTGCACCAGTGGGAGGGAGCTGTGAAGGACGAAAGGTGTCCACACACTAGGAAGCCCCTTCGCGGGCGGAGACTGCGGGTGGCTGAGGGGGAAAGCTTCAGAGGCGCGGAGGAGAGCACAGCCACAGGGGTGCGGAGGGAAAAGCGGAGAGACTCCCTGCACAGAGGATCGGTGCCGACCAGCACTCACCAGCCTGAGAGGCTTGTCTACTCACCCACCGGGACGGGTGCGGGGGCTGGGAGCTGAGGCTCGGGCTTCGGTCGGATCCCAGGGAGAGGACGGGGGTTGGCGGCGTGAACACAGCCTGCAGGGCGCTAGTGCGCCACGGTTAGCCGGGAGCGAGTCCGGGTAAAAGTCTGGAGCCGCCGAAGAGGCAAGAGAATTTTTCTTCCTTCTTTGTTTCCTGGTGCGCGAGGAGCAGGAATTAACAGCGCCGCTTAAAGGAGCTCCAGAGACGGGCGCGAGCTGCGGCTAACAGCGCGGACCCCAGAGACGGGCATGAGACGCTAAGGCTGCTGCTGCCGCCACCAAGAAGCCTGTCTGCAAGCACAGGTCACTGTCCACACCTCCCCTCCCGGGACCCTGTGCAGCCCGCCACTGCCAGGGTCCCGTGATCCAGGGACAACTTCCCCGGGAGAACACACGGCACGCCTCAGGCTGGTGCAATGTCAGGCCAGCCTCTGCCGCCGCAGGCTCGCCCCACATCCATACCCCTCCCTCCCCCGGCTTGAGTGAGCCAGAGCCCCCTAATCAGCTGCTCCTTTAACCCCATCCTGTCTGAGCCAACAACAGACGCCCTTAGGCTACCTAGACGCAGAGGCGGGTCCAAATCCAAAGCTCAACCCCGGGAGCTGTGTGAACAAAGAAGAGAAAGGGAAATCTCTCCCAGCAGGTTCAGGAGCAACGGATTAAATCTCCACAATCAACTTCATGTACCCTGCATCTGTGGAATACCTGAATACACAACGAATCATCCCAAATTGAGGAGGTAGACTTTGGGAGCAACGATATATCTTTTTTTTTTTCCCTTTTTCTCTTATTGTGAGTGTGTATGTGTATGCTTCTGTGTGTGATTTTGTCTTTATAGCTTTACTTTTGCCATTTGTCCGAGGGTTCCGTCTATCCGTTTTTTTTGTTTTTATTTTTAAATATTTTTTCTTAATAATTATTTTTTATTTTAAAAACTTTATTTTATTTTTTCTTCCTTCTTTCTTTCTGTTTTTTCTTCCTTTTATTCTGAGCCATGTGGATGACAGGCTCTTGGTGCTCCAGCCAGGCGTCAGGGCTGTGCCTCTGAGGTGGGAGAGCCAAGTTCAAAACCCTGGTCCACAAGAGAACTCCCAGTTCCATGTAATATCAAATGGCGAAAATCTCCCAGAGATCTCCATCTCAACGCCAAGACCCAGCTCCACTCAACGACCAGCAAGCTACAGTACAGGACACCCTATGCCAAACAACTAGCAAGACAGGAACACAACCCCACCCATTAGCAGAGAGGCTGCCTAAAATCATAATAAGGACACAGAAATCCCAAAACACACCACCAGACGTTGACCTGCCCACCAGAAAGACAAGATCCAGCCTCATCCACCAGAACACAGGCACTAGACCCCTCCACCAGGAAGCCTACACAACCCACTGAACAAACCTTAGCCACTGGGGACAGACAGCAAAAACAACGAGAACTACGAACCTGCAGCCTGCAAAAAGGAGACCCCAAAAACACTAATTTAAGCAAAATGAGAAGACAGAAAACACACAGCAGATGAAGGAGCAAGGTAAAAACCCACCAGACCTAACAAATGAAGAGGAAATAAGCAGTCTACCTGAAAAAGAATTCAGAATAATGACAGTAAAGATGATCAATAATCTTGGAAATAGAATGGAGAAAATACAATAAATGTTTAACAAGGACCTAGAAGAACTAAAGAGCAAACAAACAGTGATAAACAACAAAATAAATGAAATTAAAAACTCTCTAGAAGGGATCAATAGCAGAATAACTGAGGCAGAAGAACAGATAAGTGACCTGGAAGATTAAATAGTGGAAATAACTACTGCAGAGCAGAATAAAGAAAAAAGAATGAAAAGAATTGAGGACACACTCAGAGACCTCTGGGACAACATTAAACACACCAACATTTGAATTATAGGGGGTCCCAGAAGAAGAAAAGAAAAATAAAGGGACTGAGAAAATATTTCAAGAGATTATAGTTGAAAATTTCCCTAATATGGGAAAGGAAATAATTAATCAAGTCCAGGGAGCACAGAGAGTCACATACAGGATAGATCCAAGGACAAACACGCCAAGCCACATATTAATCAAACTATCAAAAATAAAATACAGGGCTTCCCTGGTGGCGCAGTGGTTGAGACTCTGACTACCAATGCAGGGGACACGGGTTCGAGCCCTGCTCTGGGAAGACCCCAACCCCTAGTTGCCACGGAGCAACTAGGCCCGTGAGCCAAAACTACTGAGCATGTGAGTCTGGAGCTTGTGTTTCACAACAAGAGAGGCCGCAACAGTGAGAGGCCCAAGCACCGCGATGAAGAGTGGCCCCCGCTCACCGCAACTAGAGAACGCCCTCGCACAGAAACAAAGACACAACACAGCCATAAATAAATAAATAAATAAATAAAATAATAAAATAAAATACAAAGAAAACATTTTAAAAGCAGCAAGGGAAAAACAACAAATAACACACAAGGAAATCCCCATAAGGTTAACAGCTGATATTTCAGCAGAAACTCCGCAAGCCAGAAGGGAGTGGCAGGACATATTTAAAGTGATGAAGGAGAAAAACCTACAACCAAGATTACTCTACCCCACAAGGATCTCATTCAGATTTGATGGAGAAATTAAAACCTTTACAGACAAGCAAAAACTAAGAGAATTCAGCACCAACAAACCAGCTTTAAAACAAATGCTAAAAAACTTCTCTAGGCAGGAAACATAAGAGTAGGAAAAGACCTACAATAACAAACCCAAAACAATTAAGAAAATTGTAACAGAAACATACATATTGATAGTTACCTTAAATGTAAATAGATTAAATGTTCCAACCAAAATACATAGACTGGCTGAATGGATACAAAAACAAGACCCGTATATATGCTGTCTACAAGAGACCCACTTCAGACCTAGGGATACACATAGACTGAAAGTGAGGGGATGGAAAAAGATATTCCATGTGAATGGAAATCAAAAGAAAGGTGGAGTAGCAATTCTTATATCAGACAAAATAGACTTTAACACAAAGACTATTACAAGAGACAAAGAAGGACACTACATAATGATCAAGGGATCGATCCAAGGAGAAGATATAACAATTGTAAATATTTATGCACCCAGCATAGGAGCACCTCAATACATAAGGCAAATACTAACAGCCATAAAAGGGGAAATTGACAGTAGCACAATCATAGTAGGGGACTTTAACACCCCACTTTCAGGGATGGACAGATCATCCAAAATGAAAATAAATAAGGAAACACAAGCTTTAAATGATACATTAAACAAGATGGACTTAATTGATATATATAGGACATTCCATCCAAAAACAACAGAATACACATTCTTCTCAAGTGCTCATGGAACATTCTCCAGGATAGATCACACCTTGGGTCACAAATAAGCCTTGCTAAATTTAAGAAAAATGAAATCATATCAAGTATTTTTCCAACCACAATGCTATGAGACTAGATATCAATTACAGGAAGAAATCTGTAAAAAATACAAATACATGGAGGCTAAACAATACACTACTTAATAACCAAGAGATCACTGAAGAAATCAAAGAGAAAATCAAAAAATACCTAGAAACAAATGACAATGAAAACACGACGACCCAAAACCTATGGGATGCAGCAAAAGCAGTTCTAAAAGGAAAGTTTATAGCAATAAAATCCTACCTTAAGAAAAAAGAAACATCTCAAATAAACAACCTAAACTTATACCTAAAGCAATTAGAGAATGAAGAACAAAAAAAACCCCAAAGTTAGCAGAAGGAAAGAAATCATAAAGATCAGATCAGAAATAAATGAAACAGAAATGAAGGAAACGATAACAAAGATCGATAAAACTAAAAGCTAGTTCTTTGAGAAGATAACAAAATTGATAAACCATTAGCCAGACTCATCAAGAAAAAAGGGAGAAGACTCAAATCAATAGAATTAGAAATGAAAAAGGAGAAGTAACAACTGACACTGCAGAAATACAAAGGATCATGAGAGATTACTACAAGCAACTCTATGCCAATAAAACTGACAACCTGGAAGAAATGGACAACTTCTTAGAAATGCACAACCTTCCGAGACTGAAACAGGAAGAAATAGAAAATATGAACAGACCAATCACAAGCACTGAAGTTGAAACTGTGATTAAAAATCTTCCAACAAACAAAAGCCCAGGACCAGAGGGATTCACAGGTGAATTCTATCAAACATTTAGAGAAGAACTGACACCTATCCCTCAAACTCTTCCAAAATATAGCAGAGGGAGGAACACTCTCAAACTCATTCTATGAGGCTACCATCACCCTGATACCAAAACCATACAAAGATGTCACAAAGAAAGAAAACTACAGGCAATATCACTGATGAACATAGATGCAAAAATCCTCAACAAAATACTAGCAAACAGAATTCAACAGCACATTAAAAGGATCATACACCATGATCAAGTGGGGTTTATCCCAGGAATGCAAGGATTCTTCAATATACACGTCAATCAATGTGATACACCATATTAACAAATTGAAGGAGAAAAACCATATGATCATCTCGATAGATGCCGAGAAAGCTTTTGACAAAATTCAACACCCATTTATGATAAAAACCCTCCAGAAAGTAGGCATAGAGGGAACTTTCCTCAACATAATAAAGGCCATATATGAGAAACCCACAGCCAACATCGTCTTAAATAGTGAAAAACTCAAACCATTTCCACTAAGATCAGGAACAAGGCAAGGTTGCCCACTCTCACCACTATTATTCAACATAGTTTTGGAAGTTTTTGCCACAGCAATCAGAGAAGAAAAAGAAATAAAAGGAATCCAAATCGGAAAAGAAGAAGTAAGACCGTCATGTTTGCAGATGACATGATACTATACATAGAGAATCCTAAAGATGCTACCGGAAAACTAGTAGAGCTAATCAGTGAATTTGGTAAAGTAGCAGGATACAAAATTAATGCACAGAAATCTTTAGCATTCCTATACACTAATGATGAAAAATCTGAAAGAGAAATTAAGGAAACACTCCCATTTACCACTGCAACAGAAGGAATAAAATACCTAGGAATAAACCTACCTAAGGAGACAAAAGACCTGTATGCAGAAAATTATAAGACACTGATGCAAGAAATTAAAGATGATACAAATAGATGGAGAGATATACCATATTCTTGTATTGGAAGAATCAACATTGTGAAAATGACTCTACTACCCAAAGCAATCCACAGATCCAATGCAATCCTTATCAAACTACCACTGGCATTTTTCACAGAACTAGAAAAAAATATTTCACAATTTGTTTGGAAACACAAAAGACCCTGAATTGCCAAAGCAATCTTGAGAAAGAAAAACAGAGCTGGAGGGAATCAGGCTCCCTGACTTCAGACTATACTACAAAACTACAGTAATCAAGACAGTATGGTACTGGCATAAAAACAGAAATAGAGATCAATGGAACAGGATAGAAAGCCCAGAGATAAACCCACACACATATGGTCACCTTATCTTTGATAAAGGAGGCCAGAATATACAATGGAGAAAAGACAACCTCTTCAATAAGTGGTTCTGGGAAAACTGGACAGCTACATGTAAAAGAATGAAATTAGAACACTCCCTAACACCATACACAAAAATAAACTCAAAATGGATTAAAGACCTAAATGTAAGGCCAGACACTATAAAACTCTTAGAGGAAAACATAGGCAGAACACTCTATGACATAAATCACAGCAAGATCCTTTTTGACCCACCTCCTAGAGGAATGGAAATAAAAACAAAAATAAACAAATGGGACCTAATGAAACTTAAAAGCTTTTGCACAGCAAAGGAAACCATAAACAAGACCAAAAGACAACCCTCAGAATGGGAGAAAATATTTGCAAATGAAGCAACTGACAAAGGACTAATCTCCAAAATTTACAAGCAGCTTTTGCAGCTCAATATCAAAAAAACCAAACCACCAAATCCAAAATTGGGCAGAAGACCTAAACAGACATTTCTCCAAAGAAGATATACAGATTGCCAACAAACACATGAAAGAATGCTCAACATCATTAAGCATTAGAGAAATGCAAATCAAAACTACAATGAGATATCATCTCACACAAGTCAGAATGGCCATCATCAAAAAATCCAGAAACAATAAATGCTGGAGAGGGTGTGGAGAAAAGGGAACCCTCTTGCACTGTTGGTGGGAATGTAAATTGATACAGCCACTATGGAGAACAGTATGGAGGTTCCTTAAAAAACTAAAAATAGAACTACCATACGACCCAGCAATCCTGAGAAATTTCTCAGGTATATACCCTGAGAAAACCATAATTCAAAAGGAGTCATGTACCACAGTGTTCACTGCAGCTCTATTTACAATAGCCAGGATATGGAAGCAACCTAAGTGTCCATCGACAGATGAATGGATAAAGATGTGGCAAATATATACAATGGAATATTACTCAGCCATAAAAATAAACGAAATTGAGCTATTTGTAGTGAGGTGGATGGACCTAGAGACTGTCATACAGAGTGAAGTAAGTCAGAAAGAGAAAAACAAATACTGTATGCTAACACATATATATGGAATCTAAGGGGAAAAAACGGTCATGAAGAACCTAGGGGCAAGACGGAAATAAAGACACAGACCTACTAGAGAACGGACTTGAGGATATGGGGAGGGGGAAGGGTAAGCTGTGACAAAGTGAGAGAGTGGCATGGAGATATATACACTACCAAACGTAAAATAGATAGCTAGTGGGAAGCAGCCGCATAGCACAGGGAGATCACCTCGGTGCTTTGTGACCACCTAGAGGGGTGGGATAAGGAGGGTGGGAGGGAGGGAGGGAGACGCAAGAGGGAAGAGATACGGGTACATATGTATATGTATAACTGATTCACTTTGTTATAAAGCAGAAACTAACACACCATTGTAAAGCAATTATACTCCAATAAAGATGTTAAAAAAAATTTTTTTAAAGACCCTTTTTCCATACAAGGTAACATCCTCAGGTTCCAGGAGGTTAAGACCTGGATATGCTCATTATCAGCCTACCACATCCATTTTCTACACATCAATCAGGAGTCACCTTGGATGTTAGTTGTTCCAGGAGGACTTTACTGTTCAACTTCTCTTCTCAGCTCAAGGTTATGTGCCCTCACCATCTCCTGTTTCCCTGCATATTGAGCACACTACAGTATGTGACATTTGTCACTGGCCTGTTTCCTGATTAAAAACTCATCTCCCTGAAGGCAGAGGACAGACCTAATGCATGGAAAGGTATATCATTTATGGAAGGGCATATAAAACTAGTAGTGGGGGAAAATGAAGCTCCAGAACAACGGGTACAACTTGGGCACTGGTTAAAGAACACCTGTGTCTGGAAAGATACAACCCAACTTTGACCTGTGGTTTCCTCTGCAGAGAGGATGAGGATTGCTGAGGCAAGCATGAAGGCCAACGTCAATTCCACTCCTGTGTCGTCATGCTTTTATCATGAGAATGTGTTCATGAATTACTTGAGAATTAAACAGCGGCATATTTGAGACTGTGGCATTTCCTAGCTTTCTATTTGAACAAACAGGTGTGTGTGTGTGTGTGTGTGTGTGTGTGTGTGTGTGTGTGTGTGTGCAGTACCCAATGGACACCAGTTTGAAAGTATTTGCAAGAAGACCACTTTTGGTCTGCTAATAGTCATGACAAGATTGCTTCTCTCTAAACTGTTTTCCTCAATACAGTTGATGCAAACATGGTTTAACAGAGCACATAGGAAAATAAATTAGAAGTATTATCTGATCATATAAGCTTAAAATCAATACGTAGTTATCACAATTGCTTTAAAAAGCACTAACTGAATAAATCCTTGGAAATGTTTAAGGATATTAGCTGGCGACATTTGAGAATATCCCAGTTTACCAATTCCATCCCTCTTCATTCTATGTCACTTACATTACCACATTTATGGAGTTAATTTATTCTATTTTTCTATCAATTACTGAGAGAACAATAATAAAATATCCCAGTGTGATTCTGGGTTTTTCCATTTATCACTTTAGTAATGTTATTTTTTGCTTCATATATTAAGCTCTTTTAATAGGTACATTCACATATATGACTGTTGAGTCTTCCTGACAAACTGACAATTTAATTAATATGAAATATCCTTCTTTACTTCTGGTAATACTTCTCCGTCTTGACATTTACTTTGTCTAATATTTATATAGCTACATTCTCTTTCTTAAACCTACTCTTAACCTGATATATCTTCTTCCATCATTTTACCTTTATCCTATGTCTTTATATTTAAACCGTTTCTCTCACTAATGGCATATAGTGCGGTCTTACTTTTTTATCTAATCTGACAACTCTGCCTTGTAAATGAAGTGTTTTCTTCCTTTATATTTAATGTAGTTATTGGTTAGATTATGTTTAAATGCACCATTTTTGTACTTCTTTGCAATTTATAGCATTTACTCCAACTGTTTCATCTGTTCCTTCTTTTCTTCATTAATTTGGGTAAATTGGGTATTTTTTAGTATTGCATTTTCTCTCTTTTGACTTTTGAAGTGTATCACTTTGTGTTATTTTCTTTAATAATTTCCCTAGAGTATCACCATCTATTAGTAATACAATGTGAGCCACACATGTAACATTTACAGAATATCTCAATTTTCTAGTTGTCACATTAACAAAATTAAAAGCAGTTAAATTAATTTAATAATATATTTTATTTCACCCAACATAACCTAAATATCACTTTAACGTGTCATAAATATAAAAAGAATTAATGTGATATTTTAGATTCTAAAATTACACTCATACTAAGTCTTTGAAATCTGATCTGAATTTTATACCTGCAGCATATCATAACAGTTAAAGGTAGTTCTACAAGAACAATAAAATGGTGTTTCATAGAAGAATGTGTACACCACTTCAGTTTTTCATTTAAATTTTAATAATTAAATGACAAATTCATCTTTTCAGTTTCATTAGCCACATTTCAAGTGCTTAGCAGCCGCACGTGGCTACTACTGCTGTATTGAACAGCACAGTTCTGGAGTTTACAATATGTAAATTTAACTTATCATAGTCTAGCCTAAAATAATACTAAATACTTAATTGGCAATGAAGTACTCCCACAACAGCACAACTCCATTTATCGTTCCTAATCCTTTGTGCTATATCCACATATCTTTTTCTTCCACTTATGATATAGACCTTGCAACACAGAGCTATGACTTTTGCTTTAAACAGACTATAGTCACCCAATCAAAAAATGGGCAGATGATCTAAATAGACATTTCTCCAAAGAAGACATACAGATGGCCAAAAAGCACATGAAAAGATGCACAACGTCACTAATTATCAGAGCAGTGCAAATTAAAACTACAGTGGAGGTACCACCTCACACCAGTCAGAATGGCCATCACCAAAAAGTCTACAGTGCTGGAAAGGGTTTAGAGAAAAGGAAACCCTCCTGCACTGTTGGTGAGAATGTAAATTGGTACAACCATTATGGATAACAGTATGGAGGTTCCTTAAAAAACTAAATATAGAACTACCATATGATCCAGCAATCCCACTCCTGGGCATATATCCAGAGAAAACCATAATTCAAAAAGATACATGCACCCCAATCAGTGTTCACTGCAGCACTATTTACAACAGCCAAAACATGGAAGCAACCTAAATGTCCATCGACAGAGGAGTGGATAAAGAAGATGTGGTACATATATGCAATGGAATATTACTCAGCCATAAAAAAGAACAAAATAATGCCATTTGCAGCAACATGGATGGACCTAGAGGTTATCATACTAAGTGAAGTAAGTCAGACAGAGAAAGACAAATATCATATGATATCACTCATACGTGGAATCTAACTTTAATAAATGATATAAATGAACTTAGTTGCAAAACAGAAACAGACTCACAGATTTCGAAAACAAACTTATGGTTACCAAAGGGGAAACCATAAGTGGGGGGTAGGGATAAATTAGAAGCTTGGGATTAACATACATACACTACTATATATAAAATAGATAACCAACAAGGACCTACTGTATAGCACAGGGAACTCTACTCAATATCCTGTAATAGGTATGGGAAAAGAATCTTAAAAAGAATGAATATATGTATACATATAACTGAATCTGAAACTAAGTCAACATTGTAAATCAACTATACTCCAATAAATTTTTTTAAAAACAGCCTATAGTCTTTTGAAGCTTAACTATATATTTAGTATGAATAAAAAATAATATCTAAAAATTAGGTTTTAGGTTCACCTACATATTTACTCTTTTTCATGCTCTTCAGTCTTTATTTGATAGGGAATGCACTGAATCTGTAGACTGCTTTGGGTAGTATAGTCATTTTCACAATATTGATTCTTCCAATCTGAGAACATGGTATATCTCTCCATCTGTTTGTGTCATCTTTGATTTCTTTCATCAGTGTTTTATAGTTTTCTGTGCACAGATCTTTTGCCTCCTTACGTAGGTTTATTCCTAGGTATTTTATTCTTTTTGTTGGTAAATGGGACTGTTCCTTTAATTTCCTTAATTTCTGTTTCTGATCTTTCATTGTTAGTGTATAGGAATGCAAGAGATTTCTGTGTATTAATTTTGTATCCTGCAGCTTTACTAATTCATTGATTAGCTCTAGTAGTTTTGGTGGGAGTGTAAATTGATACAGCCACTGTGGAGAACAGTCAGTCTGGAGGTTCCTTAAAAAACTAAAACTAGAACTACCATATGACCCAGCAATCCCCCTACTGGGCATATACCCTGAGAAAAACATAATTCAAAAAGACATTTGTACCCCAATGTTCATTGCAGCGTTATTTACAATAGCCAGGTCATGGAAGCAACCTAAATGTCCATCGACAGATGAATGGATAAAGATGTGGTACATATATACCATGGAATATTACTCAGCCAGAAAAAGGAATGAAACTGGGTCATTTGTAGAGATATGGATGGACCTAAAATCTGTCATACAGGGTGAAGTAAGTCAGAAAGAGAAAAACAAATATATATTAATGCATATATGTGGAATCTAGAAAAATAGTACAGATGAACCTATTTCCAGGGCAGGAATAGAGATGCAGATGTAGAGAATGGACGTGTGAACACAGAGGGGAAGGGGAGGGTGGGATGAATTGGGAGACAAGATTTGACACTACCATGTGTAAAATAGATAGCTAGTGGGAACCTGCGGTACAGCACAAGGAGCTCAGCTCAGGGCTCTGTGATGACCTAGATGGGCAGGATGGGGGGGATTGGGAGGGAGGTCCAAGAGGGAGGGGATATATGTATACATATAGCTGATTCACTTTGCTGTACAGCAGAAACTAATACAACATTGTAAGGCAATTATACTCCAATAAAAAAAATTTCTAAAAATTAGATTTTAGGTTCACCTGTATTTTTACTCTTTCAGTGCTCTTCAGTCTTTATTGTAGACCTGATTTCTCCCCTTTAAAATTTCACTTTAGCTTGAAGAACTTTCTTTACCATTTCTTACAGTGCAGGTATGCTGGCACCAAATTTGTCCAGCTTTCTCTCATTTAAAAATTTCTTTGTTTTGCCTTCATTTTTTAAAATATATTTACTCAGGATATAGAATTCTATATTGAGAGTTTGGGGTTTTATTTCAGCCCTTTAAAGATGTCATTCCATTGTCTTCTGGCCTCCATTGTTTCTGATGAGAAATCAGCTCTATTTTTATATTGTTCCCATGATGTACATGTGTTTTTCCTCTCTCTGATTTTAATATTTTCCCTTTAACTTTCATTTTTGCCAGTGTGACTATGTCTAAGAAGGGTGTTTTGTTTTGTTTTTTAATTTATCCTATGTGAGGTTCTCTGATTAGTTCTGTTAAGCTTCTTAAATTTTCAGTCTTTTGTCGCTGTTGTTGGACCCGGATTTTTTTATGTCTTTAAAAAAATGGGAAAAAATCCAAATACAGAAAGACTAATTACTCAATGCAAAACATTCAGAAAAAAATCAAAACATTTTAAAGATGAATGTCATCTGCAATCTCACCGTGGGATATTTCCACAAATTTTTTCAATGCACTCCCCCCGCATTTTACATAAATATGATTAGTTATGCAATAATAAATATTTAATCACCTCCTTTTCTTGTTAAGAATATCTCATGGCAAAGTTCATATCAATATTTAGAAAGCTACATTGTTATTTTTTAATTTTTATTGGAGTATAGTTGATTTACAATGTTGTATTAGTTTCAGGTATACAGCAAAGTGAATCAGTTATACATATACATGTACCCACTCTATTTTTTAGATCCTTTTCCCATATAGGTCATTACAGAGTATTGAGTAGAGTTCCCTGTGCTATAGGTCCTTATTAGATCTATTTTATATATAGTAGTATGTATATGTCATTTAAGAATAAAGAAGACGTGGCACATACATAGAATGGAATACCACTCAGCCATAAAAAAGAACGAAACAATGTCATCTGTAGCAACATGGATGGACCTAAAGACTGTCATACCGAGCGAAGCAAGCCAGACAGAGAAAGATAAACATCATATGATATCGCCTATATGTGGAATCCAATGAAAGAGCACAAGTGAACTTATCCACAAAACAGTAATAGAGCCACAGACGTAGAAAACAAGCCCATGGCTACCGGGGGAAGGGGGGGCAGGGAGGGACAAACTGGGAGACCAGGATCTACATCTTTTTTTTTTTTTTTGGAGTATAGTTGCCTTACACTGCTGTGTCAGTTTCTGCTGTACAGCAAAGTGAATCAGTCATATGTATACATATATCCCCTCTTTTTTGGATTTCCTTCCCATTTAGTCATCACAGAGCACTGAGTAGAGTTCCCTGTGCTATACAGTAGGTTCTCATTAGTTATATATTTTATACATAGTAGTGTGTATATGTCAATCCCAATCTCCCAATTCATCCCACCCCACCCCGTTTTTGTGTGTGTGTGTGTGTTTTTTAATTTGGTACTTTTCTGGTTGTTTGAGTTTACATGAAGTTTTTAGTTACTAATATTGCATTTTTCAATTCTAGGATTTCCATCTTGTTATTTTTTATAGGTGCCAAATCCCTTCTGAAATTCTCCATTTCTTTACTCATTAAATGACTCATTTCCTATAGATTTTTAAACATTTGCACTATATTGTTATTCTAAAATTCTTATCTGAAAATTATAACATCTGAGTTGCCTGTGGGCAAGTGATCATTTTTCTGTTTCTTTGCAAGTCTTCTAATTTTTTACTGCATGTTCAGCAGTGTCTAAGAATGGCATCTCCCTCTGTAGTTAAGTCCTTATAGATTTCTTTGTGTCCATAGCTCTTTGATGGCTTTAAAGAAAAGAATGATTTTTTTGTTATTGTTTGCCTAATGACTTGTGGTTGTGTTGTTAGGGGTGAGGGTCTTTCACATACTCCTATGCGCTAGTTAGAGGTGGAATACCTCATTTAGGTTTTGTTGCATAGTAAACTTTCCCAGAAGTTAGTGGATTGAAACAACAATCATTTAGCTCACGTGTCTGTGGTTGGCAATTTGGTCTGAGTTCACCTACATGGTTCTTCTGGTCTCCAGTGGCGTCTCAATACATCTGTAGCCAAGTACTGGTCAGGTTGGAGGATTCACTTCTGAGTGTTGGATGACTATCGGCCAGTACAATGTGGGCAACTAAGTGACCTGTATCTCATCCTCCAGCAGGCAAGCTCAAGTGTGTTCCTATGGCAGCTTGGCAGCAAAACCAGCCAGACCATGAAGGTTTCTTGAGGCCTATCCCTGAAACTAGCAAATTGTCACATCTGCCACATTTTATAAGCCAAACAAGACACAAGTCCAGCCCAGATTCAAGACATGGGAATATAAACTTTGCCTCTTGATAAAAGGAGCTGCAAAGTCACAGCAATAGGCTGTGTCATGGAAGTGTTGAGAATTGTAGCTTTTTTTTGCAATCAACTAAAAGTATAACACTTTGTTCCTTTTGATTTTTTTTTCATTTTTAATTAACCATTCAAATTACCTTTTCCAAAAGAGCAACAAAATCTCCTTTTCTATGTTTCTCAGAAACAAAAATAATGTATGACAGACGGCAATCAATCAAAATTGGTAGTGTTCAACCCATGAATACCAACAGTGTAGGGTAATCATATTATGACTTCAGAGAAGCAGAGGTAGGTTTTATTCTACTCTAACCCCATGAGCCTACACTTTAAGCAGTGTTTTGGTTTGAGGAGGGACAGCATAAGAATAGCGCTGTCAGTCTGGGGCATTTGAGGAAGAAGAAATCAGTTCAGACCAAGACTCAAAATCACACCATAAGACAGATGGTTAAAGGAATCAGAGCTGTTTTTCTTGGAGAAGGAAATCTTCAATAAAGATAAACCAATAGGCTTCAAATATCTATAGATTTGTTTGGTTTAATCATTTTTTTAAAATCAGGAATTCGGGGTTATTTTCTTACCTAAACTATTTGTGTTGGGATATAAATCATGTGCCATAAAATTCAACATATGAAAGTATACAATAGAGTGGGTGTTGTTACATTCAAAAAGTTGTACAGTTATCACCACTACCTAATTCCAGAACATTTAACCACCCCGAAACCCCATACCTGCTAGCAGTCGCTCCCTATTCCTCCCGCATCACAGCCCCTGGAAACCACTAATCTACCTTCTGTCTCCATAGATTTGCCCATTCTGGGTATTTCATACAAATGGAAATGTACAACTATGTCATGTTTCGTGACTGGCTTCTTTCATTCAACATGATGTGTTTTATATCTATTCATTCTATAGCTTGTATCAATACTTCATTCCTTTCTATAGCTGAGTAATATTCCATTGTGTAGATAGATCATATTTTTAACCATTTTAATTGATGGACATTTTGGTTGTTTCCACTTTTTAGCTATTATGAACATACTGTGAAATTCATGTATAAATTTTTTTTGGAAACCTAAGATTTCTGTTTCATTGGATATTATACCTCTGATTGTTGGGTCAGTTTCATTTATTCTTGAAGGCAAAGCCAATGCTAAGAGCAAAGAATTTTCTACCATAGGAAACTATGTTCACAATGGAATGAACTTCATTGAAAGATAATAAGCTCTCTGTATCTGGAGAGGTAGCAGAGCAAACTGGATGAGATTCTTGACAGAATATGGAATGTTAGACTAGCAAGATGCAGGACTATAGAGTTTAGGAGCAAATGTTCTGGTGCTTAACTGCTTGAGTTCAAATTTCACTTTTGCTACTTGCCAGCTATGTGCCAGCTTTGGGCAAACCACTTAATCTGGTTTAGCTTCTGAATTTCCTCATATTTAAAATAAAAACACCTAACTCCCTGGTATTAAATTACATACTATATGTAAAACTCCTGGCACAAGGCCTGGCACAGAGTAAGGGCTCGAACAATAGAAGCTGTTATCATTACTACGATCATCATGAGACTTGAGTTTTAGAAATCCTTCTTTAAAATACAAACTGAATATCCCTTTATCATTTTACTCTTCTACTCACTCATACTCTCTCCATTTCTCAGTTCCTCCGTGTTTTTTTCTCCAAATAAAGTTTTCCAGACATAAACAGATTAAAAATCACCTGGAAGCTAACCCAAACTCTATATCATTCCACGGAGAACTGGTTTGATTCACATTTAAAGGAGTAAATTAAAAGGTGTATTTGTAACCAAGATATAATTCCTTGAGAGGACTCCAGCCTCCTTTAGGTCAGCAGGGCCATTATTGGGTCAGATGACCTTACACGTGTCCTTTCCAACTTTCCCATGAAGGAGCTCAGAGAGTTCAATTCACCTGCCTAAGCAGTAAAGCCAGGATCAAACACAGTTAATAGAATACGGCAGAGTGGGGACCTCAAAACCTGGGTCCATCTAACTCCAGAACACGGCTGAGTGTATAACCAAATGAATAGTTCATCAAACAAATTAACAAAGTTGTTGAAAAAATGCCAACATTTCTCTATTTATCCAAGTAAAGTATACAAATATATATATATATATATATATATATATATATATATATATATATTGCTTACTGTATACCAGGCACCAATCCTGAGCACTTTACATGTGTTAATTGGCTCAAACTTCATAACAGTCCCATGAGGAGGGACTATTATTATTATGATGATGTCCATTTTACAAATAGGCAAATGGAGACACGGAAAGATTAGTACCTATTCAAGATGACTCACCTGTTATGTGGCAAAACTGGAATTCCAATGCTGGCCCTGGAGCCCATGCTGTCACCCACTATGTTATGTTGCTATAGCACAAAGAGAAAAAACTGACAGTAGGTAATTTGCCTACCTACTAAACCTTTACTTCTCCCAAGATGCCCGCCCTTCTTGTCAAGTGTGAAATCTCCTATGGCCAGAAGAGAGGTCCTATATCCTAGATATCACTGAAGTAGCCTGAGTCCCAAGCAGGAAATTCCACAGTATGCCCAGACCCAAAGCCACAGGAGTAAGGAAAACATTCTTCTTTTACAAGAAGCTTAGGGTTCTCCCCCTGTTCTGGATGCATCAGCCACCCCTGCTCTTGACTCCTGCTTTCTGCTCCTCCTCTCTCTCTGCTTCTTGTTATTAATTACCTCTGCAGACTTCTGGTGTCTTCAGCCCAATAGTTCTGAGCTCATTCTGTCTACCCAGAGGCTGGTTACTCTTAACCTGCACTCTGCCTCCAGTGACAAGCTACAAGGCCCTGCACCCCACAGATGAGTGATAACACTCAGCCTCTTCTTTCCTGATGTGCTGGGACTGGAACTGTGTCCTCCGGCACCCCTTTTACCCTGTATAACACATCACCCTTTGCTTTGGCTTCCAGTCAGACAAGAAAACGAGCAAAGTTCTCACTCCAGTGGGCAGCAGCCATTGGGATTCTTTCAGAAAAACACTTGCTCTTCAGCATGACATAATTCAGTTAGCCTCCACCCATTGCAGAGATACTCTGAATCTCTCCTCTTATATGAACCAAATGGCATCTTTGAAGAAAGCATTTGAAATTGCCCACATTCAGCATCACAAGATTACTTCTAAACATTTCAAAAGCTATGTTTGCATTCGAAATATATTTTACTTTTATATGACTCAGTTGGCTCATACCCCAACCCCATTTTATGGTTAAAGAGAATGATGCTAAAAGGTTTTAAATTATTTACTTTCCATCAGTGGCTCTCAAAAATTAGTACATGTAAGATACACTTCAGGTGAGCAACAAGAATGGGTTTGTTGTTCTGGTTTTTAAAAATCTGCATTTTCACAAAGGAATCTTCACTGATGTCCCCCCTCCCCTCCTGTCACCCCTCATTTATTCTGATACAGGTAGCCCAATACTCTGTGAAATACCTCAACAGAGTAAGTAAGGGAGTCTGGATAGAATTCAGGGGTCTATTCACTTAATAGGAAAAAAGTTTTGCATCTTTGTTTTCAGTATCTTCTTATTGAAATTTAGCATTTCCTTCAATAATGAACGTAAGTAGCAGACCATAGTTGTATTAGCAGGGTCTGTGATGTTGTCACCAATACAAGTTAAAGATATTTTTATATCACACGGGTTTTGCAGCTGTTTCAAAATACCTTTTACATTTCACCAGTTCTTCAAAATTATAGTTGTAATGAGACTTGCTGCTATATCTCATCAATGTGTTTTTTAAAAAGCACATGGCAAATTTCATTTTATTCAGTATTCTGATAATTATAATTTAATAGAATTGGTAGCTTTTGTAATCCAACATGTATTTTATGCATTTAAAAGCATTATTCTGAGAAGGGTTGCACAGGATTCACCACACTGGTTAAAGGGTCACTAAATTTAAAAGAAAAAAAAAAGTTTAGGAACTTCTGGTCTCAGACCTTCCCCTCAACACCTCTAACTGCCACGATGCTCACCTGACTAGGAAGCCAATCTATTGGCTGGGTTGAGCCAATCAGGTTCTCCCTCTTAATTTAAGAAACAGCCAGCTGTCAGACTGGAGAGACTCTGGGGATAAAAGGTGTAGAATCTGGGCTGCAGTGAGTTCTACCGAAAGCCACAAACAGACATGAGGAAGTTGAGAAAGCTGGCCTGCACAGAGCAGGCAAAGTGAGGGAAGCAGAAATTAGTTCCATGGGTTCCAATCTATGAACTGAGATGGGCTAAAAGAAAAAGACCATTCCAGTTGCCCCATGGCTCAGCTGTATTTCCTGTCTTAGACCTTCATGAGATTCACTTATCTCCTTATAATCTATCTCCCTCCCCTTTCCTAGTTGGGGTTTCTGCTCCTAGTAACTAAGGCCTTGACTGCAACTGCCTGTGTGTCCCTTATTACTCATTCCAGTGTCTGTCCGTATTCATCCACATCATCACTTAGGTTGCATAGTGGTTCAATTCAGATGGTTCAATTCTGTATGTTAATTCAGACTTCTTGAATGTATCCTCTGCCACTTTCTGGTTTAAGAACATGGGCAAGTGGCCTAGCCTTTCTTGTCTTATCTGGAAAATAAGGACAAGTGCCTCCTTGTCTTATCTGGAAAATGAGGACATTAACAGTGTCTGCCTAAGGTGAGCATCCAATGAATTAATACATGTGAAATATATGCCTGGTAGGGAACAAGTGCTTGGCAATTGCAGGCAATTATGATGCTCACTGTTCCTGAGTCACAGGGCTTGGATTCTACATGATCTGTACCTGCTCACCTCATCTTTCAGCAGCACAGTCCTAATCAGAGCTAACCGTGATAGACAGGCCTAGTCTGGGACCAGGTGCCTCCACATTGGCATTCTCAATCAGCAACCTTAGACTTGCTTTCTGCAAAAAGTTTCCACGTCATGAAGATTCTCAGAGTCTTGTTCAAGTATTAGAATGGATTTACTTTACATGAGATAATTGTTTCTCATATGCTGAGGCTTCTCTACTTGTCTGGGCCAAAATATATTACATCTCCACTGCCAGGCAATTGGCTCAGACCCTTGCTAACACTGGGACCCCTTAGCACATGGAGTGTGCTGGATACATGTGAGGAGCTGCATGCTCTTGGGGGAAGGACAGTTACTAATGTATCCCTGAACTGAACACAGTAGCTGCAAGAAATTACAGGCACCCCTCCAGGCTAACCACCTGACTATGCACATCTCCTCCACAATGTAACCCTGAGCGCTTCCTCTCTTACTTACAAATACCATCTAGCACCAGGTTCTGAACATAAACACACAGTGGAGCAGCTGCTGCTTCCTGGACACACATCTACCCTGGAGGGCTGTCAAAGAGGCAGAGGCACAGAAAGCTTGCTCCAAGGGTTCAATTTCAGATCTCATATCTATTTGGCTTAACCTCTGTACCTCAATCATTGGCATACACATCAGGGAAGTCACCGGGGGTTGATGTAGAATGCAAGAAAAGCTTGTCTGAGATTTTTTTCCTAACCATCAGGCAGTTTCATTGCTGCCTTTGGGTTTAGTTCTTTTAAGTGATTGATGGGGGGAAAAAACTTATAAAGTTCAACTAGACTAAGAACCTCTGAACCTCTATCCAAAGAAGATGAATAATGTAATTAACCAAGATAAGTGCTGGTCTAATTCCTTTTTTTTTTATTTTTTAGCAGTATGCGGGCCTCTTACTGTTGTGGCCTCTCCCGTTGCGGAGCACAGGCTCCGGACACGCAGGCTCAGCGGCCATGGCTCACGGGCCCAGGCGCTCCACGGCACGTGGGATCTTCCCGGACAGGGGCATGAACCTGTGTCCCCTGCATCGGCAGGCAGACTCTCAACCACTGCGCCACCAGGGAAGCCCTGGTCTAATTCTTTTTTTTTTTGGTGGGGGGGGTACGCGGGCCTCTCACCGCTGTGGCCTCTCCCGTTGCGGAGCACAGGCTCCGTACGCGCAGGTTCAGCGGCCATGTCTCACGGGCCCTGCCGCTCCATGGCACGCGGGATCCTCCCGGACCGGGGCACGAACCCGCGTCTCCTGCATCAGCAGGCGGACTTCCAACCACTGCGCCACCAGGGAAGCCCCCTGGTCTAATTCTTAAAGTCTACTACAGACAAAGATTGTGAAATCCCTCCATTCTCTCACTATACCCTTTAATCATGCTAACATTAGAAAAGTTATTAGAATAATAACAATAATAATATTAATAACAGTGAATGAGTATTTAATAAATGGTAGAGTAGCTATGTGCCAAATAATTTCCTAAGTATGTTACATGTGTTAGTTCATTTAACTTTCACAAAAAATGCAGCAGGTGCTATCATTATCCCAATTTTACAAATAGGCACAGGGAGGTTAAGTGATTTGCTCAGGGTTATTTATCCTACTAGTCATGGCAAAGCCAGGATTGAAGCTCAGGTACCTGGATTCAGGGTCAACTGCTTAACTAAGACATGATTCTGTCAACCAGCATTCCTTCTGCTACAAGTTGAGCCCATTTTCCCTTAAGCGTCTGTGGAATATAATAAAACCACTTAAAACAGCCTTTCCCACTGTCCTCAAAGATGGGAAAGTATCTCTTCACCCCTTCATGTATTTCTCCTGCAGACAGCTTTGGCATGGACTGCCCAGGTCCTCTGCCAATGCTGCCACTGAGTTCCTATGCAACTCGGCTGCATTCTTTTCTGGGTTCTGGGTCCAGAAAGGGTAACTAATCTCTTATTCTTACAAGATTCAGATTGTCACATGTGCCCACTCAGGAGAGAATGTAAAATTTGGCCAGTTTTTTACCCATTCAGCTTCTGGACTTCATTAGGGGAATCGAGGAGTATTAAAGACATCTCCAGATTTCTAAAATCAAAGATTTTACCAACACACATCCTTTCTGCATCTCTGCCTTCTTCCAACTTTTTCCATGGCCACTGCTCTGTACTTTGCAAATGAAAATGAACGTATCTTTCAGCTCCATGCCAGGCTCTCAGTAAGGATTCTTAGTTCCCTGATGCCTTGGCTCAAGTAAACACTTCCTTACCTAGTGATGAAGTGTCACCATCATAACTGCACTGTCCTAAAGGACCATCACCTGAGCTTTGTGTCACAACAGAAGACACTAATACTCCCTAGATTGGGTGTTGGGCTGGAGGGCAGCATGGTAATGTTTTGCCATCTGGCCTTGACCTGGTTTTCCAGAGTGGGATCTTTCAGACATATGCCTGAGCCAAGCTGTGTGTCAGCTGAGGGTCTCCATATTCCTACTCACCACAGCTGTGGCATCAGCTTGGGCTAATAATATGGATGGAAGTGAAGTGTGTCACTTCCAGAAGAAAGCTTTGGGAGCCTGTAGGTGATCTGTTTGTTTTCCACGCCGTGGTCACAGACGATGCTCCAAACAGTAAGCCCCATCAGCATGGGTGTTAGAGGCAGGAAAGGTGGAGCAGAGCAACCAGCCAACCCACTATGGACAAGTAACAAGAGCTAGAGATCATCCTTTGTTGCAGTCAGTCAGCAAGACTTAAGCAACTGTTACTGCAGCAGAACATAGCCTATCCCGATTGCTGTACAGCAGAGACTCTTATATTAGGGCTTCCCAGTCTGGCTGCACGGTAGAATCATCTGGAGAGCTTTAAAACAACAATGCCTGGACCCATTCCAAAGCACAGTGGTTAGTATGACATAACCACTCTCTTTAGATAGTGAGACAATACCACCATAAATACAAGGACTAGGGTACGCTGGGTATTTTTCAGACTGAGGTTTGAGGGGAGAGAGAAACAGCAATGAGTTGCTGAGTATATAGAATAATTTAATGCCTTTAATGTCAATTTAAGACAACAGTGGCTTATGGGTATCTCTAAGTACAAAATGGTATGTTTATTAAACAACACCAAGGAGCATTGAGGTGTCTCAGTTGGTTGTGATTATTCTGAGAAATGTGACAGTTTTCCTGATCTACCAGCAGATACTCCTGTCCTAGCCAGTTTAATTAACTTTTGTCATGTGGTTCACTGAGTCTAGAAATGCAAAATTATCTGACTGTGGCCAGAGATTTCTCAAACATAATCTGAAAAAAAAACACTTTTCATTCACTGTAAGGAGAGAAAGGGAGGAGGACGGAAGAATTCAGAAACAACATAAATGTATTGCTGCAATTCCATTTTCCTAGAACCACCCTTTGTTTGAAAAACAAAGAGAAATTAGTTGGACACGTGACAAACGGACAAAACCCAAAATAGTGAAAACTTGCTCTGGAAAAAAAAAAAATCCCCATTATTAGCATGCCTAGGGAGATCACATCTACGAAGCAGCTGGGCTCAGCTAGTCTCCAAAGATAAGCAGGGAGGAGGGAAGAAAAGGTTTTTATGATGATGCTGCTGATACCCAGAAGAAAGCCACCCTCTTGATAACTGGCTAAGATTTTAAAATTAAAATACTGCTCCCTTGGCAGACTCAGAACTGCAGAATTACAAGTGCATGGAAATTTTATTTTACTGGGAAAGAAGACTCTGGGCAGGAAAGATGGGCTTCAGATGCCTCTTTTGAAGTTGAATGAAAACTAACAGCCGTGCCAGTCACATCTTCACCTCTGGACCACCAGACTCGTATTGATGGCATGAACGGTGGAAGGCAGCTTCCCTGAGTTTTCGGTTTGCTAGTGAATAATGCCTGAACTCAACCAAGAGGAAGCCAGAGACTTGTGGCCCTTTCTCAGAGTCGATGAGGGAGGCTGACAGAAGTCAGAGAGACGAGGAGCCCATTCATAAATGACCAATTAACTTTCTGCAACGCATTTGCCTGTGAAATACGTAAACATGGATTCTAAAAACTAGGATCACAGGCAGTCCTTGGCAAGTGAAACAGTTTAGGAAGACAAAGCTTAGAGCTTTAAAAAAAAATTTTTTTAAAGGAAGAAAATTTTCCTACTAAGTCCCCACCCCAACATACACACATCCCTGGCAGACATTGTTAATCAATCATGGTTGTCATTGCTTCTGAGTCCAGATGTGGCCAGAATCCTCAATATCTTATTCCAGGTAAGATACCGGCCAATTCAAGTTAGCATGCTCGGTGAGCACTATGCTCTCTGTTTCTGAACTTGAGATTAGGCAGAACTTCCAATGCATAGCAGGAAACCCAAGCACATGCCAAGAGTTGCATGAGGCAGACACTGTTGGCTGCCTACCCAACAACCACTCACCCTTCCTGAACAAGTTCCAGTTTTGCTCAGGTAGCTACTCCCTCCTTACACAGCCATGTGCCTCAAAGGAGGTGGACCCCATTCTCCGCCCAGGAGGTAAATTATGCATGGTTTAAGCCAACTACACTGCTCCATTTCATCTGCCAGTGATTGGTTAGACTGTGACAGAGCACTGGCCAATGAGTCTTGACGGCAGGGCTGGGGGAGTATCTAGGAAAGGTTTTCTTTTCCCTAAGAAGGAAGAGAGGGAGGGAGGGAGGGGAAAGAAGGAAGCAAGGAGGAAGGAAGGAAGGGAGGGAGGGAGGAAGGGAGGAAGGGCCTGTCTTCTGCTGGACACTCATATTTGGATGTGGTACTCGGACCACCTTGCTACCAAGGAAAAAGCAAGGCTGAAAGATAAGCCATTATGAAAAGACTGTCAGAGTAAAACAATAGACAAAACCTGGGCTTTTCACCCACTTTAGGACTTCTAATTATGGGAGATAAGAAATCCTCTCTTCCATTTAAACAAGCTTAACTCAGCTTTTGTTTCTGGTTGCTGAAAAATTCCCATCAGTACATAGGAGGGGTTCTGAGCAGATGGGCAGAAGAGATGCCAGAAGGGAGACCAACAGCCACAAAAGGTAGAGGAAGCAGCACCACACGTTGCTGATGTCAGCAAGCGAGGGGCCTGCTCATGGTCTGAGTTTGCATTCCAGACCAAGCAAGGCAGGATACCTTCCTAGGAAAAACCCAATTAAGGACAGAGCCAGGACTGCAGCCCAGAAGGTTGAGGACAAATCCCTAGGTTCCATAACTGGGGACAAAGTAAACAGAAGAGAAAGGGACCACCCTTCCCCAATCAATCATGTGCCAAGCACTCCTCTCACTTAACGATTCTTATAAACTTATAAGGTAAGTTGGTTATCCTCCTCTTGCAGGTGAGGAAGCTGAGGCACAGAGGGATTAAATGACTTCCCCCAGGTCATCAGGCAGTCAACAGCAATACTGGGATTTGATTCAGGGTCTAACTCTGAAGTTCAATCTCAATCTACTGTATCATGCTGCCTTCCCAAAAAACAAGGTAGGAGCTAAAAACCAACATTGAGTTTCTCCCAGTTCTAAGTTCTAAACTTGAGCTTCTTTAGTACGTTGTCTAGTTACAGTACCGGCCTGGCTTAAAGCTAAGGCTGCTGGTGAGGGCTGTGGCTTCCTGGGGAAGAAGGAAAGGAATTGGGACCAGCAGCCAGACCTGTCCCGTTGATGGTGAGTGCAGGACCCAGACCCCACTGGGCTCTGCCACCAATAGCAAGAAACACTCACACCTTATACTTGCTTGTGGTGCCACTGAAGGAGCAGCCTGGCAGGGCCCCTGTGTGCAATCTGCATGCTAGGTGTCAATGTGGAGTAGCCATCAGACACATCAAGCCCATGAGTTTACTGAGAATAAGACCAACATTCAACAGAGGTATAGAAATTAACAACAGATCTGGAGTCAGAAAGATAAATAATGTATTAGTTTTCTATTGCTGCTGTAACAAATTACCACAACCTTAGTGGCTTAAAAGAATACACAGTTATTTTCTAAAAGTTATGGACATCAGAAATCCAAAATGGGTTTCATTGGGCCAAAACCAAGGTGTTGGCACAGCTGCAATCCTTCTGGAGGGTCTGAAAGAAACTGCCTTGCAGTTCTCAGCTTGTAGGGCTGCATTCCCTGCATTCCTTGGTTCATAGCCTCTTGCTCTATCTTCAAAGACAGCAGCATAACAGCTTCAAATTTCTATCTGCTTCCATTGCCATCAGATCATCTTTTCTCTCTCCTGCAGTCAGATCTCCTTCTTATAAATACGCTAGTGGTTACACTTAGGGCCCATCCAAATAACCAGGATAACCTCCTCAGGTAAAGATCCTTAATTATATCTGCCAAGTCCCTTTTGCCATGTAAATTAAACATTTCCAGGTACTGGGGATTAGGATCATATGTAACTATTCACTCCACCACTTATTAGCTATGTGATCTTGGACAGTTTACTAAGTCACTCTGAGTCTCTGCTCCTTTATTTGTAAAATGGGATAACAACGATACCTAAACTCATAGGATTATTGTAATAATTTAAAAAGAATGCATGTTAAGTCTTAGCCCAGTGCTTGGCATATGAGTGTCACTGTAAGTGGAAAGAACTCCAAGTTTGGAGCCACATCATTCTGAGTTCTAAGTCCAGCCCTCCCACAAGTCAGCTGTGCACCCCTGGAAAATCACATCACCTCTCTGAGTCATTTTACATCTGTAGAATGGGGAAAACATTGGACCACTGTTCTCTCTGAGGGCACTTTAGAAAAAGAAATGATACTGCCATGTGTAATGAGCGTACCATAGAGAACCATTAAATCATAAGGATGAAGATGGGAATGAGAATGGCAGGAATAGTAACAAAATGTATTGAGCAGTTCATGCAGCATGCTAACAAAAAAACAAAGAACCCAATTAAAAAATGGGCAGACGACCTAAATAGACATTTCTCCAAAGAAGACATACAGATGGCCAACAAACCCAGGAAAAGATACTCAACATCACTAATTATTAGAGAAATGCAAACCAAAACTACCATGAGGTATCACCTCACATTGGTCAGAATGGCCATAATCAAAACATCTACAAACAATAAATGCTGGAGACGGTGTGGAGAAAAGGGAACCTTCTTGCATTGTTGGTGGGAATGTAAATTGATACAGCCACTATGGAGAACAGTATGGAGGTTCCTTAAAAAACTAAAAGTAGAACTACCACATGACCCAACAATTCCACTCCTGGGCATATACCTGAAGAAAACCGTAATTCAAAAAGATACATGCACCCCAATGTTCACTCACTATTTACCATAGCCAGGACATGGAAGCAACCTAAATGTCCATCAACAGAGGAATAGATAAAGAAGATATGGTACATATATACAATGGAATATTACTCAGCCAGAAAAAGGAAAGAAATTGGGTCATTTGTAGAGACGTGGATGGACCTAGAGACTGTCATACACACAGTGAAGTAAGTCAGAAAGAGAATAACAAATACTGTATATTAATGCATATATGTGGAATCTAGAAAAATGGTATAGATTAACTTATTTGCAAAGCAAAATAGAGACAAAGATGTAGAGAACAAACATATGGATACCAAGGGGGGGAGGAGGAGGGGGTGGGATAGACTGGGAGATTGGGATTGACATATATACACTACTATGTATAAAACAGATAACTAATAAGAACAGACTGTATAGCACAGGGAACTCTACTCAGTGCTCTGTGGTAACCCAAATGGGAAGGAAATCCAAGGAAGAGGGGATATATGTATACGTGTGGCTGATTCACTTTGCTGTACAGCAGAAACTAATACAACATTGTAAAGCAACTATACGTCAATTAAAAAAGAAAAATGGGGCCTCCCTGGTGGCACAGTGGTTGAGAATCTGCCTGCCAATGCAGGGGACACGGGTTCGAGCCCTAGTCTGGGAGGATCCCACATGCCATGGAGCAACTAGGCCCGTGAGCCACAACTACTGAGCCTGCATGTCTGGAGCCTGTGCTCCGGAACAAGAGAGGCCGCGAGAGTGAGAGGCCCACGCACCTCGATGAAGAGTGGCCCCCGCTTGCCACAACTAGAGATAGCCCTCGCACAGAAACAAATACCCAACACAGCAAAAATAAATTAATAAACTGCTACTCCCAACATCTTAAAAACAAAATGTATTGAGCACTTATACATGGCAGGCACGGTTCTATGCTCTCTAGATCTAATCTTCACAATTGCTCTGTGAGATAGGAACTATTGCCATCCCATTTTGCAGATGAAGGAACAGACATAGAAAGGTTAAGTAACTTGCCCAGGGTCATACAGCTAGAAAGTGCTTCTATTAGTTTCCTACACTACTGTAAAAAACTACCACAAACTGAGCAGCTTAAAACAACAGAATTTTTTTCTCTCACAGTTCTGGAGACCAGAAGTCCAAAATCAAGGTGCCAATAGGGCCACACTCCCTCTAAGGACTCCAGGGGAGGATCCTTCCTTGCCTCTTCCAGCTTCTGGTGTTGCCAGCAGTCCTTCGTGTTACTTGGCTTGTAGATACATCACTCCAATCTCTGCCTCTCACGGAGTGACATCTCATGGGATGGAGCAAGCATTTCCCCAGTTCTCCTGCCTCCAAGCAGCCTCAAACACAGGGGGCAGCTAGTGCACTGTCATGGTCATGGATGGCCCCAGGGCAAACAACCCTGGGAAGAGCCCCCCACCTCAGGCTCTATGAACCCATGTTTCACTCAGAACTGATTTTACTTCAAACCAAGTCCGAGCCCCATTATCATTACTTAATTTCAGTGTAACGGCAGTGTGAAACCGGGCTTTTACACGATATATCATCCCTACAGACTTGGATGCTAGCAGCACACAGCAGAAATACAGCAGCCCAACTTCCCAATGTACTCACAGCCATCAGTACTGATGGCATGTCATCAGTCAAATCTGGCAGGCTTTTATGTGCTCTCATTTTTAACTGAGCCTTACCATGCATTACAATGGAATATTTAAAACCATGTACACATTTTATCAAGACTTCATGACCACTAAATGCTCTCTGGTTTGCAGCTCCAAATATTACTCATTTCATCTAGAGAGGTGGCATGCAAAAGTAAAGAAACCAAGCGGGAAGAGAGTGTGATTAAGCACTGGGCAGGAGAAAGACACCATCAGAATCTGCTGCCTGATCCAGCCCTAAGCTCCAGGCCAGGCCTCCAAGCATGGACTCCCATCCCCTCCCACTTGCTTACTTCTCAACCTAATGGGTCTTCAGGTCAAGATGCCTGATTCGAATCCCAGTCCTCAGGTGAGCTTGGCCAGGCTGCTTTACCCCCATCAGGTTCACTGTCTTCATCTGCAAAATGGAGATAAATTCTACCTGCTTGGGAGTTTCTGAGGACAAAACCAACTCTTACATGTCTACAGGTCTCGGCCCAAGTGTCACCTTCAAAGCGAAGCCTTCTCTGACTACCCCATTTTTCACTTTAATTGCCACCACTCCCCCATCCTAGGCATGGCCAATCCTTCTTACCAGGCGCCATTTTTCATTGTACTCATCACCTGTTCACAGATTCTCTGATTCACTTATGTGTTATGTGTACAATCTGCATCCCCATGCCAGAGCATAAGGTCAATCCCACAAAGGTGGGATTTATGTCTATTCTGTTCACTGACTTACGCCCAGTTCCTAAAACTACCTGGCACACAGTAGCTCTACTCAATAGATGTCTGTTGATTAAATGAATAAAGCACAGTTGGCCCTTGATGAAGAGTTCACATTTGCTGGGTGTAGACAGACGGAATCTAGAGAACAAGCACGGGAAGAACAGCACGTATGTGTTTAGCACCGACTGTGAGAGACACTGCAGTGAGTTCTGTGAGCGTTACCCCCGCCAATTCTGGCAGGCAGCTGGCAGTCTCCCACATTACAGATGAGAACTCTTGGCGTTCCTGCACTGAACCTGCTGAATACTCATGGTGTGACCTCAAGCAGGTCACTGACTCCTGACACGTCTTCTCCTCTACGGCTCCTTCTCGTGCACTTCTACAGGACTCTGTCTTGTCCCTCTGCCGCAGGGACCACACTCCGTCATAAATTCCCTCTCCTGAACCAGCTGACCTACATGCAGGTACAGCCCATGACTTACCCATGTCTGTGTCTCCATCACCTGGCAGTTGTCCCATATACATAGGATGAATAAATTAATAAAGGTAAAATAAAGAACTCAAACTAGGATCAGGGACAGCAAGTAGTGACATATGTATTGCCACCGCCCCCAATCCCAAGCCTGAGAGCACAAAAAGAGTGAACCTTCATACTCTTTCTAAGCATGGACTCAGCCTCAAGATCCTCCTCCACAGCTCACTGCAGACAGCCATTCCCCACCCATTAGAGTTGGCAGAGCACATGTATTAACCATCCCTGTCACAGAAATGGTTGCTAGAAGAACACCTAACCCACTCCCTCTGCTTGGTGGGCACACATCCTACATTTCCCACCCTTCTTGGAGAGAGCTGTGCCATGTGACAAGAGTCCCAGCTGACGGAATGTGTGTGGGAGTGATGGGCACCACATCCTGCGCTGGCCTGTCCACACCGCCCACATGGGAGTTTCTGAGCTCCTTTCTCCCCTCTGAGGATTGATGCAGACAAACACCATGACCTTAAAGTCCTCGTGTGGAAGATAGTGGAGCCACAAGACAGAAGAAGCACGGAGCCCCAAGTCACCTCTTGGAGGAGAGCCATCTGCCAGCCAGGAAGGCTCACTGACAAGAGCAAGAAATAAATACTAACTACATATTCAGCACTCTATAATTCGAAGTTGTGTGTTACAGAAGCTTGCTTTACTTTAACTAATGTACCTGGACAACTTTTTCTTTGTTTCAAAACGTTTCTTCTAGTTCCACAATCCTATAATTCAAAAACTTTTCATTTGTTATCTAAGTGTCCAAAAGGTATCTTCTAGTAGCTTAATGAGATGTGTACTTCTGGGTGTTTTATGTCATGTTACAGGGCACTACCCCTCACTGTTCAGCAAGTAAACTTTTAACTCTGGGAAACACATAAAGAATTACAAGATGTAATTCTTCAAATCACGGATCATTTTGGGAAGATATTCATATGAAACAGTTGGCTATCCCAAAGCACTATCTCAAAAACTGCAGCAACAAATGACATGATCATTAGGAAGTAATACAACTACATCACTACCTTTGTGCCTCGGGCAAATTACTCACCCTCACCCACAGCCAACACCCCAGATTTCCATTTCCTCTTTCAATAACACATGCATAATTGCACGCACCTAACTGGATCGAGGCTACGCTAAGTAAATATGGGTGACGTGCTTATAACAGTAACCGGCATAAAGTACGTATTCTATAAATTTTAGCTACCATGTGTGACAGGAATGATAGATCACTGTGGGCTAGAATGGCAGAAAATGAGTGTGGTGATGGATAAGAAAGGATATGATGGGGGAAGGAGGTAGGAGCAGGAATGTACATATTATGTTAAGGAAACAGTGAGGAAATCAGTCTAGATATGTTACAGAGACTTTGAAGCAAGGGATAAGTCTTACCAAGACTAGTTTCTGAAGGTCCCTAAATTCTAAAATGAGAAATCAATAAGTACTTTAACTTGTTTTTTGGAAAAGTGTGTGGTGAAGGAAGGATAGAGACATGACTGAATAGATGGAGGGATGAAAGGAGGAAGGAAGAGGGCAGGAAGGAAACCAAGAAGAAAGAAATGAGGGAAAGAGAGAGGGAAAACAGGAACGGTAAAGAAGGTTTGTCATCTGGGATTTGACAGTGTAACATAGCAGAAAGAAATCATGCTTTAGAAGTAAAAAGACCTGGAGAGAAATTTCAACTCTGCTTTCTATTATTATATGATTTTGAATTAATTGCCTTTTCTCAGTAAGCCTTGGTTTCCTACTATAAAACAGGGGGTCATAATCCCCATATCACATGTCTGCTTGATGATAATTAAATGAGTAAACCATACAGGGCCTGGCACAGAATCTGCCGGTAGGGTAAGTTCCATCAGTCATTCACTGATTCAACATTTATGCAGCACTTACGAAGGCCCTGCAGTTGGATTGAAATTATGTTCCACAAATATTAGCCTTCCCTCCTCATGCTATTTAGTTAGCAAAAGCCATGCTTGCCGATGCAACAGCACTGAGTGCTTGGTCCCCAGCCAGCATTTGGCGAGGACCCAAACCGGCAGTCAATGGGAACAAGAACAAAAGCTCAGAAAATGCCAGTTTCACCAAGTCCTGAGCAGTGTTTCGAGTCTTCACACATCTCTGTCGGGTGTAGGACTGTAAGGCAGTCAAGTGTGGTGATGCCTTCCCCTCCTTTCCAGAACAGAAAGAAGAAAAGAAATAAGAAAGCTCCCCTCCAGGTGCGCTTTCCATACCTGGCTCCCTTCCTGTCATCTGCAGTCAAAAAAGGGCAACCTACTCTTTACAATTTCTTAATTGGGCTAAAATTTCTGCCTGATTCTTTCTGCATTTGAAGAGCTGGGGAGGGAAGAGCCTCTCCAGCAGAGTTAGGAATGATAGTTACAGAAATAGACTCTCATCCAACCCTAAGGTGGGCTGGGCATGGTGTTCTCATCAAACAGTAGGCTTGGCTGAAGAAAGAGCCCTCTTCTCAGAAAGCAAGAGTAAGTCTGCCAGCCAGGAGGCATCCACCGCTGCCCCACAAATGAAGAGGTTCCTGAGACTGAGAGCTATTTTGGCCACTTCCCCTCAAACCTAACAGAAAACGTGCCCTGCTGAGAGACGGCAGCCCCCGCCTGTGGTTCTGCACATGTGGCTCACACAGCAGGACACCAGAGGCCGGCCGGTGCTGATAGTTCCTTAATTGGCTTGTTTGTACCCCTGAAACACCTGAAGTGTTGGAAAAACGTTAGTGGGAGGAGAGGGGAAAGAAGTGGGAGAAGAGCAGAATGGTCTTTAAAAATCATCAGAAAAACTGTGGCCTGAGTGGGAAAGAAAACATGAAGCAAGGGCTGCTCACCACAAAAGTGAAGCTGGAAACGAGAACATTGCCAGCACCTAGCAGAGCAAGGGCTCTGGAGGCGATGGACTTCAGGGACTCATGGGGTTCTGCCCAACAGTCTCCTTTGCACGGCCAGCCACATAATTTGCAGGACCCACTGCAAAATGAAATGAAATGAGGAGCCCCTTGCTCCAAAAGCAGAAAACCATGCTGTTAATGGCACTAAAATATAAAGCTTTTCTTTCTTCCACAGCCTTTCTCTCAACTTGTCATGTTTTTATGTACTATTTAACCTCATTCTGAGTAAAGAAAAATGAAAATTTTAAATTATTAGCATGAACTTTCACCTTTATGTTGTGCAGTACCAGTTTAAAATACAAATTTAGGAGCATTTTACTCATACGTGGAATCACAAAAATTACACAGTTCATATTCCATAGCTTGTACATGACTATGAATGTCATTCTTACCATAACAGTGGAAACACTGCACCAAACTAATTCAACTGTCTTTATTCCACTTCTTGATATGTGCACTTTCCACCAACACTCTACCTCTGGCTTACTGAAGAAAGGAAAAGGAACTCCGGGTTGCCCAATCTTTCCCTTTCCTTCTCTGTCATCATTTTCATCCCAAGTGGTTGCCTAACACAGGGAAGTAATGTGAGTAAGAAAGGCAGGATATGCTAAGGCTCCTTGGTCACTCGCGTTTCTTAGAATGCCATGACGTTCTTTCTTTTTTCAAAGCCAGTTCTGGTTTGAATGGAAAGTGTGGCCTGCTGCGGCTGTCGGCTCCCTCACTTGATACTCAGTAGTAGATGTAATGTACTCACCTTGTACTTGGCTTTGAGTCTCCCTGAACTCCCACGCATGGTGGGCCCCCTGGAATTCTGTGCACTCCGGGCAGTGAAAATGCGATATGCAAACAGGAGGGCAAGGATCAGTGGACGAACACATACTGTGTGTCTCCTCTGCTCACATGCATGCTTCACGGGACTTCACTTAAAAGAGACAAGTTCAGAGATAAAATTTCCTAGAGCTTCAAGATAACTACAGCAGAGCACTAACACGAGTATAGAGCCCCTCTGAGGGCAGGGCACTATGTGACTGCTTGCCTGTGAGTTGATAAGCTTCTCCAGGGAGCCCCGGTCAAGCCAACAAAAACTTTCCTCCTAAATGACTGGGTTCAATACCCCACATGCTCCAGGGTGTTCTTTCTAGACTCAGGGTATTTACTCTCTATAGTGGGGTGAACAGTGTCCCTCCAAAAGATATGGCCAAGTCCTAAGCCCCCATACCTGTGAATGTGATCTTGTTTGGAAATAGGATCTTTGCAGATTAGCTAAGGATCGATAGATGCGATCACGCTTTAAGGTGGGCCTTAAATCCAATGACTAGTGTCCTTACTAAAGACAGGAGAGGAATATTTGATATACACAGACACAGTGAAGAGACACAGGGAAAAAGGCCATGTGAAGACAGAGGCAGAGTTTGGAGTGATGCTGCAGCAAACTACGGAATATCAAGATCCACCAGAAGCTAGAAGCAAGAATTCTCACCTAGGAAACATGGCCCTGTTGACACCTTGACTTTGGACTTCTGGCCTCCAGAACTGTGAGAGAATAAACTTCTATTGTTTTAGACCATAAAATGTGTGGTAATTTGTTGTGGTGGCCCTGGGAAACTATCACACTCACGCCTATCCTTCTGCCCAGGCTGCCTCCCCAACCCACATATATCATGCTATTGTATGGAAAGCACCTAGCAGAGCTTGTGGCACATAGCTTTTGTTCAATAAACAGTAGCTAAGATAGAACCTTCAAAAGCACAAGGACTTGTCTATCATGACTCTATCCTCAGTGCCCAGCACATGGAAGAGGTTTGCTGTGTAGTTTTTAAATCAGCAAGTAAATTAATGAATGAATTTCCCTTTCAGCTTCAACATAGGTTTGACATTTACCCAACAATTTCCCCCAACACCCTGTGAGTAAATTAAACATATCTCTTTATATTGCTATAGAACTGTTCGTGTTTATTCACTCATCCATTCAGTAACTATCTGAGGGCCTACTATGAGCCTGGCCCTATTCAAGGTGCTTTTTAATTTTATCCAGTGTTCACTATATGCCAGGTGCTGTTTTAAGCACTTTACATATATTAACCCATTCATTCTCACACTCCTATAAGTACTGTCATTATCCCCAATTTCCCCAGATAAGAAAATCCAGGCTCAGAAAGGTAAGGCAACTTGCCCAGGGTTATACAGCTTGTGAGTGGCAGAGCCAGGGTTTAAACCCAACTGACCCTAAGCTTTCCATCAACACACTGCACTGCTATGAAGGTTAATCTGGGTTGTTCTGACTACCTCCAATCACCATATATGTATACACATTGTAGCACTTATCACATGGTGCTGAAATTTTGTACCCATCTGTGAGCCCTGAAGGTGAGAGCTGTAAATGTTCATCTCTGCATCTACCTGACACAGATGGGTGCTCTGAAACACTGAAAAAAGTGAACAAATGCAGTTCACTTGTGATCAACCCTGCTGGACACCTGCCAACAAACTCAGAGGGTTAATTTTAAGATCTCTGTCATTTAGCTGAAGAAACCTCTCAGTCTCAGGAGATCATGGAAGAAAGAGAGTCATCGTATCTGGGAAGTGCCCACCTTCTGTAACTTGGTGCCATCTCCAGGAAACCTCCCCAGTCCCTTGTGACACTTAATGAAGAGACAGAAGGACTGGGCATTTGAGTTTGAAATCCAGGAAACTATAGAACAGGCTGTGGTGACTAATACCACGGCTGCCATTAAACCATTTCTAGAAATTGGGCCAACAGGCTTCTCATTTGAACAGAGGACAGCTCCTCATCAACAGTTCTGACCTATTTTCTCAGCCACAGGAATGAGCTGGGGAAAGATGTTGTAAGCCCACCCATCCTGAAGCCTTCAGGGATGTCCTAGTTCAAGAGTACAGGAGTACATCGGGGCTTACCATGGGCCCTGGGAGGACATGCTACCAGAGGAATGTGCCTTTAAATACACTTTCTGGGCTACATGGAGTGCTTTTTAATGTCATAGAAGTAAAATGCAAAATCATGATCAAGGGCCCTGGAACCATGCCTCCCAGTCCTGACGATATTCAAGTGGACTCACTGATCCCCTTATGCCCTTTATGTTTCTACCTATTTATATTGATTTCTGTTTCTCTAGTTCTTAAATGTAAGCTCCTTGAGGGTTGGGCATCTTCCATCTTCACCACCATACCCAGAGTCTGGCGCTGGTAGGCACTCAAATGTTTGTTGACTAACAGTCTACTATGTGATGCTAAAATGATTGGATGAACGGCTGCCAAGTTTGAAGCAATATCAGTTAGTTATTGCTACATCACCAACCACTCTCAAACCTAGTGGCTTAAATTCATAAGCATTTACCATTGCTCATGAGTCCCCAGACCAGCTGGGTGGTTCTGATGATCCAGACCAGGCTTGTTTGAGTTCAGCAGGGCTGCCTCAAGTGTCCGTGGGCAGCTGGCAGGCTGGCTGGAGGCCAGCTGGCCTAAGATGGCCTCACTCACATCTGGTCATTGGTTAGCCATTGAGAGGATTTCAAAGGTAAGTGGGTCACAGGTCTCTTATCCATCTGGCCACGCTGGTCATGCCTCTTACCACATGGTGCAAGACCTAGGCTCAGGTCTGGCATGCCATCACTCCCATCACATTGTGTGGATCAAAAAGCAGGTCACAGGCCTGCCCAGAATTCCCAGGGATGGGAAAACAGACAACACTTCTTGATGGGAGGAATTGCAAAGCCACATCACAAGGGGTCTATTGTGGCCATTTTTGCAGCCTACCTTCAGGTATTTTTCCAAATCTATGGTTAAAAATACAGATTATATGTCTTGCAATGCATCGTTGGAAGTTCCTTGAGGGACATTTCAAGGAGATGGACTATTAACTCTGGGAGCTAATAATGCAAGTCTTAATTTGTCATCGTGCTGCTATGAGGCTCCAAGAGCATCAGTAGTAGGGATTTAATTATTTGAGTCCTCCCAGTGGGAAGAAGGAGTAAAAATAATTAGAATTATGATGCCCATAACTTTTAAATAATAGACAAAGGAAGAGGAATAGTAATATCCATTGTATAAGTCCCAACAACATGCCAAGCACAGGACAGGGCCTTTTACATATATTGCTCCCAAAGAGATCTTTTCAACCACTTCCTTGATGTGGAGACAAGCTCAGAAAAGGTAACCAACTTGCCCAAACAGTGGTGACAGAATGCAAGCTCAGGTCTGCCGACTTCAGAGTGAGGGCTTTGTCCATTAGGCCAAGCTCACATATGAACATTCCAGGAAGGGAACGCAAAGTGGGGAAGTAATTCACTTTACATGGCTTGACCCTCTGGTACTTAAGAACACTCTGGCCCTGCCTGGGCTAGAAATACCTTCTGGTCAATGCTGGGTCAGAGTTTTAGTAGCCGTGAGGGCAGCTGCGTTATTGAGGTTTCTACTGTCTGATGACTTGGGCAAACAGTATAGCTTAATTTTACTAACTCGTATTGATTTATATAGCTTGGCTCTTTTCACAAAGAGGAGGAAACTTACAAAGAAAACAACACAGCTGAATAGAGAATCCCAGAAATCAAATGGTATTGAAGATATTCCCAGAACCATTTTTTCCATTGCATCTTTTATTGTCCTATGTGGACAAAATGAGAAATCACCATCATAGAATCTCAGCCCTGGAAGAGGCTGCAGTGGGTTTCAAACCAGAGAACATAAAAATCACTGGAGAATGTGTTTAAAATGTGGATTACCCAACCCCACTCCCAGAGATTGATTCAGGTGGTCCGCGTGAAGCCTTAAAACGTGTATAAGGCAATTCTGTTGTGAATGGCACACAGATTACGCCTTGAAAAACCCAAACCCCTTAATGAAGGACATCACCTTTCTAGCACTCACTGCTATACTAAGCACAGTGCTGGGCTGCAGCGGTAGAAAGATAAATAAGAGGAGAACCCCTGTCCTTAAGAAGCTCAAAGTGGAGCTGCAGAAACAGTGAATTACACAACCAATGGTGACACAACTTATTCAGTGCCACAAAGTTAAAGAACCCTTTGAAGAATGTGGGTAAGTTTCATCTGTTAGGTATCTCTGTGGGGAGTGATGGTTAAGAGTTCAAGCTCTGCAGGTGAACTGTCTACAGATGATATGAATCCTGGCTCAGAATTCCCTAGCTGTATGATCTTGGGCAAGGGACTTAACCTCTTCAGGACTTGGCTTTCTCAATTGTAAAATGGTGAGAAGGGTAGTACCTACCTTATTAGGTTGTGAGGATTCAATGACAGAATACATGAGTAACATGTTATATCTCAGAGTGTTAATCTATGCATTGTCTATGTGTTTTCCTACCCTGGGTGCTGCAAAAACTGTGTTAATGTTGATGGTGGTGGTGATGGCAATGGTAGGGTAATGGTGTTAATGGTGATCGTGGTGATGGTGGTGGTGTGATGGTGGTGACAGTGATGGTGGGGATGATGGTGGTGAACATGGTGATGATGACAGTGGTGGTGATGGAGGACGTGGTGGTAGAGACAGGATTTGTGATGATGGTAATGGTGTCTAACCTCTCCTCAGTCTACTTGGAAACAAAAACAAAGACTAAAATAAGCTACAGCCCAAAGACAAGAAAAGAAAGATCCTAATGCCTGGTTAAGAAGCAAATTCTTCATTTCCCAATTCCCAAAGAAAGGTAAGACAGATTTGGGGTGAGCAGTAAGAGAGATACTGAGTTCTATTTTGGCTAGTAAGTTTGAGAATTTCCAGCTATAAAAGTGGTTCTGTAGCTTTGGAGAAAGATGAAGGTAGGAAATATAGTTTTGAAAATCAGTCACACACACAGAGAAGGTACTGGGAAAAGAATATGCAGGGGAAATCTGTAGAGAAAAAAGAAGAAAGAGAAGATACAGGGGCAAAGTTAGAAGTCAGGGCAATGGTACGACCTCTATCTAATGTGAGTTATTCTTTAGGTACAGTAGTTTAGTCAGTTACAAATTCAACTAATTTCTATCTTATCTGAAAAAAGATATCAGAGAAAACATTACTTACTTCTGTGCTGAAATCAAAATATGCAACATGTATATTTTCAACATGATCTTTCCATCTAATAATCTTACTAGAAGGTGAAATGTCAGTTCAACATGAATGTTCTCAGCAAACCTATGCTAGGTCCAGTGATTCTTGTTTTCTTTTCTATGGGATTGCAACTACAACTTTAAAAATCCCTCTATAACTTTTCCAGGTATCTTTTTCAAGGTTTTATTTGCAATTTCAAGATTCTACCATTTTCCCCTTTTTGGAAAATTAGAACATTTGCCCCCTACAGACATCCAGCAGTTCCCCTACCCCTCATTATGTCTCAAAGATCATATGCTACGGTTTCACAATTTCAGTTGAAAATTGTCTCCTCTGGTATATAACTTGTGTTGACCTGTGACCTCTGAATTCATTCAGTGATGCTCCACATTCTCTTAAGATATCATCACCTTTCAAGTGTTGATTCCTTCTAGCGCACATGTATTCTTACTTGTCCAGTTTGAATACCCATTTCCTTTCCTGAGACACTGAAAGCATGGTGCTCTGGGGCAGAATCTTGAATTTGCTGGACACCCGATTCATGGGCTGTTCATGGGAGGCCATGTTTTACACCTAGAACATTCCTTCCACGTGTGCCTTCTCCACCTCTACATCTGTCCTGAAGGATCTGACCACTATTTGTACCAGCTCATCTACCTCTACTCCACTTCACACTTCTTGATCTACCCGCCCCCAATCTGTTCTTGGTCACTAAAGAGACTGATTGGGATTCTTGTGACTAACCAGAGGAGAAACCCTTGGCTAGAAGCAATATTAAAACCTATTTGATATTCCTAAAATCTAAATAGGATTAGTTGGACCACGCTGAAGAATTTGGGAGGGCCCCAAAATTCATTTATTTATTTTACCATTATTTATTGACCTCTTAGGTGCTAGACACTATGACGGCACTGAATTTACAATGGTGAGCAAAATGATACATAATCATGGCCCACATGAAGCTCAAAGTCCACCAAGGAAGAGAGATATTGACCCAATTAACCCACAACTAAGTGTAAAATTCAGACTCCTAAGTACTATGAGGAAGGGTAGGGTAAGTGATTCTTCAAGAATGTAAAATAGGAATATTCTGACCTTTTGGAGGATATAAGGAAAGGCTTCCTTGAAGAAAGGACCACAGAGTTGAGATCCAAAGGCTGCACAGGAATTAACCAGGTCAGGGTTTCTCACCCCTAGAGGCATATTAGAATTACCTGCAGAGCTCTTAAAATGCTGATTACCAGGCCTCACTCCAGATCAATGAAATTCAAATCTTTGGTGGTAGGCCCAAGCACTGATATTTTTAAGATCACTCATCCTGCACCCCAGACAATTCTAATGTGCAGCCAAGGTTGGGAGCCACTAAACAGGGAGGGAGAGACTGGGGGTGAAGAAAGGGCACGTGCAAAGTCCCATGAAGGAGACAGACATGGCCACTGCTGGAACCTAAAGGAAGCTGGTGTGGCTTGAGCATGGAGAACAAGAGGGAGCTCTTGTGGATGAGGCAGGAAAGGAGGGCAGGGGTCCTCGCAGGTGGTGTTAAGAATTTTAGTTTTTTTATTTTAACATCAATGAGAAGCTATTTTTTGTTTTGGGGTGTTTTGGGGGTTTTGTGAGGTTTTTGTTTGTTTGTTTGTTTAATTATTTTGGCCATGATCAGCTTCGCATTCTGAAAAGGTCTTTCTGACTTTCTGATAGAGAAAGATTGGAGGGAGCAGGTGGGACTAGAGTTGGAAGGAGAAAGGGGCTCCCACCTGACCTACAGGCTGAGAACTGGAGGACATACAAAGACCACTTTGCCCAGGGTAGTGGAAGAGGGCAGAGTGAGGTCTGTCCATGAGAGAGACGGGCCTTGCCAAGCAGGCAGAGCATTCTGGCAGCCTCAGAGAGCCCTAATCAACAAGTCTGGCTGAAACCCCTCTTTTCGGGAGCACCAGGCACAGCGGCTTCAACAGCTCTGCTTGGCACAGGGCTGGGCGACACTGCCGCAATTCAGGCAGCCCGCCGGAAGCCATATGCCCTGCTTAACTCCTCCACTGCTTAACCTACTGCTTGCAGCCATGCAGACATATGCAGCCTTAATATGGTTACAGCGTCTTTAACTCCTGAGGAAGTTGGGTGGAGGGATGTTCCCACCCAGGCATGGTGATGGAGAGGAAAATTGTCAGAAGTGTTTCGTGGCTGAGATTGGCAACATACACTGTCACTTGAACCTATCAATAGATCAGGCTGATGATGTTTTTCACTTAACACCTAGCGACGAGGCTGTCAGAAACTGGCAGGAGATCCCTGCACGCCCTGCCAAGAGAGAAGAACATGAAAATCTGTCGAAATTCATGCTTGCTAATAAATATACCCCTGGAATTCATTTTAAGGAACCCAGGGTTTCAGATGTCTAGGCAACATTTGCCAGGGATTCAAAAAGCCTGATCAAACCAAGAGGTTTCTCTCTAGCTCCAGTTTTCATGTGACTTTGGCTTGCTGGCAGAGGAAAGGGTGAACCAGAGGCTTAGTGAAGGAGGGGCCCCAAAGATACTAATCATTGTAAATTCTAGCCTGGGAGCCTGCAATCTATGGGCAAAGTGAGCAGACACATGACAGTGCCCCTAGGCTCCAGGCATGTCCTCTAGGCCACTGGGACCAGATTCCCAGTGCTACCTACATCAGGAGAGGGCATGGTGGCTCTGCAGAGGGTTCAAAGGGAAGGTTAAATAACCAGAAGTTCATGCTGTCTGGTTGCTGTGCAGTCGTTGGTGCTGTTCAATGAATAGGCCCAGTAGGATAGCACTTCCCCACTCCCGGGAAGCTAGGTGAGGTCATGTGGCTTGCACAGGCCATTGGAAATAATGCACATCACACTGTTGGGTGGAGCTTTAAGAGCCAAAGTACGATTTGCCCTTGTGCTTTCCTCCTGCCCCAGTGACTAGCAGCAGTGACTGCTCCAGTAGCTGGGTCCCAGAGCAAGGATGGCACAGAGGAGTACCCCAGCTGGCCTGCAGTAGACATGGAGCTTGACTGGAAAATAAAATGAGTTGTTATAAGTCACTGAGATATGAGGATTGCTACAGCATAATTCAGCCTACGTGCTGTTAGAGCCATTTTGAACAATTCCTTCTCTCTTCCCTTATTGCATACTTATTGCAACATTTCTGTGCTCTGATCTACCACAGATGATTTGGGATAAGGGTCTTAAACTCCCTAAACCTCAGTATCTTCATTCCTAAATTATGAATAATAATATTATGCATGCTATAAGGTTCCTGAAATAATTTAAAAAGTAACGTCTAGAAATGATTAACTTTTATTACATGCCATGAATAGTCAACGTAGCAGGCTTTAGATTGCCATCCTTAGGAAGGTCTACTTACAAGCTTGGCCCTTGGCTAGTATCTGCGAACTTGGATTTTAGGAGCATTCCCACCATTCAAAAACTAATAAAGGTGCCTACTATATCTAAACTTTGTACAAACAATACAGTTTATGTTGAACAACTGCTTTTCTTCTGGGAGTCTGGAATTTTTGTACATGCTAGGCAGAAGGTGTCTACATGACCAGCCCCCAGTAAAACCCATGGGCTCTGGGTCTCTAACAATATTCCACAGTAGACAACGCTTCACAGTTTTGTCACAACTCATCGATAGGGGAATTAAGCGCATCATGTGTGACTCCACTAGGACAGGAATCTTGGAAGCTTGTGCCTGCTTTCCTCCAGATTTTGCCCCATGAGCTTTTTCCCTTTGCTAACTTTGCTTTGTATCCTTTCACTGTATGTCTTAGCCATGAGTCCAACTATATCCTGAGTCCTATGAGTCTTCCATATGAATCACAAAACCTGGGAGTGCTCTTGGGGACTTAAAGTTATGGTTTGCTCTAAGTATAAAAAAATAGTTAACAATAAATAAGTAATATTAATATTAAAAATAAACGGACACACATTTATGATAAAAACTCTCCAGAAAGTGGGCATAGAGGGACCTTACCTCACATAATAAAGGCCATATATGACAAACCCACAACAAACATTATTCTCAATGGTGAAAAACTGAAAGCATTTCCTCTAAGATCAGGAACAAGACAAAGATGTCCACTCTCGCCACTATTATTCAACATAGTTTTGTAAGTCTTAGCCATGGCAATCAGAGAAGAAAAATAAATAAAAGGAATCCAAATTGAAAAAGAAGAAGTAAAACTGCCACTGTTTGCAGATGACATGATACTGTACATAGAAAATCCTAAAGATGCTACCAGAAAACTGCTAGAGCTAATCAACGAATTTGGTAAAGTTACAGGATACAAAATTAATGCACAGAAATCTCTTGCATTCCTATACACTAATGAAGAAAAATCTGAAAGAGAAATTAAGGAAACACTCCCATTTACCACTGCAACAAAAGGAATAAAATACCTAGGAATAAACCTACCTAGGGACCTGTATGCAGAAAACTATAAGACACTGATGAAAGATATTAAAGATGATACCAACAGATGGAGAGATATACCATGTTCTTGGATTGGAAGAATCAATATTGTGAAAATGACTATACTACCCAAAGCAATCTACAGACTCAATGCAATCCCTAACAAATTACCAATGGCATTTTTTACGGGTCTAGAACAAAAAGTCTTAAAATTTGTATGGAGACAAAAACAAGCCCAAATAGCCAAAGCAGTCTTGAGGGAAAAAAACGGAGCTGGAGGAATCAGACTCCCTGACTTCAGACTATACTACAAAGCTACAGTAATCCAGACAATATAGTACTGGCACAAAAACAGAAACATAGATCAATGGAACAACATAGAAAGCATGGAGATAACCCATGCAACTATGGTCAACTAATCTATGACAAAGAAGGCAAGGATATACAATGGAGAAAAGACAGTCTCTTCAATAAGTGGTTGGGAAACTGGAGAGCTACATGTAAAAGAATGAAATTAGAACACTCCCTAACACCATACACAAAAATAAACTCAAAATGGATTCGAGACCTAAATGTAAGACTAGACACTATAAAACTCTTAGAGGAAAACATAGGAAGAACACTCTGACATAAATCACAGCAAGATCTTTTTTGATCCACCTCCTAGAGTAATGGAAATAAAAACAAAAATAAACAAATGGGACCTAATGAAACTTAAAAACTTTTTCACAGCAAAGGAAACCATAAACAAGACAAAGAGACAACCCTCAGAATGGGAGAAAATATTTGCAAACAGATCAACAGACAAAGGATTAATCTCCAAAATATACAAAAAGCTCATGCAGCTCAATATCAAAAAAAGAAAAAACCCAATCAAAATATGGTCAGAAGACCTAAACAGACATTTCTCCAAAGAAGACAGACAGATGGCCAAGAGGCACATGAAAAGATGTTCAACATCATTAATTGTTAGAGAGATGCAAATCAAAACTGCAAGGAGGTACAACCTCACACTGGTTCAGAATGGCCATCATTGAAAAAATCTACAAACAATAAGTGCTGGAGAGGGTGTGAAGAAAAGGGAACCCTCTTGCACTGTTGGTGGGGATGTAAACTGATACAACCACTAAGGAGAACAGTATGGAGGTTCCTTGAAAAACTAAAAATAGAACAACCATATGACCCAGCAGTCCCACTACTGGGCATATACCCTGAGAAACCCATAATTCAGAAAGACACATGCACCCCAATGTTCATTGCAGCACTATTTACAATAGCCAGGTCATGGAAGCAACCTAAGTGTCCATCAACAGAGGAATTGATAAAGAAGATGTGGTACATATATACAATGGAATATTACTCAGCCAGAAAAAGGAACAAAATTGGGTCATTTGCAGAGACATGGATGGACCTAGAGACTGTCATACAGAGTGAAGTAAGTCAGAAAGAGAATAACAAATATCATATACTAACATATATATGTGGAATCTAAAAATATGTATAGATTATCTTATTTGCAAAGTGGAAATAGAGACACAGATGTAGAGAACAAACGTATGGATACCAAGGGGGAAGGGGCGGGTGGGATGAATTGGGAGATGGGGATTGACATATATATACTATCGATACGATGCATAAAATAGATAACTAATGCAAACCTACTGTATAGCACAGGGAACTCTACTCAGTGCTCTGTGGTGAACTAAATGGGAAGGAAATCCAAAAAAGAAGGGATATATGTATACATATAGCTGATTCAGTTTGCTGTATAATAGAAACTAACACAACATTGCAAAGCAACTATATATATATATATATATATATATATATACACTCCAATAAAATAAATAAATAAATAAAAGGGAAACACACAGAAAGAAATGAAAATACCTAATTCATAGCTAACCACAAAACAAAAACACCAGGACAATGACTTGTATCTCAGAGGTACTTACTCAACTACCAACTACCAAGAATGGTGACTTACCTAGCCTAAAATCTCCAAAGTACCCTCCCAGTAGGACCAGCGTTGCCCACAGGTACTGAGTATGTCCCTAACTGAGATCTGCATAGAAGTAGCTGTTCCTACAGTAACTCAATGAAAACCACCACAAAGCTAGGAACAACAGGAGCCGACATCTAGTGAACACTGTTCTCCACCTCCTATACACACCATCTCATTTAATCCTCACAACAGTGCTCTTGTGTAGGCACAATCACTGTCCCCACAGGTGAGGAAACAAACACAAAGAGGTTTAGCCACGTGCTGACAGGACAGCTTCAGAATTGAGGATGCAGACTTGGAGTCCACCCAAACTTGGTTCCCATGTCAAAGCTGTATGAGTTTCTTGGGGATGCCATAACAAATTGCTACAAACTGGAGAGCTTAAAGCAATAGAAGGTTATTCTCTCACAGTTCTGGAGGCCAGAAGTTCAAAATTAAGGTGTCAGCGGGGCCATGCTCCCTCTCAAGGCTCTAGGGGAGGATCCTTCCTTTTCTCTCGCAGCTTCTGGTAGCTCCAGGTGTTCCTTGACTTGTGACTTCATCACTCCCATCTCTGCCTCTGTCTTCATGTGGTCTTCTCTTCTGTGTCTATCTCTCTTCTACGTATCTCTTTATAAGGACATTTGTGATTCGATTTAGGGCTCACCCAGATATTCCAGGTCGATCTCAAGATCCTTAACTTAATTATATCTGCAAAGACTTTTTTTCCAAATAAAGTCACATTCACAGGTTCTACGGATGAGGACTATCTTTCTGGGGCCATCATTCAGCCCACAAACACCAACAGTTAGTTCTATGCCATTGCAGGCCAATAATTTAAACTTTTGGCAGTCAAGTGAAGCAGTGCATGAAAAACGTTCAGCATGTGGTCTGGCATATTATAAGAGCCCAATAAACATCAGTTACTATCATTGCCTTTCATCACACAACTGTTGAGAGGAGGAACTAGGATTTGAACCAGGCGCACATAACTAATATTCTTATTTCACTCTGAGAATAAAGAGGGGGGCTTGGAGAAATCTTTGCAGACCCAATGATCACCCACCTATCAACCTACAGTCATTCTGACTAGGACCCTTTGACATACTCTCCTGGTCCAGAGCTTGAGAAGGGGCTGAACCCTCCCCAGATCCCCTCCTGAGGCCCTCAAAATTTATCCTGGAGAATCTTGGTTCCTCTGTCTCACCACCTCAAAAACCCTGACAGTAATTACAGCTGCCATACTAGAGTGCTTTGAGGGTTACTGAGTTAATGACTATAAAGTCTGTGGAGCTCTTCAGAGGGAAGAAGCCATAAAAATCATATAAATAAAAGTCAATCAGTACGTGTTTACTGTGTCTGCAGGGTGCATAGCCCTCTACTCGGAAATAAAGATTAAAGAGGAGAAAAGCAAAGAAAAAGAAGGAGCAAAGTTAGTTCAAAGTCTTTCCAGGCCAGAGTACAAGACCAGCTATAAACTAAAGATCTAGAGTTCTCCAAGACTAAAAAATGAAAGAGGTACACACAGATCAGTAAGAAAAAGATAAAGAACTTGATTAGAAACAAGGGGAGGCAAAGAATTTAAGTAGGCAGTTCACAGAAAAATAAAACTAGCCATGTAAGCAATAGAGTGATGCTTAACTGTTCTCATAATTAATCAAAACAATAACAAGATACCATTTTTCACTTATCACATGGGCAATTTTTTGATTTTCTGATACACAGCAAGGGAGTGAAGATGCAGGCACTCTCCATCCGCTTCTGGGGACAATACAAATTGGAACAACCTGTGTGGAGAACTATGCAGCAAGAGCTATCACAGTTAAAAATATATATGCCCTTTGACCCAGCAATCTCACAGCTAAGAATCTGCCCTAGGAGTACACTCACAAAAACACACCTGGCCATAAAAACATATTCATTACATTACTGCTCTTAATGACAGAAAATTGGGAACAACCTAATGTCTGGGAGTAGTGCACTAGTTAAATTATGGATAATGTATATGGTAAACACCAGGTAGATGTAAGCAAGAATGAGGTAACTCTATCCACTGGTAGGAGAGCATGCCACGGTGTCATAATAAGAGAAAGAGCTAGAACAAAACAGTATGCATAGTACAACCCTTTTACGAATAAAAATATGGGGGGATTCATATACAAGGATGACCCTCGGAATGTGCTGTGAACCTGGATCTGCACTCATGGCTCTGCTGTGACCAAAGGGCTGCCCTACAAGGAGGTCGTCAGAGTTAGGGTTGGAGCCTGGAGAGATGGGAGATTTATTTTGTTTTCTTTGTGAAAGCCAAACTCCACTCAGATTCATCACAAGAACAAGGAAGAACATAGTGTACTGAGATCCTGAACTTGGAGCCAGGCTTCCCAGGTTCAAATTCCAACTCTAGTGCTGCTTACTAGCTGTGTGACTTTAGGCAAGTCACTTCACCTCTCAGTTCCTTAGCAATAAGCAATAAGCAATACTTACTTCGCAATACTTACTTATCAATAAGCAATAAGCAATACTTACTTCGTAGAGTTTTGTTTTTTTTAAGTGGAAGCAGGTTTTTTGAGAGAGATATACATTCCATAGGCAGAATGCAGTTCATCTCAGAAGGAGAGAGCCTTCGTAGAGTCTTTATGAAACATCAAATGTGTACTATCTGAGGAGTACTTCAGACAATGCTTGGCAGATAGCCACACCCTCTGTAAATACTGTTAAGCAAGTAAATTGGACTCAAACACCGAGTCCTCCATCTCCTGTATCCCAATGTGACTCCCTCTGTTGGTGTGGCCCCAAACACCCAAAGGAAAAAGAAGGAAAAGAAAGGTGCCTTTTACGTATTCAGTGGGCCACTCTACAGGATGAAGTCATTTTAAAAAGGATAATTAGAGCTCCGAGTGGTTTTCATTTTATTTCATTTTCTTGCCTGCAGTTAGCAAGCACGGAGATTGTGTTACTTCCACAGCAGCCAACAGCAAAGCCGCCTGGCTCCCCCTATTTCTATAGCAAACTCATGAAAGAGAGAAGCCTACTGGTGCAAACTGCTCTGATGGGAGGAAGCATCTAAAATGCATTTTAATTTCAATTGGTGTGAAGCTTTTGTATCAAATTACGGATCTGGGGCGTGATGCGGCTCAGTGAAGAACCCCATTTTCCATCCATTTGGATGTGTTTGTTGTGCTGTCAGGGGGTAAAATAATTAAGGCTGAAAACCTGTCTCCACTGGAGACCGTCTACTGGTGTCCCACTTCCTGTGTTGATCAAGTCAGGGGACAGACCAATGATCAGTATTCCAGAACCAGCGTTGCCCCAACCCCCCCGGAAGTCCCAGACCAGCCCAAAATCCCCAGTCAAGGAGTCTGAGGGGCTTCTCACTTAAATGTGATCATGCCAGTGGTCTGATGCCAACTGTAAGCCAAGGTTGCCTAAACAAACTAAAACAGAAGCTGGAAGAATTCAGTAAAGCAGATGAATTCTGCAAAACTACTGAGTAACTGGTTATTAGGCAGCTGAATTCACCTAATTGCGTGTATGCAAGTCAGATTGCGCCTGCATTTGGAGGCCAAAGCAATCAGGCTAAAAAAGCCACACTTGCTTACATATTTTTTTATTCCTCTGGTCTGGCACATCAGGTGGTTTCCTTGTGGTGAACAAGTTTTGCTGTATAAAAGGATCCCCTTTACTGGGACTGTGCACCCATCCCCAGCTCTATGAGTGTTAGCGGCTAACAGGTCACAGATGCCTTCCTTCTCAGAGAATGGCTGTCATCTAGGAGGAGTCATGTCATCTAGGACGATACATGCTGTCCCCAAGCCTCACTACCACCATCAATCCAGGAGCCACCAATGACTGGCTTAAACTGGAATCAGTTAAGCCTCCTTGCCTTCAAGAGAGAATAAGTCTGCAATGTGACTCATATCCAGAGCAACACCCTCCATGAATCAGGCCAAGGCTAGATTTTAATCAGGGACACAGCCCTGATTAGCAATTCCCTTTCATCTTGTCTTCCTCACTCTCTTACGAGGGTCTCCTGAGAGCATTCTCTCAATAAATCACGTGTACCCAAATCCCTGTCTCAGGCTCTGCTTCTAGGGAACCCAACCGTATTAGTTTCCTATCACTGCTATAACAAATCACCACACATTTAGCAACTCAAACAATGCAAATTTATTACATTACAGTTCTGGAGGTCAGAAACCTGACCCAGGTCTCACTGGGCTAAATCAAGGTGTTGGCAGGGCTGTGTTCCTTCTGGAGACTCTTGGGGACAATCCATTCCTTGCCTTTTCCAATACCTAGAAGTCACCTGCATTTCTTTGCTCATTGCCCTGTATCACTGCAACCTTTTCTTCCACTGTCACATCACCTTCTCTGACTCTGACCCCTCCCTCATCCCTCTTATAATGATACTTGTGAATATATTGGACCCACCTGGATAATCCAGGCTAATTTCCCCATGTCAAGATCCTTCACTTAATCACATCTGCAAAGTCTTCTTTACCATGTCAGGTAACATACTAGTTCCAGGAATTAGGATACGGACAACTCTGGGGCCCTTATTCCGCCTCTAACACTAACCTAAGAGAATATGAGAAGCAGACCTAAGAACCAGACTCAAAGGAAGGTATTCTGGAGTTGAATCACTAATTGGCTGCCTGGCAATGAGGAGTCCATCACTGAGGGGAGATGCAGCATCATCCATCCCTGGTATGTTGGCACAGTGCAATTACTAAGACTTTCACCTGCGGATAACTGGGACAGGCTATAGGTGGAAGGGGATGCACTGGTTTATGTAACATCTCTGGTGTTGAAGTGAAAGATATAGTAATTATCAGGACTGTAAAACTGGGTGGCTGTTGCTGAATACCATGAATGCATCGAAGAGAAAAAAATGACAGCCTCATGGCAATCGTTCAACAATTTAGAGCAAGTTGTGTTGCGTCAGAAAGCCTCCTTGGCAGTATTTAAAGAAACCCTGATATTCTTCAGTATGAAAACAGAGCTGAAGAACAGACACAGGACTTAACTGTAAGAATGGCAGAACTTCAGAGAAGGCTGAATTTTCAGGCTAGGCACATGTCCTACAATCAAGTCAGGACCTTGATGGGAATGAGTGGGACTCTGAGAATTGGGGTGGAGATATCTGGGAAGATGCACTTGATTACCTTTGACCCTAAGAGCCCACTGAATTCTCTGGGCCTGCCAAAGTGTCCTCCTTTCTCTTGTTGGAAGACAGGCCCCCTTCTTTGCTTGAAGAATACCAATGCCTCAAGTGGGGCAGGTGCCTAACAAAGCAACGTTCCCACCTCCATTGCTGGCTACCAGACCAATACCAAGTGTTGACTCTCAGCCTAAACTAATGAGCAGGTGTTGGGCCTGCTAGGGAGAGAGGGATGCATGCCATAGTAGCCACAGGACCATGGCTAACATGGCTGGGCAAGAACCAGGAAAGCATGACTGGAAGTGAATCCCTAGGGTACTTGGTTGAGGAGGGCAGAATATACAGCTTTTTGGATAAAAGAGAGCTTATTTCATGGGGAGCCTTCCTATGACATAGGATTTAAGTCCTGGCAAAGCTCTGAGATACAAGTCATATGCAGCAGGGAATGGTTCTTGGGAACTTGGACTTAAGCTCCTCAGGATGGGATGCAAAGGAGAAGGGGGCTGTGGGTAACAATTTAATCGAAGGCAACTATTAGCAGTATCGTTATGATTTCGGAGTCATTGGTAAGGTACCTGGAAAAACATCTGAGCTGACATTCTAGGAAGCCCCAATTCTTCATGGAATCTAAGGGAAAGGAAATTCTACTTGCTGGGGGAATTGTACTGGCGCCTCCCTTAACCAGGGGTAACCAATGTGACACCATGTGAGAAAAAGAGCAAACGTAGCAGGATTGAGGACTGCTATTCTTAGAAAGTCCTGCTTGCAAGATTGGCCTTCGGCTGGCATCTGGAAATTTGGATTTGAGGAGGCTTTCCACCATTCCCAGAACTGAGAAGAGGGCTCACTATGAGTAAGCTATTAAAACAGTATGACATTTTTACAATGAACACCTGCTTTCCCCCTGGGGGTCTGGAATTTGGCCATGTGCCAGACAGAGGGTATCTATGTGACCACCCCCAATAAAAACCCTAGGCACTGAATCTCTAGTGAGCTTCCCTGGTGGACAGCATCTCAAGTGTTGTCATAACTCATTGCTGGGGGAGTTAAGCACGTCCTATTTGACGCCACTGGGAGAGGACTCTTGGAAGCTTGTACCTGGTTTCCTTTGGTCTTTGCCCCAAGCACTTTCCCCCTGTGCTGAATTTGCTCTGTATCCTTTTGTTGTAATAAATCATAACCATCAGTACAACTATATGCTGAGTCTATGACTGACTCCTCCTACCAAATCACCAAACTTGGGAGTGGTCTTGAGGACCTCCAACACACACCACGACAAACAGATATACATAGTTTTCTTCATACGCATTTATCTGGGCCCTCCTGAGGGTGAAAAGCTTACTGAATCATGAAGAAAATGCCCTCTTACCCCAAGAGTTGTTTCTTTTCCCTCTATCTTAGAGGTTTGGCTTTCCCTTGAACCACTGTTGATGTGTTCCATCTTATTTAATGTATAAGGGATTTGGTTTCATACTTAGAGGTATATTTCTTCACCTTAGAAAATAGAATTTTTCAGAACTTCTTCTGGGGGTTCCTTTCCCATTCTCAAAGTATAGATACAGACTTTTATCCCACTGCCTCCAAAGATCTCCAAAATGTTAGAAATTTTAACATTCTTTCCCCCTAACTACAGTTTCTAGACTACAATTTGCATAGATAAGTGGGACCAAAATCCTTTTGGACAGATTTCATGTTCTGACAGTGAGGGAATGGGGAAGAAGACTAGAATGGTGCTGTGGGAGCCCAGAAGGCACTTCCATCAGACCAAGGCCTCCTGAGCCTCTCAGTCGATCTTAAAGAAAGACTAACAACTATCATAGTTGACTAAGTCTTAAAGAAAGACTACAAATTATCATGATGAAAAAGTTGTCAAAGGGGACCATTTGAGTAGAAAGGACAGGAGTAAGAAATGGCTTGGGTCATTCCAAGAACCTGCAAGGAGCTCAGATCCTGGAGTAAAGGGGTGGGGCGATGACTTAGTCAGGTGCACATGAAAGGTACCCCCTCTCAATGTATACTAAGGAAAGGGAAAAGTTACTCTAGCAATAAGAGCATGTATGAAAGTGTGTGTGTACATAGCTGAAACCCACAGATCACCTCACCAATTGCCCCTCAAGTTGATACAGGTTAACAACTCTGACTGGAACATTATTTTTCTGTCCTCTATTCTGGGTGCCCCTCTTAGGCAACTTCTCTTCCAGATTCCTCTGCTGCCCCTATTTCCTGACCAAATTTCTCAGCCCTCAGATCTCCTCTTCTCTGGTCCAGTCTCATTAGGCACAAGATGATAGCACCATAGTTTGATGCCTAGTTGACCTGTATTCTGTTCCAGCTTTGGAATTCTTACCCCATCCTGTCAAGGCATGATACCCACCATAAGGACAGGAGGTACTGAGTGGCTGTCCTAGACAGGGTCATGGCCGGAAACAGATGGCATGCTTCAGGGAGGTGGCATATAAAGATGTGGCAAGCTGAGGAAAACCCACAGGCCACAAACCCCCGGGGCTGGCAACAGTGGGAAGTGTATACTCAAGATTGACGGCACAAATGAAGGAAGTATTACCAAAAGTCAAAAAAATCTGTAGCTTTGGGAGAGGGCCACCTGATAGGAGCTGTGGTCCACCACAGAGAAACACAACCACTACTAACCTGCATCCCACCAGGAAGTGAACCACAAATTCAAATGTGTTCAACTCCATTTCATTCTTCCTTCCCTCCAATCTCCTGCTAGCACCTCCCATTGACCAGACCCAAAGAGAAACCAGAGGGCAAGAGAACTCACTGATGGGTCTAGAGGAGCAAACGGAAGATGCCCAGCTTAACGGCTGAGTACATATCAAGACACACACAGAGAAATAAATTAAGGTACATTCCAGAAGCTTTTATTTATATGAAATAGGCAAGAGATTTCAATATGCCAAGAGAATTTAAAAACTTGTTTTAAAAATTGGAGGTCTTCCCTGGTGGCGCAGTGGTTAAGAATCCGCCTGCCAATGCAGGGGACACGGGTTCAAGCCCTGGTCTGGGAGGATCCCACATGCCGCGGAGCAACTAAGCCTGTGCACCACAACTACTGAGCCTGCGCTCTAGAGCCCGTGTGCCACAACTACTGAAGCTCATGTGCCTAGAGCCCATGCTCAACAAGAGAAGCCACGGCAATGAGAAGCCCGCACACCACAACGAAGAGTAGCCCCCACTCACCACAACTAGAGAAAGCCCGCACGTTGCAATGAAGACCCAACGCAGCCAAAAATAAATAAATAAATTTATTTTTAATAAGTAAATAAATAAAATAAAAATTGGAAACGCAATTTTGTGCTTCAATAGCACACACCTTGGTAGGCAGCCAGCTATTAACATACTCAGGTATCTGGAGTATCCCACCTCCGCTAGTAGGCTGATAAAAGATGCCACTTTAGAACAAGATGGGAGCATTTGGAGATATAGCTAGGCTCATCAGCGCCTCTCTGGGATAGTAGATACAACAGAGATTTTGCTGACTGTCTGCTCCCACAGTGATGTTGGCACGTTCTAACAATCAGGTGTCTCATAGGATCCATTTCACTTTTCTGCAGTTACCAGATGTCAGTTGTGACCCAGCAGAGACTTTGCTCTCGCCTTACTACTCAGTCACCCTGGGGTCTTGTTTCAAAGGCTATCTGTGATCAATTTCACATTTCTAGAGTCAACGGGTATTAATCCTAATGAATACCACTCATCCTGACAAGTGGTAGGAAAGACCTGCAGGAAATGAAAACTCAGATGTTTGTGCAACTTCCCACTCAAATATGCTTCTTGAGAGTTCCACTATAATTGAAATCACCAGCCTCCCAGAGGCAAAGGGCTTAGAAGTGGTTACAGACTGAAGGGATGACAGAAAGGGGGAAAGGCTGGGAGAATGTGTTCCTGTTCCTCTAGGTGGCACGGGTGCGCCACTTGCACAGGTGAGCAGAAAAGTGCCCACAGAGACTGTGTACACTTTCCCTTTAAAACAGTTTAATAGACAAAAGGTGGCTTTGTAGCTTTGCCATTAGGTAACATTTCTGTAGTAAGAAGATTTTTCTTTCAATTAACAATCCTCTGAACAAGCAAACTAACTTATTTCTAGACATCATCCTCCTTAGGCACTATAGGAGAGGGAGGGTAGCATAACAGTTAAGGGCTCAGGTTTTAGAATCAGCCTGAGTAGGTTTAAATCCCAACTTTACCACTTAGTAGCTATGTAACTTTAGGAAAACCACTTAGCTTCTCTGGGTTTTCTTACCTCTAACTTCTTATCTGTTAAGAGGTAATTTTAGCCCTTCCTCACTGAGTTGGTGAGAAGATTAAGGGAGAGAATATATACAGCTCAGCATAGTCTCAAAAAATTAAACATAAAATTGCCATATGAGCCAGCAATTCCACTCCTACACAAAAGAACTAAAAAACAAACACTCAGATATTCATACACAAATGTTCACAGCAGCACTATTCACAATAACCAAAAGGTGGAAACAGCCCAAATAGCCATCAATAATGAACGGATAAACAAAATTTGGAACATCCATACAAATGGAATAACATTCAGCTGTAAAAAAGAATGAAGTACTGATGCATGTACAATAATGGATGAACCTCAAAAACATTATGCTGAGTAAAATAAGCCAAGCACAAAGGCTACATATTATATGATACCATTTATATGAAATTATCCTCAGGAGTCTAGAAATGAAATACAATAAGATATTGAGGAGGAAGAAGAGGAATAGGGCATACACAAAAGAGAAAATACAAATAGCCACCAAATACACAAAAAGATGTTCATCATCACCAGTGTTCAGGGACCTCACATGGGCAAATTTTTTTAAAAAAAACACACTTCAGGGCTTCCCTGGTGGCGCAGTGGTTGAGAGTCCGCCTGCCGATGCAGGGGACGCAGGTTCGTGCCCCGGTCCGGGAGGATCCCACATGCCGCGGAGCGGCTGGGTCCGTGAGCCACGGCCGCTGGGCCTGCGCGTCCGGAGCCTGTGCTCCGCAACAGGAGAGGCCACAACAGTGACAGGCCCGTGTACCACAAAAAACAAACAAACAAACAAAAAAAACACTTCACACGGGCAAAAATTTAAAAGTTTGCTAATGTCATTGATGTGGGGAAATGGTTACTTTCAAATCACAAGTAGGAGCATAATTTGGCACAGGTGCTTAAGAGGGCAATTTGCCAGTTACTTATTAAGGTTTAAATGTGCATCCCCTGGGACTTAGCAATTCCATTTCTCATAGTCGCCCTGGAGAAAGGGAGTCCACAAAGAGTCATGTTCAAGGATGGTCATTGGAATAGTGTTGGCAATAGCAAATACTGCAAATGTCCTAGATGTGTACCAATAGGGGACTATCGGAGCAAGCTGCCTCGTGTACTCATATAATGAAATACTACCTAGTACATAAACTAGTGAGGGAAATCTGTATGTCCCAACACAAAAAAGTCTCTAAGATGAGGTGCGGAAGAAAACACACACACACTAAACAATACTACTCATTTTCTATGATGCAAATCTATGGGTGAAAATACGTACAAATAGGTTTAAAAGGATCTATACTAATAAGAGGCTTCTCATATGGAGGAATTCCCTAGGAGTTGCTGGTGATGGTCAAGGCAACTTGAGGCTTATTTGTAATGTTTAATCTTTTTTTAAATGTTTCATGCACCATCTATGTGGTTGAAAAAAATGAAAATATTTAAGTGGTTGCTTTGTGGATGTGTTTTCAGCAAGGACATCCTGTGATGTTCCACTTTGTCACAAGCTTAAAACTCTCATAGTTCCTCCCAACCAATACTATTTTCCCTTTTTTTTTTTTTTTGTTCCTGATTATACTATAGTGACTCTCTAACAATGCACTACATTATAACCTTGAACTTTCGCCAAGTTTCAGAATTAGTGTTTGAGACCCATTTTTTTCCCAATTATAAATGTGTCTCCCTTTCAAAAAAAAAGCCTCCCATCAGACTCACACGCCCAAACTTGGAAATGGAAGCAGGTCTGCCAAAGAAGCAGAGCCTTAGGCAGCCATTAGAAGGCAGCAGACTCAGCTTCATTGTCTTCTGAGGGCTGCAGTGACAAAGTACTTCTCTCCCTCTGGTGTGCTGTGAGCAGGACACATCTCGGGGTTTAAACCTGGGGCAGCGGGAGTATGGTCTTTGTCAGTGTTATTCCTGGCTGTGTGGTCTCTAGACCTGTATCCCAGCCTTCCCAGAGATTCTGTGAACTGCAAAATACCATTTTGATAAAGTTATTTTCTGCTGAAATTAACCAGGGCTGGTGCCTATTATTTGCATCTGAGAACGCTGACTGACTCTGTGATCTTGGGAAAGTTAGCTAATTTCTTGTTTCTTCATCTATAAAAATGAGGATAATCATATCTATCTCACAGAGTTGCAAGAAGATAAAATGTATGTCATATATTTAAAATAGATATTGCACACATGAAATATATTTTAAATGCATATATATTAATATATTCACTGAGTATATTTTATGCACTTATATGAATCTATTAATATTATTTCTACATATCTGTATTAAGGTAAAAAATACGAAAACACCTGACCTATACCTTTTTCCACAGGGTTGGGGGCAATGAAACATGATGGATTCTTAGAATGTATAGTAGATAAACTGCAGCAGATTTCCACTCTTAATATCTCAGATAAATGGAAAGGCAAATGATGTACAGCTTTCAAGGGGCAGGAAAAGTAAGTTAAGAGATGTCATTTGTAGACCTAAGCTTAAGCCCAAATAATCACTCCAAACATCCTGTAGCTCACTTATTTTGTGTATAATCTGCAGTGACCTTTCCACTGAAGGCCAATTTTCTGATACCAAATAACTTCCAATCACAGCCCAGCTGGCTTCACTGCATTCACAGAAATCACCCATTCTAATACCAGTCACAATAAACATCATTAGGATTGAATCTTTTCTGCAAAATGACTCTCGAGCTCTAGAGTGAAGTCCACAGCCAAAGCAGGTGACATCAAGATTAACGACTTTGTTGGGTGCCCACGCAGGCGTTCCCCTGCCAGCCCAAGTAATCAAGAGGTGGAGGATGTAATGGTTCGGAAGGGCCTCAGGGATCCTGGTGTGCAAATTAGTCTGAGCATCAGATTCTCTAGAGCCAGAAATCCATGTTCCCTGTCTGTTCATGGGGAGCATGTAACCCCACAACAGGTCCTCTAGCTACTCTATCAGCCAAGGAGAAGTGAGGCTGAAGGTCCCCATTTCCCCGCTCTGTGGGAGCCTTCAAAATGATAAGCCACAACGAGCAGAGACAGAAATGGAGCTGAGCTGAAAAAGAGTGTGTCTTTTCCTACTTCTCTCTGGACCATCTGCAGAACAGATCCAGGACTTCCTGGAAAATTACCAGGGCATCCTCAGTGTGTTCCTTGTTAATATTTTTTCACCTGAGGACTTCAGGCTTCCCCAGGGCATTCTTTCACACATCTAAACAACAGAAGAAGAAGAGAGGTGGGAAGTACAAGCCCCAAACTTAAGTGGGGAAAAGGCAGCAGCAAATCTCAGCCTGAATCCAAAGCTGTCCTCTGCTTTAGTCTTAAAATAATGCTTGATCAAAAGGAATTACAGCCACTCTTCCTCCTTTAATTCAGGAACTGGTTAACACATTTTAAAACGAAGGGGTCCCCTCAGCCATCTTTCTTCTTCCTCCTACCCATACTCTAATGATTTCTTCAGGAGAAGAGTTTATAGGTATATTTGTCTCCCTAGAATACTCTCCTCATTTCTCTGGGAACAGAACCCCTGCTCTTCCCTGTAGGAAATTTTGTGTGGTTTATGCGAGGCCAAACTTGCTATTCACAGCCCCCCTCCCCTGTAACACACACACACACACACACACACACACACAAACACACACACACACACATGCCTTCCAGCCATGATAGGTATGAACACCATTACTCAGAGATGGCCAGTTCAGATGACCATATGACCTAAGTCAGTCCAAGCAGAGTCTCCTCTGATATATGAGCACCAGGAGAATGTCTCTCTCTTGCTCTAAGACTATGAGCCATAAGGATAATATAATCTTGAGCTCCTCTGGCCATTTCCACAGAAATATGGAAGAAGCATTCTGCAGTAGGAGAGCATGACACCAACATCCAAAGAGAAAAGAGATAAAAGGATGAACAGGAATAAACAGAGTCCTGATGCTATCATATGAGCCATTAAAGGGATACTGATTAATAAAAGAAGAAAATCAAAACAAATAAGTCTATTTATTTGTAATAAGAGGTTTGAGTTTAGAAATGGTGAATGAGCAAAAGGCAAGTTGACTCCACAGGCTATAAATAAGGGCTCAGGCCATGCGGGGAATCCTTGCATTTGTAGCCCAGCTCTAAGTAGGTGCTTTCAGATACCTTTTGTTTAGCGCTGGGAGGTAGGAATTCCTTGTAACTCACACCAATTTATTTAACAAGTAAAGTGCCTGGCTAAGACTGATGCAGAGAGCTACTTAATAGTTGTTTTATTGAATATTTGTGATCTGATAAATTCAGGAGTTGGGGGTACTATAATTTCCCTTGATCTTAACACTCTGCTTCTATTAATTCAGCTTAGGCATAGAGCTTTTTATCCACCATGTCACGGAATTGTCTCTAATTGTGTGCTGTTAAGCTGAGGCTCTGCTGTCCCATACCTCTGCAAGTTACTCTTCAAGGTTCATTCTTGGCTGTAAATTTATTCCTATTCAAATTCATCTTTTAGTTTCAGCCTATCATCTTGGTCTGTCAACATGATGTGGAACCCTGACTCCATCATCCAGTACATAAACTCCTTCCTGCCAGCTTTGAATCATTTGGAAATGTAACAGGTTCGCCCACTACAACTGTATCCCAGCCATTGATATATACAAACAAGATAACAGGAAAGTCCTACAATGTGCTCGTTGAGAAATTTCTGTTCGGCCCTCCAAAAAAATAACATTAGCAGAAGATCTTCATATGTAGTTAAACATTCAGTTATAAATCAACTTGTTAACTTATCCAAGCCATGTTTCACCCTGTTGACTAGGGGAGTTTTATAAAATACTTTACCAGCTGCCTTGCTGCGCATCATGTACTTCATGCCTACAGGCTGTTACAACAGTACAATAAACTGATCATAAAAGGAATTAGAGTTGGCTCAACATGACCAGTTCTTGGTGAAACCATTGTGACTCCCAGCAATCCTAACTTCTTTTTCCACCACCTCATAAGCCATCTGTTTAATAATTCAGTCTGGGATTGCACCATTCACTAGTGTCAAATTCACTGGCTGGTAGCCTCTAAAACAACCTTCTTCCTCTTTCGAAACTTCAAAATTTGTCTATAGTCAGTCTTCAGTCACCCCTCCTTTTTCTGTTCAACAAACAAATATTTAAAGAATGCCTGCCATATGTAAGGCATTTGGCATAGAGAGAGAAGTCAGACGACGTTGCTATTCTTGTGGAGTTTAGATGAAGACTGCTGACAATTGTATTTCAATCAAGGAAACATTAACACAGGAGAACCAGTGGTGTGATTCACCAGGTCTGTCTTTGGGGGGAAGAGGAGATGTGAGTTACTGACGTTGGCTGCATCTTCCTAATATTCTCCCTGTCTCACCTTCAACTCCCCCACCCCATTTATACACACCAAGGAATTTCTCCCTCTTCTCGGGCAGTTCTAAGAAAAATAATGAGACAATGGCCAGCAACTGCTGAGTAGGAATGTTTACTGGAACAAATATCAGAGGGTTTTTGCTGTCTACTTTAGAGAACTATTTGCTACAGTCAACCAAGGAGATATAAATGAGCAGCACACAGTAAAAAAAAAAAGATGTGTCCAGGATCAGGAACTCACTAGAAACTTATGCATTAGCCGAAACTTCACCTTTCAGCCCAGTGAATAGCCCAGTATTGACAGTACTTGCCTCACTAAATGAGAAAACCCAAGGGCAAGGACATGACTATTTACCCTCATACTCCCAAAGCAACGCTTGGCACAAAGCAGATACTTGAGGGAGATGAACTTCATGGCCTTGAGGCTTTCCAGTTCCTTTTGTTAAAGAAACAGACTCTATCTTCCGACCTCTTCAGTCTGGGCTGAAATGTGACTTGTTTGGCCAACCAAATGCAACAGAAGTGCTGTGTGCTAGTTCCAAGGACAGGCCCTCAGGTCTGGTGTTTCCACGATGTTCTTAGGCCTCTGCCACCACCATGAGAACACTGCAGGACTAGCATGCAAGGGTGAGAAACCAATGAGGAAGAGCCATGTTGCCTTGGTTTCCCCTGCCTAGGCCAGACTACACTAGTCAACCCCCTGAGTGGACCCCAGGCATGTGAGCAAGCCTCGCCAAGATCAGCAGAGCCACCCAGCCTGTTCCCACCTGGCTTGAGACACATAAGCAATAAAAGTTTATTTTTCATTGTTTGTTATACAGAATGATCTTTGCTATACACCATTCATTTAGTGGTACTGCTCGAATATAAGGACAAAGAGAAGGGGAAGAAGACATTTTAACACTTGTTAAGAAATTTGCCACATATGTGGTATATACCCTCATGGTTTTTGTTTTATAGATTTATTTTTTTTATTTATTTGTTTTTCAGCTGCGTTGGGTCTTTCGTTGCTGTGCACGGGCTTTCTCTACTTGCTGTGAGCTGGAGCTACTCTTCGTTGCAGTCCGAGGGCTTCTCATTGCGGTGGCTTCTCTTGTTGGGGAGCACAGGCTCTAGGCATGCAGCCTTCAGTAGTTGTGGCACGAGGGCTCAGTACTTGTGGCACATGGGCTTAGTTGCTCCACGGCACGTGGGATCTTCCCAGACCAGGACTCGAACCTCTGTCCCCTGCATTGGCAGGCGGATTCTTAACCACTGCGCCACCAGGGAAGCCCCTACCCTCATGTTTGACATATGCTTCTTATGCCAAAGGGCTCTCAAGGAATAGATGTAGAGATGGAAAAAAAAACTGCCCACACGAGTGTCATAAATATATTGAGGAGAAGCAGATACCAGACAAAGGAGAAGGGGGAAGTTCAAAAGTACCATCTTTGTATCCTATGTAGCAACCAGCACCATAGATTTTATGTTTCAAAGTTCCAACAGGCCCTCAAGATGAATTTCATCTAAGCCTGGAGACCTAAGCTCACGTCTATAAGCTGTGCTGGCTTCCTGCCTTCACATCCATACTGAGCCCTGACTCCCTCCCCTTTATTCTACTTTTTTCATGTAGCGAAATTATTCTCCTCGGTAGACAAGTCAGAATTCAAACAGCAACTGAGTAGTTCTGCTTTCTCTCTCATCTGTTAAAATCTCCCCCAAGCAGTCCTTCCCTTGTTCATCCATTTTTTCACCCAAATGGAATTGAAAGCTCTTTTCAATTGTTTCTCGAGCTTCAGCTCTCTACATCTTGGATGGAGCAAGACAGTTAGGAGCACAGGTTCTTGAGTTAGACAGTCATGGGTTTGAATCCCAGATCTGTCACGTAGTAACCACATGATCTTGAGAAAGTTTCTTGACCTCTCAGAACTTCAATCTCCCTTTCTCTAAATGGAAAACATCATCATATCCACATCAGAGGGTTGTTGTGACTATTAAATGAGAAAATGTAAGCAAACTGCTTAGCAGAGTCCCTGATGCATAGCTGGTACCCAACACCCAGCAGCCAACATGATTCTTTAAGTACAGCGACATTCTTTTGAGTTAGGGGATAAGTGTTTATTCTTAATCCTTTGTCATTTTTTCTTTTTATAGGCTCTTTTGATATCTGGATTTTTCAGAGAGTTCCACATACAAATACAAGGTTACCTGTCAACATTCTTCCTTTTAATCTTTATTAGAATCACTCTATACCAATTTCTGAGGTAAGACATTGATCAAGATTAGACTTTCCATTCCTGGACAATAGAAAGCCACACCAATATTAACCTGGCTTTAAAATTATGAATGATGAGGTTGGATCCTGAGGTTACATTTGTCAATGCCTGCTTGCTTCCCTGCCAGCCAGTGGCTTTCCACTCACCCCGTGGTTTACGCCCTGGCCTTCTAACCACTAACAGGAAGCTCCACTTCTTTCTGGACCATCCAGGTCAGCCAAGGTTCTGCCCCAGTCCCTCTACTCATGTGTTGTACTTTCCTTCTAGTCTGGCCCATCCTCTCCCAAAGCACTGGTCTCAACCCAGGATACGGGCCTCATTGCCAGTTCCCTTGGGACGGTTGATTTTATGTGTTGACTTGGCCAGGCTATAGTACCCACTTATTCAATTAAATACTAGTCTAGATGTTGTTGTGCAGGTGTTTTGTGCATATGCTGAACATCTCCAATCAGTTTGAATTATTTTTTTAACTTTTTATGTTATATTGGAGTATAGCTGATTAACAATGTTGTGATAGTTTCAGGTGCACAGCAAAGCGACTCAGCCATACATATACGTGTATCCGTTCTCTCCCAGACTCCCTTCCTATCCAGGCTGCCATATAACATTGAGCAGAGTTCCCTGTGCTATACAGTAGGTCCTTGTTGGTCATTCATTTTATTTATTTATTTTTATTGGAGTATGGTTGCTTTACAATGTTTGGTTATCCATTTTAAATATATCAGTGTGTACATATCAATCCAAAACTCCCTAACTATCCCTTCCCTCCACCTCTTTCCCCTGGTAACCATAAGTTCATTCTCTAAGTCTGTGAGCCTGTTTCTGTTTTATAAATAAGTTCATTTGTATCATTTCTTTTTAGATCCTGCATATAAACGATATCATACAATATTTCTCTTTCTCTGTCTGACTTACTTCACTCACTATGACAATCTCTAGGACCATCCATGTTGCTGCAAATGGCATTATTTAGTTCTTTTTAATGGCTAAGTAATATTCCATTGTATATATGCACCACATCTTCTTTACCCATTCCTCTGTCGATGGATATTTAGGTTGCTTCCATGTCTTGGCTATGTGAACAGTGCTGCAATGAACACTGGAGTGCATGTAACCTTTTGGACCATGTTTTTCTCCAGATATATGCCCAGGAGTGGGATTGTTGGATCATATGGTAGTTCCATACTGTTCTCCATAATGCTTGTACCAATTTACATTCCCACCAACAGTGTAGGAGCGTTCCCTTCTCTCACACCCTCTCCAGTATTTATTGTTTGTGGATTTTTTGATGATGGCCATTTTGACTGGTGTGAGGTGATATCTCATTATAGTTTTGATTTGCATTTCTCTAATAATTAATGATGCTGAACATCTTTTCATTCTTTTGAATGAAATGTGCCTCTTGGCCATCTGTATGTCTTCTCTGGAGAAACATCTATTTAGGTCTTCCGCCATTTCATCAGCTCCTGCTCAAGAGTATGCAGTCTGACAGCCTCCCTACAGATTTTTCAGACTTGCCAGGCTGCAATACACATATTTACGTTGGTTCTGTTCTCTACTAGAACCCTGGCTGATCCACTCCTCCTGTCCCAGGTACCCCTGCCACCACCACTGACCATGCAGCAGATCCCAGATAGCCAAAATCCAAACTGACTGCTCCTTCAATTCACGGCAAGACCGACTAGTCCCTAGTCACAGGGCAAATTGATCAGGCTGACTGTCCTGTTAAGATTATCAACACCAAGAGCCAATAACATTTCGCTGAGCTATTACTATGGGCCAGAGGTCATGCTAAGCACTCTTTATGCATTATCTCATTTAATCCTCATAGCACCATACATGATAGGAACTATTATTATTCCTATTTCTCCAAGGAAGTGATTGAAACTCAACTCCTAAGAGGTAGAGTCAAAATTCACACCTGCTCCAGTAATATCCTAGTCCCAGCTTCCGTGATTACTTGCTTAGGCTACAATATCTGTGTCCTGCTCCCAGTCTTACCTAAATCTGTTTTTAACATAGCAGTTACAGTGGGCTGAATGGTAGCCTCCCAAAAGACATGTCCACCCAGAACCTGTGAACGTGACCTTATTTGGAAAAAAATGTCTGCAGTGTAATCAAGGACCTTGAGATGAAACCATCCTTGATTAGGGTGAACCCTAAATCCAATGACAAGTGTGCTTAGAAGAGAATGGAAGAAGATATACATACAAAGACCATACGAAGATGGAGGCAGAGATTGGAGTAATGCAGCTACAAGCCAAGGAATGTCAAGGATTCCAGCAACCACCAGAAACTAGAGAAGTATGGAACAGTTCCTCCCTCAGAGCCTCCAGAAGGAGCCAACCTTGCTGACACTTTGACTTTGGACTTCTGACTTGCTGAACTGTGAGAGAATGAATTACTGTTGCTTTAAGCCACCCAGTCAGTGTGGCTTAAATTTTTTTGTTATGGCAACCCTAGGAAACTAATACAGTTGTCAAAGTGATGCTTTAAAAACAAATTAGATCACGCCATTTTCCTATGTAAAACCCTCCAGTGGCATCATATTACACTCAAGCAAAATTCAAACCCTTTACTCAGGCCCACCAGGTCCCATATAAACTGGTCTTGCCTTCTTGCCTTCTCCTACAGAGAATACAGAATACTCTCTGTATTCTCACTCCCCCAGCTCAGTTCACCCCCGCTACACCTGCACTCTTTCTGTTTCCCAAACGCTCCAAACCCATGCTTTCCTTAGGACCAACTGCTCCCTCCACCTGGAATGCGTCTCTCTTAGATCTTTCCAGGATGCCATTGCCTCTGCCCCACGCACACTCTGTCCCATTGCCCTGTTCCATCTATTATACCACTTACACCTGTTTACTTGATTGGTTTGTAACTAGTGTTGGTTTCCCATGAGAGAAGATTCTTGTCTGCTTGTTCACTGATGAATCCCTAAGACCAAGAATGGTGCTGGGTACACAGTAGGTGCTCAATAAATATCTGAATATTTGATCATGAATAAGGGTATTTTGTTGAACTAATCTAACTCCAGAGCTCAAAAGAGCCACCAGGTGTGGAGGGAGGAAGGATTTGAGATTCTTCAGTCTCAACCTAGTTGTAAACTCTGTTCAGGTGGTACCTGGGTCTGAGCACAAAGCTTAATCTGTCTCTGCAGCAAAGCAGAGTCCCAAACCACCTGTCACCTCCCCTTCCCACTGTTGCAGCAGTCACAAAGAGCAGCCAGTTCATCACAAAAGCAAAGGGAATCTCACCGCCCACAGCATCCCAAATGCTGTCCATGACTTCCCTCCACCCCTCTACTGCCCTCCACACCCTCCAGCCATGCCCTGCCTCTGTCAGCCCACACACTATCCCAAGACTCATGACCACAACTGAGCTCAGAGGACATTTCTTGGGCCAGCAAGCATTTCTCACCTCCTCACTTCCTCCTAGAGCCACTCAGTAGCCCTCCACTTGCCTGTGGACAGCACCCTCAAGCTGCTAATGATGCCCTCCCCAGCGTGAGGCTGCCAAGAAACCCAGCAGCATTGGGAGCTACAACCTTTCAGCCCCAGGAATCCTGTGGACTCCAGACTCCCCACCTGACCCCGGATTGCTTAATGGATCCCATTAGGCAACTAAATCACAGGCTGTAAGAAATTGATGAGAGGAGCTGAAGGCAGAGGCTTTCTCTAAACAAAGTCCCTGGCACATAGGGAGCCTGCTGGGCATCCACGCCAAGGCATGGCTACAGTCCTCTTCTCCAAGGAGCAGGTCTAGTGATGGTTCTGCAGCTGTGTGCCTGGCACAGAGAAGTGTCAGTTCTGGCCGTTGGCAAAACCATCAGATCCCAGCCCAGCCCTACTTAAGCTTCTTTCCCCATCCCTGAGCCCCCAAATACTGCACCCGTCTCCTTTGAATCCCCTGATACCCAGGCATCCAAGACAGCCTCCATTCCTCCAAGCTCATAGAACCCCAAGAACCTGCACATTATAGTCACCAGGGAAACTTTTAAAAATATATCTGCTCCCCCGGCCCCCTCCCATAAAGATTATGACTCAATTAGCCTGGAGTGTGGCCAGCAGGCTTTTTTTTTAACTTTACAATTTTTTTTTTTTTAATGCAGCCACAGCCTTAGAGCTTAACTCAAGCTTCATGAACAAACTCCAACTCACTTGAACTTCCTAGTTCCACAAACTTTACCTGCACACCTCTAGGGGTCCTCCTGGACCATCGAAGATAAAACTGGAGAATAAACTCAGATATACCTCTAGAGCAGCTCTGACTCAAAGGACCCCTCACCCTTGCTTCCTAGAAACTCAAGCGTAGAAGGCGTTTTCTCCCTTGTTCCCAAGAAGCCCATCAAAGCAGCTGCCCGTAGTTTCACTGGTTACCAGACACTGAATGGACATGGCCCTTCAGGACTAAATGACACTTTGAAACTATTCACTTCCCAGGTTTGCTGAAGCTAGTTTTGGGATGGCCCTCAGCAGTGGGTGACGTATTTCAGCTGGGTATCCTGAGCCTGAGACGGCTGCCTTCACAGGTTCTTCCCTTGGCTTGGCTGCAAAGTCAGGGAGACACATCAGACCCCACCCATGGTCCAGCAGAATTCTCAGGACCAAAGGGCATGAAGACACCTGGGGCTCCCTGAGGCCCCCTGAAAACACTCAGGGTTCCCTGAGGGCCAGAGTTGCCCATGAGGCCTCCTGGACAAAGGTTTCCAACCTGCCCAATCATAAGGATCACATCATGAGGCACTTGCTAAAGCCACAAGCTCCCTGAGTCAGAATCACTGGATGATTCTCAGAATTAGGCAGTTTGGAGGAGCAGGAAGGTTCAGTCTTGGCTCTCAAGCCAACCCTCAGTTCAAGAATCCCACCCTTGAACTTCGTCTAAGCCTTAAGTTGGAATGAGAGATCATGTTTCGCTGAGCTCAAGCATGTCAGCGTATTCAAGGTCTAAATTGCTAGGATAACAGTTCTTAGAGTTTTAAAGTAATGTAAAGGCCATATGCATTAGAAACAAGGAAGAGGGGTCACGGATAGCCTATTATGAGATGCAGACTCCTGGTCTGTAAACCAAAGAGACTGAAACAGAATCATTGAAAGTAGGGGCAGAGAGCCTGCTGTTTGAACAAGTTTCTCCCCCAAGGACTGCTTTGCTTGCTGACATTTGAGAACTCGTGCCAGCTGGTGTCTGATGGAGGGCCCATGAAGACCAGCTCTGGGGACCCTAGACACTTAGACACTCCCCTGAAAACTGGGGACTGCATCCAGAAGATTCTCCTCATCAAGCCCACTTACAGAGACCAACATTACTGATCCCAATTCCAAGTCAGAGCTCTTGAAGAAAAAAGCCTTCTCCAATGTCTGCTGGGGGAACTTCAGAACAGGCTGTTGGGGGTGCCTGCAACTGTGCCTGCCTTGGGGAAGCCAGGACTGCCCTGGGGCGGAGCCCAGGGCTTGAATGAAGATGCTGCACTCAAGAGTGGGTCCCTGTTCCTGGCAAGAGCCAGTCATCTTAACCGTTCTTGGACCACTGGATCTCTCTTTTCTCTTCTGTGAAATAAAAACTGAGTTGAAGCCTACCACTCACTACCCAGTTCTCCTGCAGGCTGTGCTTGATAAAATCATCACAGAACATCACCTCTTTCATCCTAGACAAAGGCTGTGGGCTCCTAATAGGTCTTCCTGATCCCTTCCTTACTGCCTCCAATCCATTCCCCATAGTGCAGACAAATTTCTCTCTCTAAAAGGCACATCTGAACATGTCACTTCCCTGCCTAGAACTGTCAATAATTTATTCATTGCTCTAAGGATATAACTCAAAACACTTAGTCCATAAGAACTGTCACCATGGTACCCACATTTATCTCACAGGCTTACCTTCTCCCTCTCTCTGCCTTCTTCACTCTGCTCTTCCCAGAGCCCTTCTCCCAGTCCCTCAAAAGGGCTTGGCTCTTTCTCTGCTCAGGGCCTTTGTACATTCTGTTCTGGCCTGGAGTGCCCTGGTTAATCCTAACTCGTCCTTGGAACTCAGATTAACTATTAAGTCCCTGGCCACTTTCCCTCCCCAAATCAGCTCAGGCCTCATCAGTCCCGCCTCGGTCCCTTGGTAGCATTTGTCAAAAGGGTAGTGAGGGCTTCCCTGGTGGTACAGTGGTTGAGAGTCCGCCTGCCGATGCAGGGAACACGGGTTCGTGCCCCGGTCCGGGAGGATCCCACATACAGCGGACCGGCTGGGCCCGTGAGCCATGGCCACTGAGCCTGCACGTCGGGAGCCTGTGCTCCGCAACGGGAGAGGCCACAAAAGTGAGAGGCCCGTGTACTGCAAAAAAATAAAAAAATAAAATAAAAGGGTAGTGAACTAATCATCTGCATAATTATGTGCTCATATCTGTCTCCCACAACAGGCTCCAAGCAGCACCACAATCACAATGGCCATGTATGTCTAGCTCACCATGATATCCCAGAGCCTAGCATGGGGCCTAGCACATAGTAAGTGTTCAATAAGTATTTGTTGAACAAGTGAGCAAAAAAAAGATACCAATTAATTAATAAAAATTTTTAATAAGACCCTCTTCCCTACCTGAAATACTTTCAGGGACTACTGGGTAGCTGAACGTCTAGACTGATGTGTCCTAATTCAAGCAAACTTCTTGGTCTGCCTTTGAACAGTCCGCAAGTTCAAAAGAGCAATATTTGCCAAATGCATGTGACTTTTTTTTTTTTTTTTTTTTTGCTTGACAAAGGAATTCTTCACTTCACCTCCCATCCCCAAAAAATCCCCTGAAAAACATCTTTAAATAGTGTGTTCCCTCTGGTGCCCATAGCCATATTAAGAACTCATTAATTATCTGCCAGGGAGGCTAGAACTAAGAGGCAAGTCATAAGAATGGCTGCCAAGGGAAGAAATGATGATAAATCAGCATTTAAATGAAAGTGTAAATCATAGGAAAAGTAAGACCCGATTTAAAGAAGTGTGATTTGTACACAGCTTATCAAGAACTTTGTTACCTTGGAGGGGAACACGGTTGACTTGGAACAAGATTTCCGGCCTTTGAAAGGCATCCTTTTCCCCTCCTTGGTTTTCTCTGCCCAGCTTTCGAAGGTGTACTTTGAGCTGTTGTGCTTGAGACTGGAGCGTGGGCCTGCACCTGCCACTGAAGCTCACCTGCTATTGCATCAAACTCTCTGGGCCCCTCAGGGCTGCAGATGTTCTTCCCTAGTGTGAGTGTAACAGATTTTATAAAGGTCCATTCCACCTTCAGCCAGGGTGGTTGTCACCTTGGAAGAGAAGAGGACGCTCTCCAGGCATGTTGTTGGCAGTGTAGGGGGTGCTCCATCAGGAAAGAACATTACTGAGTGGTTAGTGGGTATCAGCACCGGTGTTCATGCTTCAGTATACCCTTTATCAAAAACTGTGGAAAGAAACAAAAACCAAGCAGGGCTTGCTATAGCAGGGGAGTGGAGTCAACCACCATCGCTTGCTCTGATTGGAGGCGGTTGGCCTGAGGAAGCTGTAAGTGGGCTAATGAAGCAGGGCAGCCTATGCAATTGGTTAGGGGAGCAGATATGACTTACTCTGTTTGGTCCTAAGTTGGAAACAGGGACAAAATTAGGGAATCTGGTGGTCATTGGTCAAATCCTGGCTGTTTGGGGCCAATTGCTACAGAGATTATAGGTAGGGTTCTATTTTTACATGTGGTCTGGTCATTATTGTTGTCCATTTGTCTTTATCATTTAAGGACGTTTATCACTGTCCATATTCAGTCTTTCACCAGAATGGTACACAATCCCACCAGGGCTTTCTACAAGGAAATGCTTTGGTTCTCTCCCAGGCAACAGCCAGACCTGTGTTTCTGTCCATGGGACATTTCTCGGCGCCTTTGGGAGTCAGCTGGCTCTGCTCCTCCTCCCAGTTGTCCTCTGCTTCACCAGGCTGGGGTCTATGCTCACTAGGGATACTGTATAAGACAGTCATCCCTCAATCTCCTCCATTCTGCTCCCCTTCTCTGTGCTGTCATGATCCTTGGCTTTTCCCTCTGATGAGCAAGGCTTATTGTCCTTGAGTGTTGAGTATCCACCTCAACTCTCAGTCCTTAGGTCCTTGAAGACAGGATCGGGTCTGAGTTACCATCACAGCCTCAGAGCCCAGCATAGTACCTGGCCCACAGGAAGTATATAACAAATGTCTCATGTATAATTCTGTGAATGCATTGGTTTTACTGCCAGCCACTCATGACAAGGAAAGGAGAGGGAAAGAAAATAATGAAAACAACAAACATGGAATAATTACAAAAGCTCAAGAAATCTTAGAATATTCTGCAGGAACGTCCCTGGTCTTCATGAAACATAAATGGGCCCAAGACAGGGTCTTCCCTCTTCTTGTCCCTTCTCTGCTTTCCATTTCTAAAGTGTTCTGGATAAAATTTCTTCTCTTTTCCTCTTAATATTTTCCCCAGATTTGAGGGTCTTATGTTTTTCTTGCGTCTCTACATATGCCTATTGCAATACAGGAGATGTGGCAGAATCTCAAAAATGTATCAATTGTGTGATTTCAAAATGGGTGGTAGTGGGAGGGGGAGGGTATTTTGAACAACTATGGCAAGAATTGGCAATAGATAAGTTCACAGAAGACTCCTAAGGAAAACCCCACCCTGGCCACCCTAGTCCAGGAGAAGTGTATTGTTCCCTACATGATGTAAAATACCAACTATAATAACAATTAAAACATAACCACTGTGTGATATAAGAGGCAATGTGTGTGTCAGAGCACAGCTACCCTGAGGCTTTTGTTTGGGACACAGTGAGAAACTGCTAAGCAAAATTCTATTTACCCATGTCACAGAGTCTGTGTCTTTATAGTTGAGATCATCTAATTAAGTCAGGTAAGAGTCCCCATCTTGGCCTGTCTCAGCCAAATAAAGAAAAATCAAAGCTTTGGGCCCAAAAAATTGTCAGCGTTCCAATGTTTAGCCAGTTGTAAATACAGCAACAGCCAGCACCTCTCCCATAACAAAACAGAGAGAAGCCATTTTCCCCATGCCCCTAACCCAGGCTGTTAACTTCAGTTGTGCATGTCTACTGTACAATGATAATCATGACCCTGAGGCCTTACAAGATTGGGAAATGCCTTCTGAAGCATCAAACAGAGATTAAATTGTCTTGCCCGTAGTTGTGGCATTAATTTAAATTACAGTTTTTTGAAAACTGGAACTGGATTACCAGTTCTCAAAGGACATGAAATCTTATCTAAAGGCGACTCTTTATGAACCAGAATGTGTAATTAAAGCGAACATTCTTTTTCTGGGTCTTTCTAGATGCACGAGACTTTTTAAAAAACAATTTATTGAATATAAAAGCCACCATTTACTTGGGAAAGGAACATTACACTTTTCAAGCATTTCCACATATTTTCTCATCTGATACCAATGGATCAGAAATGTAGCTGAGGTAAGATGTAGCCATAATGTCAGTGCCCCGCCCTTCCAGTCTTTTGTTAAATTAAGTTTTATTGGAATATAGTTGATTTACAATGTTGCGTTAGTTTCTGCTGTACAGCAAAGTGAATCAGTTATACATATACATATATCCGCCCTTCCACTCTTACACACAGACTTTGCAGCTCTATTTTGGAGAATTTCCCTTAGGTCATTGGAGACCACTTTGCCCAACTGGGTGGAGAGCTGGAAGTGTCTGGGAATTTACATTCCCCCTTCCTACCCCAGTCAGTCCTTATCCAGTGATTGAGGTACAGGAGTATGAAAACCCCAGCCCCCTTGCCACAGATGGGGACCACTAGGAGGCTTAACCCATACCCCAGAATTCCCCTGCAGGGTCAGTCTGGAGCTTCCTCTGCAGGACTTTGCCTGTGATCACACCCTTGCTCTGCTTCCTCTCCTCCCCCAATTGCTCCCCCCACCTTCCCTTCCAAGGTGGGAGCACTTCCTTATTAAGTCATGGAACCCAAATCCACATGTCAGGGGCTGCTCCTACAGAGCCTGACCTAAAACTCAGGGATAATTATCAACCTTCTACAGAACAGACTCACAATCAAACAACTTGCCGAAGATCACGTAAGCTGAGTCCAGAATCCAAGTCTTACAATTAATCAGTCGTTCAATCGATATTTATTAAGTACCTACCACTATGCTCAGACCAGGGAATAGTGAGACAAATACACTTAGGTGCCTACCTCCGTTCAAATACACAGGCTGGTGAGAAAAACAGCAAGACCCATCATGGTGTTTTTAGCTGGTAATACTTTTTAAATGAAAGGATATTGGAATACATGGGTATTCTTCACATGTTTTTAGGTTGATTTTTCCACTTGAAGGCAATCAAAAAGAGCAAGCACTTTTACTGAGCGCCACATAACACACGAAGTGTCTCAAGTCTAACCAGTTGCCTTCCCTGCCCATTGGGGCCGCAAGTCCAAGTAGCTGCTGGGAGAACATGGATGGAAAGGGATGGGGGATGGGCAAGGGACTTAATGAGACCCATGCTGGAGAAAAAGAGGAAGGGAATGGCTGGACCCAGGAAGAGTCTCACCTTGGGGGAGGCAGTGTTCCTGCACTCAGTTACCATCACTCCCAACATACCCCAGGGAAACTGTCCTCAGCCCCTCACATGCCAGCTTCCTGGGAAGATCTGAGCCCATCCTCCTATGTCACCCACAACAGTGCCCAGCAGCAACTCTGAAGCATCGCCAGAATCTGATGGCCCAGCAGTCTGAATCTGTGTTCGTGAGCCTGGCTCAATTTCAGTGAGATGCAGAGAGGTGAAGCTACGCATCCAAGTTCCCACAACCCAGCAAGAGGCAAAGCAAAGATTTGAACCCAGACATGCCTGACTCAAAGCCCACACTTGAAGAATAACTAATAATAACTAATGAGAAAAAGGCAAGGAGAACAGTGTTCTCATGAACACTGAGTCCTCTCAGCAGAATAGACTACACTGATAAGCTAGGCCGAGTGGATGCCTAAATATAAAGGGAAATTAAATTCTCACTCAAAAATGAAAAAGCAGAATTAAATCTTATATCACAAAGAAATATCCCAGAAAGGAGGAAAACCTAAAAATGAGATGAAGCATAAAACAACATAAGTGTTCTAAAACTCTAAAGATGTGTCTGCTGAGGAGAAAAAGCTAATGACAGAAGATGCTGGAAGTCATTTGTGTGTGCTTTCCTTTATCTTCATGACTTCATTGTAATCTCCCTGTACCACTTGCTGTGAGAAAATAAAAAGTAGACCTTAAAAAGGCAAGAACAGGGTTAAGCAGTATTTTCCTAGTGCACATCAAATCATTGTTTGGATCAGACTTTTCCTAAGAACTACAGCAGCAAAATGAGACAAATACGTATTTTTTTTCCCTATATACAAACAAGGGAAAAGAGGAGAATGCTAGAGATGGCAAAGAAGCCAGTCTAACCTCATCTGGCAGAGGAAATCTTTGATTAATCTAACCTGAGGTTACGCCCTGGAAGAACACATGGTAAAGAAGAGCAAGCAGTCCTAAACATATGTGGAAAATGACACCGTGAAGGGATGGCTGAAGCTAAAGAATATTTCTTTCCATGGGAGAGGAGATCCAACCAGGATCTACCCACTTTCCAGGCACAGAAGATAGGCTGTCTTGTGGGAGGGCACCTTGTGGGGAATCACAGGGGTTCCCTTCTTTTATGTCTCCTACCCCCTAGAAATCTCTGTCCTCAGATCTAAGCAAGGGAATCCAGAATTCTTACTTGGCTCCCTCTTGGGACTTGTAGGCCTATTTAAAATGCAAAGAGAGCCTGGGAGGGAAATAAAGCTTCATTAACTTGAAGCAGGGCCATTGAAATCTTCCCTGTGTACACACTTCCTCACTAGTGTGACTTTTGAGCATTTCTTGCCTGTAAAAAATGTGGTGATGGTCAAACTCTCTTCTCCAGGGTTTGTCATGAGAACTCCAAGAATATGCGGAAGCACCTGGCACATAGGAGATATTCAATAACGCTAAGTTCTCTCTCCTGTAGTGGAGAAAGAAAAGTGAGAGGCAAAGGGAAATAAATTTAATGAGGATATGAGAGTAGAGGAGGGGAAAAGGGAGACTGAGGCTCTAGCTGTCCTTGGCTGAAATGGAGCCATTAGGAGGCACGTTAAGCTGTACCCAATGGATAGAAGTTGGGGCTTGGAAAAGTGGGGCGTGTAGAGGACAGTGTCTTTCTACCCAACCCAACACAGACATACCTACTTGGGAGACACCCTTCCTAGGGAATGTATGGATGAGGTCAAGCTCCAGTGAGAAGCTGAGAATTGGCTGCACTCGTCAGCGCCTAGAGCCTGGAGAGATGCTTGTAACACAAGGAAGTAGGAACTAATGCCCTCCTACTCGTATTAACAGTAGATCTTTTACTTCAAATCAGAAGCTTCTGGAGGAGTAGTTAAAAAACACATTGCTGAGTCCCAACCCAGCCTTTCTGATTGAATAGGGCTGGGGTGGAACCCAAGAACTCGCTTTTCTGACAAGTTCCCAGGTGATAGTAATGATGCTGGTCTGGGGACCACACTTTGAGAACCACTGTCCTATACTTTCATTTAGTAGCCCTAGGAGAGATTCCCCGCCTAGAGTTAAATGTGACCTTGGGCAATTCATTCTGCTCTTGGTGCCCCACACTTGAGCTGAGGCAATGTCCTAGGTGACCCCCGATGACCCCTTCCTACCCTGACATTCAGTGACTTTGCAAGTCTAACCAGTTCAGTGCATTTATTGCCTAGTTCTGGGCTGGGGAGAACTGGGGGGAGACCAGGCATGCAGAGTGACTGAACAACAAGGAGACCCTCCAGAATACAGAAAGAGCAAATACTGCATTTTTTTTCCCACTGCTCTAATTTTCTTCCATACTCTAAAGTACTCTCCTGACTTCAGTTAAGCTTGCCCTGAGCTTGGCAGATATTTAAAGTAAAGAATGAGCCGTTTGGCCAGGTGAAGTTTTCCTAAAAGTCCTCCTCTGGAAGGACTTTCAGCCCCTTGGGCTGTGCATCTGTGACCACAGTGACATCTGCTGGACATCAAGGTGAGTCCCAGGCCCTGGCAACACCCACATGTACTTCTAAAGACTAGGGCACATAAAGGGGAGGCAGCCGGCGGGGGATGGGGGGTGGCTCAGTTCTCATAAATAAGTCCATTTCTCAATCACCTGTAGCTTACCCGTACTACCTGTGAGCAAATTATTCTCTTGGTTGAATGCCAAAATTAAAGCCTCTAACTCCTATTTTATTTCTCTATTCAATGACCCACTTGAAAGCATACAATCCTTAGCAGGCTGACAACCCCACTGTGGTTGATGCATCTGAAATAATACTCATATCTAAACTGTTTGATTAAAGGAACACATCAAAGCATTTGGCAGGGAAAAAAACACAGCCTAACTTTGCTTCCAACAATTTGATCTAAGCAAATAAATAAGTCATTTTCATTTCCAGTTTAACATAAGAATATTTTTACATGATAATTTGCTTTTAAATATTCTAGCTATGAAGTTTAATAACAGCACATGAGCTGCCTGTCATTTCGTATTTATGTTCCAATCCCAGTTTTGACAGTTCCCACGGGTTCTGGACTGCTCAGCTAGAGATATTCCAGGCCATGTTCTCATAATAACAGGTAGAAAACCCAGCCCCAGAGCCAGAAAAGAATAAAGAAACTTTAACAGGGCTTTGAACACGGAACTGGCTCACCTTTTCCCCCTTCTTGCTATAACGCAAGTTTACAACTTAGTGAAATGGTCAATCAAGCCCTCCATTCCAGTGTCTTTAATATATGATCATAGGTGCCTTTTCAAAGCAAACAATGTCAGGAAAGGCCCTTCTCTCACAAGGACTGGCGACTGGCAATAGCAGCTGGTACTGATTGAATGCTTACTCTGTGCTGGGCACTCTCCCCAGAGCATTACATGCAGATGGCCGAATCTCCACAGCATCACCAGGGAGGCAGAGCTATTCATGTCCCATCTCACAGATGAGGAAACTGGGGCTTAGCCAGGTGACAGAGGGCCTTTGCTCAAGGTCTCCTGCTGAGCATGGGTTGGGGCTGGGGTCTGAACCCAGACAGTCTGACTCACACCAGGAATCAGACTGGAGTGAATGCCACCCTTCCCCACCTAGTCAAACCCTTCAAAGCTCAGCTTCAACATTTTCTCCTCCGGCCCTGCTTTTCCCGACACTGCTACACCCCAGCACCTTCCAAGTGGCAGCAATGCCTCTTGACAGTGAAGTGTCACCCTGCCTTATCACCACCCCTCCACAGACCACCCATGCTGTGACATGAACATAAGCATCTTTTTTATATATATATATATAAATTTATTTATTTTTGGCTGCACTGGGTCTTCGTTGCAGTGCGCGGGCTTCTCACTGCGGTGTCTTCTCTTGTTGCAGAGCATGGGCTCTAGGCACGCGGGCTTCAGTAGTTGCGGCACGCAGGTTCAGTAGTTGTGGCTCATGGGCTCTAGAGTGCAGGCTCAGTAGTTGTGGCGCACGGGCTTAGCTGCTCCACAGCATGTGGGATCTTCCTGGACCAGAACTCGAACCCGTGTCCCCTGCATTGGCAGGCGGATTCTTAACCACTGCGCCATCAGGGAAGCCCAAACGTAAGCATCTTAAAGGGAGAGCTAATATCTAATTTGTACTGTAGTGACCCGCCCCCCCCCCAAAGTTGGCACAGAGCATTGTAAGCAGTCATCAGCCAACATGTTTTTGCTGAATGAACAAATAAATAAACAGACTTTGAGAAATGTACTTCGACTCTGTAAGAGACCCGTTGGGTTGGAGGAGGGGGCTAATCCCCTTGAATGGAGTGAACAGTAAGGGGAGGATGAGGAGGTAAAGCACAGCGAGGACACCTACAGAATCACTAGGAAGGGAGCTCTGTACCCAGGTGCATTCCCACCACTGAACAGACTTTACATCAGAGTCAGACACTATATAGCATGGGGCTGATATAGAGAGGGCCTCTGAAACCCTCCCTTTTTCTGCCCCTTTCTGTTGTGGGATTTGTGGGTGATATGTAGTGCCCCCACTTTCCCCTATCATGGAATTTACTATGCCCCATTGCATTATCATTGTCTGCTTGTTTGTTCCTCTCTAGACTGGGAGCTCTCTGAAGACTTTTTAGCAGGGAACTAAAAAGTTTATTTAGTTCCCTGCTAAACCCTGAGCATCTTGCACAGTACCTGACACATAGAAGGGGCTCAATAAATTTTTTAAATTGTTCAAACTTTAATTTCAGCAACAACTACAAAGCAGTGATAAAGAAGAAGTCTGTGTTAAATCCAGAGCAACTGCCAGAGTTTCTCAGTCTTTTACTGAAAGGGTGATGTGTGTGTTCATATCTTCTAGATGCTAATTGTTGACAACATGATTTGGTGGCTCAACAAATTGGAACTGACACCATCAACCTGCTCAATCCATTTACAATCTTTCATCATCGATGCAGGGGACTCTGTCAGCTGAGCAGGGCCAGCTTCCCTGTGAGGCCAGCATCTTGTTTCCTATTAGTGATGAGCATTACAAGTAAACAGATTGGCTTAGCACATTAAATTGCATCCAACAGCCCAGCAAAAATCACAAGCAATGTAGAAAAATAAAAGTAAGGAGAGGACGGACTCAAGTCAATGCACATTTACTGAGCAGAAGTTTCATTAACTAGTCTCTCTACCACCAGCTTTGATGCATCCCACCCTCCATAGAGCACCCAGAGTGGTCTTTCTGAAATGCCAGTCAGTTCATATCACCTCCCTGTTTAAAATGCTTTAGTAATTTCTTCATTCTCTCCTTATCATGTCTTCCCAGATGCTCTGGAATCTGAGCCTTGCCTACTTCTCTAGCCCCAAACTGCTCCCTTCTCCTCATTCCACACTGTACTGTACACACACACACACACACACATACACACACACACACACACACACACACATGCACACTACACTCCAAGAGTATCACAGTACCATGGATGACTGTAGAGTCTCTTCCAACAGGACCTTTGCACATGCTGACCCCTCTTGCCATCTTTCTGGAACAATTTCTCTGCCTTTCACTTACCTAATTCCTTCAAGATTTAACTCAACTGTTTTATGGCAACCAGGGAGGCTTCCCTGATGTACTAGCTTGAATGGTGACCCCCCCCCCCAAAAGATATGGTCACATCCTAACCCGCAGAACCTGTGAATGTGACCTTATTTTGAAAAAGGGTCTTGCAGCTGTAAGTAAGTTAAAGATCTCAAGATGACATCATCCTGGATTATCTGGGTGGGCCCTAAATCCACTGACAAGTGCCCTTATAAGAGACACACAGAGGAGAGACATGGGGAGTAGGAGGAGAGGGTCCATATGAAGACAGAGGCAGAAATGGGAGCGATGTAGCCACAAGCCTGGAGCCACTAGAAGCTGCGAGAGGTGAGGAAGGATTCTCCCCTAGGGTTTTCAAAGGGAGCATGATCTTGCTGCCACCCCAATTTCAGACGTCTGGCCTCCAGAATTGAGAGACAATAAATTTCGTTGTTTGAAGCCCCCAGTTTGTGGTAGATGGCTATGGCAGCCCTTAGGAAACTAATACACCTGATCTCCCCTCAGACGCTCCCTGTTTGCACTACCCCCAACCATGTGCACACTCCTATCCTGGCATTTTTCATGTGGTTTTGCAATTGCTCTGTGACTCTGTTGCCTTCCACACTCGAGCCCAAACCCCTGCAAGGTGAGGATTTTATCTTCTGTGACCTTCTGCCAAGTTCTAGCATCTCCTTGAAGGGGGAACAAGGCTGTCAGTAGAGTAAGAGCAAAATGAGGCAGAGTCAAACTTACTCTTTAAAACCTTAAAATCTTCCATAAATGTCTTCTGAGAACAAGCCTATTAGCTCTTCTCATGTCCCTTTCCTCAAAGCTTCTCTTGGCCCTCAACTAATTCTTCCATTTCTTTATCCACAAAGTCATCACCACCCACTGAGCTGGCCACCTGAGTCTTGCATCTCCCTTCTTTATTAAAGGGTGACAAACCCTGAAAACTATTCATAAATAATTTTCATGGGTTTCAAGCCTGCCTTCACTGTTTCAGGCTTATGTGCATCTATTGCCCGTGGGCCCACCTTCATTGGGTGGAATGGTGGACTGAATGATTCAAATGATTTTTCTCTTTTTTTTTTTTCATTGCACACCATTATATGGGCATATATCGTAACCCACAGATTAAGTATTAAAGGAACAGGTGCAATAATGATAAATACGTGTTATCCCAACCTCTTGTTAAACCCCATAGGTAAGTAAGGCTTAGTCCTTGACTGCAAAGGGTTTATAACCTACATGAACCTAGTAATAACTGCTAACATTTGTAACCTCCACACCAAATCTTCTTTGTTTTTGATAAAGCACAAAATTCATGTGCCATGAATTTTTCAAAGGAAACTAAGTTTCACTTTACTTTGTTTTTAAAAAATATATATATATCAGTAGTAGATTATGAGGTCCGTATTTACAAGGGAGCTGGCCGGTGGAGGTAATGATAAATCAAAGAAACAACAGGGGCATTGCGGGTGGGGATGTAAAATGGTGCAGTTGCTGTGGAAAACAGTCTGACAGTTCTTCAGAATGTTAAACATAGAGTCACCATATGACCCAGCAATTCTACTCCTAGGTAGACAGCCAAAGGAATTGGAAACAGATGTTCAAACAAATACGTGTACACAAATATTCACAGCAGCATCACTTACAATAGCCAAAAGCTGGAAATAACTCAAATGTCCATCAACTGATAACTGGATAAACATGTGATATATCCATAAGTGGAATATTATTCATCAATAAAGAAGAATGAAGTATTGATACAGGCTACAACACAGATGACACATGAAAATACCATGCTAAGTGAAAGAAGCCAGTCACAGAGTCCACGTATTATATGATTCCATTTATAGCAAATGTCCAAAATAGGCAAATCCATGGAGTCAGAAAGTAGATAAATGGATGCGATGCAGTGGGGGTGAGGAGTGGGTAAAGGCAGGTGAGGTTATCAGTCAGTTTGGGTTGCTATAATAAAAATACCACAGACCAAGTGGCTTAAAAAAAAAACAGGCATTTATTTTTCACAGTTCTAGAGGCTAGAAGTCCAAGATTAGGGTGCCAGCATAGTCTGGTTCTTAGTAAGTGACTTCTTCCCAGTTATGTCCTCATATGGCCTTCTTTGGTGCATGCAAGCAGAGAGAGAGAGTGAGTGAACAAGTTCTAGTCTCTTTCTCTCCTTATAAGGACACTAACACCCTCATGATCTCATCTAAACCTAATAACCTCCCAAAGGCCCCACCTTCAAATACCATCACATCAGGGGTTAGGGTTGAATAAGAATTTGGGGCGAGGGGTGGTGGGCACAAACATTCAGTTCATAACATGGGGAATGACAGCAAATGGGTACAGGGCTTCTTTTTGCAGTGATAGAAATGTTCTAAAATTGATTGTGGTGATAGATGCATAACCCTGTGAATATACTAAAAGCCATTGAATTGTACACTTTAAATGAGTTAATCATATAATGTGTGACATATGTCAATAAAACTGTTACGAAGGAAGGAAGGAAGGAAGGAAGGGAGGGAGGGAGGGAGGGAGGGAGGGAGGAAAGGGGGAGGAAGGGAGGGAGGATGGAAGGAAGGAAAGAAAGGGAGGGAGGGAGGGAGGGCGGAAGGAAGGAAGGAAGGGGGAGGGAGGGAGGGACGTAGGGAAGGAAGGGAGGGAGGAAAGAGGGGGAGGGAGGGATGCCCACATAGCTGGTACAACATTATTTCTGGGTGTGTCCCTGAGGGTCTTCTGGAAAGAGATTAGTATTTGAATTGGTGAACTGAGTAAAGCAAACAGTCCTACCCAATGTGGGTGGACATAATCCATTGAGGGCCCCAATAGAAGAAAAAAGCAGAGGAAGGGCAAATTCACTCTCTGCTTGAGCTAGGATATGGATCTTCTCCTGCCCTGTGACATCTGGCTCCTGGTTCGCTGGCTTTCGGATTCACACTGTGAATTACACCATCAGGCTCCTAATTCTCAAGCCTTCAGACTCAGACTGAATTACACCACCAGATTTCCTGGTTATCCACTTTTACAGAGGGCAGATCGTGGGTCTTCTCAGCCTCTATAACTATGAGAGTCAATTCCTATAATAAGTTTCCTCTTCTGTTCATCTATTTATCTATCTATCTATCCTATTGGTTCTATTTCCCCGAGCATCCTAATACAGTAATAAAGGGGTCACATCTGTCCCACTTACCATGGTATCTCCAGGGTCTAACACTCAGCCTGGCCCATAGTGGATGTTCAATGAAATAGTGGTTAAATGAATGAATGAATGAGTTACAATCGACTTCCTTGTAAACTCCACTGTCCTCTAAAGACTTGTAAAAGCTCTGTCCCTACTAGCAATGCTGCTGCTGCTTGCTCTGTCCACAGACCACCCCCCAACACATTTCTAAGGGGATCTGCTCACCCTCAGTCCTACTGCCTATGGGGCTATATTCGTACAACAGGGCCCTGCTCCTATCCTGACTGATTCAGCAAGGCTGCAACACCTGACCCAAAAGTAGCCAATCCAGAGGCTCTATAAAGATGAGCTGGACCAGTCACATTCTTTCCCCGTGTTTCAGGAATTGGAAATAAGACACACAGAAGACAATGCCAGTTGGTGGTGGATAGTGCACAAAGAACATTTACGATGTGAAGAGGAACATTTAAGATTGTCAAGGGCAAGCTCAAGTTATGAGGACTCTAAACTCTCAGTTGAGAGAAGAGAATGGAACACGAGCACAGAGAGAACTAGAGATGAAGAGAGGCAAGGCAGAGAATGCCATCTCTTAGAGGAGCCATCACTTAGAGACACCCAAAATCCTGCAGATCCTGTCCTTGAAATCTATATCTGCTCTGTTCATACAGTATCCATTAGCTATTTAGATTTAAATTCAAATTAATTAAAAGTAAAAATTTAGAGTTGCCCCAGTCACAGTTCAAGTGCTCAAGAGTCATATGTGGCTGAATGGCTACCACATTCAAAGTGCAGATGAAGAACATTTCCATCATCGACTGAAGTTCTATTGGAGAGTACTGTCCTGCATCTTTACAGTAAAGCCCACTTACCTTGAACAATGTAAACGCAATGCAAGAGCCTCTGTTTCGTGTAACCAAAGGAATCAGCCAGAATACCCATTAAGTGATTCAGTCCTTCACTCATTTAACATCAAATTTATATTGATGTTCAAGGTATCTTTTGAGTGCTAGGGATACATACTAGTGAACTGGATAAAGTCTAGCCCTGGTGGAGCTTCAGTTATAACTTTCCAAATGTAAGCAGGTCATGCCCCCATCCCACTGAATCTAGTCTTGTTTGGGCCAAATGCAGTCCCAGTTTCTTTAGCCAGCCCTCAGGTCGCATGGATCCCTGGGCCTCCACTCTCTGAGTCCCTCTCTGAAAACAGTTTAGGTTATCAACATCCCTTTTAAAACTCAGAGCCCCAAACTGCATATAATATTCCAAAGAGCCAGTACAGAATTCAATGGACTATTATACCACTTGCTGCAAACACTGAATTTCCATTAATTTAGCTTGACAGTACATTTATTTCTAAAGAGCCAGCCACATTGCATGGCTAGTTTGACTTAGTGAGCAGTTAAGTCAATAACGTTTTAAAGTTCTTTTTAACGGAAACTGCTCTTCAGCTTGTCCATCCCAAGCTTTACTTATGCAACTGATGTATAAACCAAAATACAAATTTTTACATTTATCCCTGTTAAACCTTATTCTCTAAGTCAGCATCAATCCACTAATTTTTCATGGCTGTTAGAAGTACTGTGTGAAGCCCCTGGTACATGCCTGGCACGTGGTTAGTGCTCATTAAAAGGTGGTTCATTGATACTACGATGATTTCTTTTAGTTGGATGTTTCTCTTTTTCTTCAGGGTTGATGTCATAATTTGAACTCAACTCAATTAATACATTCCACTGAGCTACTGCTATGGGGCTGGGAGAGTCGCAAAGATGGAACAGACATGGCCCCTGCTCTCTTGGAGCTCACTGTTGGATGGGGGAAAACACACACACATACTTATGCAAAAAAGCATGAAATGAGAAGCAAGTTATGTCTGGAGCTGTGATGAATGGGTATGTAGTAGCTGTGATGAATGGGTATGTAGTACTAAGAGTATAGATCTAGATCTGAGTGAACTGGGTTTGAATTCAGGCACTTGTCCACCAGATTTGTGATCTTAGCCAAATCACTTAACACTTCTGACCCTCGATTACTCATCTGCAAAGTGGAAATCACCATGGAGCCCTCCTTAGAGTGCTGTGATGAAGTTCAGTGAGATAACGGAGGCCTAACTCTAATAAAGATTCAGGCTCCGCTTTTTTGAGGTTTTACTGTTGACAGCTTTTAAGCTCACCCCTCCCTTTTCCCCTTCCGCTTCACATCTGGGCAAGCTGATAGAAAGCCCACGTGCTCCCTCCTTTGTCACCCCTCACACTGGCCCCACCCCCCAACCACAATAAAAACCTCAAACCAGCCTCCTTTCCTTGACTTATCAAGCCATTTTCAGATCAGCTTGGGATGCCTACCTTTGCTTACCCCAGAATTCTTCTTACATAAATAAATCTTTTCATCCCTCTCAGTGTGTATGGTATCATCAGTCTTGACATCTGAACCAAATTTGGGGTGAGAGTTCATTCTACCTCTACAGGTGGCCACAATATTAATGAAATAGCATAATGCCTGGTACACTTTAGGCATTTATGCCAACTATGATACATATAAGGTTAATGTCACCTTATTCCACCAAGCCAACAAGAAAGCAATCCCTTTTCTGACAATTACATAAAACCATATTTCTCAAACCGAGGCATATATCCCCAAGGGGGTCTTGAGATATGCCAAGGTATCTAATGAGTGTAAATCCTACACTACACACACACACACACACACACACACACACACACACACACACTTGCCTGAGGGAACATGGTATATTAAAATTTTCCTGCTCTCTGTATTTAGGAACTCCTATAGAAAATTATGAGAAACTAATAGTAGACTCTAAATTGATATCCCAGAAGCCACAATACATGAAGGAGACTGTGTGAGCACCATCAAGGGCCCAGCCTTCTCCCCTCTGAGCAGACCTAATGATGCCCATGAAGGAGAGGGGCCTGCCTCCACAGGCCTCACTTCATCCACTCACTCCCTTGTGCTGGCAATGAGCTGATCCTTTTCTAGTAGACGCCCTCACATCACAGAGAAGAGCTGTGGCTCCAAATGGATGAAGCTGGCCAAAATGATCACCATAGAAGCAGAACATGTAAGCCTGAGATCTCACAGGTGATCCTGGAGTTGGTAGCAGTGATGGTGTTATTCTCCCAGTCCCTGGGGTGGGTGAGGGTATTAGTCTACTCAGGCTACCTTAACAAAATACCACAAACTGTATGTCTTGAACAACAGAAATTTATTTTGCATGGTCCTAGAAGCTGGGAAGTCCAAGATCAAGGTGCCAGCTGATTTGGTGAGAGCTGTCTTTCTGGCTTGCAGACAGCCATCTTCTGACTGTGTCCTCATATGGTGGGAAGACAGAGACAGAGGAAGGGAGAGCATGTGAGAGAGAGAACACACACTCTGGTGTCTGTTTCTGTAAGGGCACTAATTCTATCAGATTAGGGACTCACCCTTATGACCTCATTTAATGTTAATTACCTCCTTTTGGCCCTGTCTCCAAAAATAGTCACATTGGGGGTGTTAGGGCTTCAATATATGAATTTGGAGGGACACAAGTCAGTCCAGCAGTGAGAAAGGGCCCCAAGGAGTGCTTTAAGTGATATTTATTGGGTGGGGAGATGTAAATATTCTGACATCCTCAGTGAAACAAACTGCTCAATTTGATTGTACCAGACACAACTTCAAACCTAAGCAATAATTTATAGGAAAACGCACTGGGAAGATGGATGCCTGAACTAAGTATTGATATTAGTGACCAAGGACAGTAATTTATCCAATTAGACACAGAAACCTGCATTAGTTCTGAGGCCTTACCCAACAAGGCATTATCTGCTCATGCATACATCATTTTTATCAGTCTCATAACTCTATTGCCCAGGGAAGTATCTTTGGCCTTCTAAGAGCTCTGACCACTGTAAAGGGAACAGTTATACTCTGACCCAAAACAAAAAGAGGTTATCTCTCTTATTCCATCTTAACTTCTCCTTTCCAAAAAGTATAAAACAGAGAAGCAAACATTCCCTCTGCAATCCCTTTCTCCCTTGCTCTCACTCCATTCTCTTCAGCAAATATTGAGAGAAGTGATCAGGTTCCCTACTATGACTCATTACTCAGGACACCAAGGTGGCTTTCTTTTTCCTTTTGTTCCCTGAAATATGAGAGAAAGACATAATGGAGGTGTTTCTTGCTTTTTTTTTCTTTCTTTTTTTTGGCTCAGAGCTAAATTTGATGTTTACATACCACAACTATCCTTAGCCTAGAATTATGATATTACAATCTCCTAGTCTCCAAAACGTTACTCTTGATATTTTGTTTTTATTTCAATAATTCTTTTTATATACATGACTTTCAATGTCACATACCTTAAATGATTTTTTGAAGTAAAAAGAGTATAAGGAGTAAAAACATTGTTTTATACATATATATAAAACCATCTTTATATATATGTATACATACATACATGTATACAATATATAATTGCATATAATAAAGAATACTATGCATAATAATTACTATGTACTGTGCACTTGTAGGAGCCAGGCCCTCTGCTAGATGCTTTATATACACCATCTCATTTAATCCCCCCACAATCCTATTCCTTGACAGGAGATGAGGATGATTCACTAAGAGAGCCTAATCCCAAGTCTAAGTCAGAATTTCCAGGTCAGAGTCAGGACTTTAGTTGGAAATTGGTTACAGAGGGCAGTGAGAGACACTGAGTCCAGAAGCACCTGTCCATTACCCAGATGCTTAGGACAGATGGAGGTATTGGAGCAAGGTGAGAATCAGACTGCAAGCTGGAGATACCATGTGGCCAGGGAGCAGGGAGATGGGGAAAAACATCTATTTACTCTGCAAACATTTACCAAACATCTCCCAACCCAAGGAACTTAGGGTTAAATAGAAATGAGTGCAGGATGCCTCCCAGAACTGCCCACCTAAAGGACAAGGGGCTGGGCATTCATCTACAGGCTTCCATCCACTGTTGGTTGAGATTGACCTCAGGCACATCAACTCCTTGGCATTTCCAGGGTGGCTTTGCAGGAGCCAAGCAGACTCTGGCAGCCCAGAAGGGTCCTGAGGGCAGAACACAGAAAGGAATTCTATACCTCTGCACTTCAGGTAAGACACTGCCAGGTGAATCTGAGCTTCCACAGAACTGTCCTATACAGCTGTGGCTGATATCAGAAGTGGGCATAATATATAGGGCACCAAAAGTATCTGCTACGTGGAGCTTTGGGGTCCTAGGAAAACTCACAGAAGAAGGGTTGTCACTGAAAATTACATGTGCCTAATTCCTCTTGTGATATCTGGGCTTATTGTGCCCCTCTTCCCATAAACACCTAGGAATATGAGCTTTTCTCATTGTTTTGGTACTTGGCCGCTTTCTTGTGTCCAGATGAGTACCAAATCATACAAATTATACATACAATAGAAAAAACATATTTTTAAGTATGCCACAATAAGGAAGAGCAGATTACCTCCAGCAAACAATTTTAATAATTTTATAAATGAAGACATATTGGAAACAGAGGAGTATTACATTGCTTCATCCTAGAGTAATTATGTCTCCAGACTTACAAAGCTTTTGGAGGGGTCCAGAATAATCCCTGAATTCTGACTAAAACTATCCAAACAAACTGACTGTGGTAGCCATGGAGGTGCACCACCCAGAGCTCCTTTCAAGGGATAGTCAGCCGTGAGGAGTCCAGGTAGCTGAAAGCCTCCAGCTGCACAGCCTTCGGATGCACCCCAGTGTTCAACCCAAGGCCAAAGTCTGCCTGGGTAGGTCCCAGCCAATGACTGGATACAATAGGGGTAATAGGGCCCAATAGTCTCTGTCCAAGATGCTACTCTAATGGGTAATCTCTACTCTGGAGCTCTCCATCTGCACAGCTGAAACTTTCTCAGATCTACTCTACTAGCTAAGCCTCTTCCTACCCAATCCTCTTTCCTTCCCCCTCTCCTTCTGCAGGTTCAGAACTTCACTGTGACCTGAAGGCCATCAGATGACAAAATTGACCCTGAGACATGCAACGTCTCCTGCCCAGTCTCTCTCAGCAAATCCATGCTGGAGCTGGAAGCAGAACGCACCTATCTCCAAGCTCCTGGCACAGTGCTCCACCCAGTCACACAGCCAGCATCTTATACTCGTAGACACGGCAGTTGTCTCACTAAGTGCTCAGATAGCCAATTATATGTCTTCACATCTCCATTTGCTGTACTATAAAATTGAGAAGATACTTGCTTCACACCAGCTCCCAGGGATTGGGCGAAGAGGAATAAAATACTTCTTGTAGCTAGAAGGAAAGCCATAAATAAATACAGAACTGTGCAGTCAGCTTTCACTTATCAGGGCAAATGAATGGGTGCGCTGGTGCAGATACATGGCCTAGGGCTTCTGTGACTGCCAGAGCTGCATCCAGACACCAAAAACTGAGAGACGGGCCAGGGGCAGGGCAGAGGGAGTCCTGAAAGGGAGCCCCAGATAAGTGTTGGGGAAAGTAACCCTGCTGGGCCAACCCAATCTGGGCCAGCCCCTCTTAAAATGTACTTTTTCAAATGGAAAAAGAGCATAAGCAAGCTGTCCACAGGTAAATGGCTTTTAAGCATATGAAGAGATAGATGTTCAAGCTCACTCAAAATTACAGCAATACAAACCTAAACTAACAATGTGATAGCATTGTAAGTCCAAATTAGTAGAGATCGTCTTCCAGTATTGATGGCGGTGTGTAGAAAAACTCTATTAGTGCAAATGTAAATTGTGGACATTTCTCCAGCAGGCAATTTGGGAATTTCTACTAAAATGTGAAGTGCCTGTACACTTGGACCCAGACATCATGCTTCTAAGACTTATGATATAGATCTACTTGCATAAATGCACAAATGCACAGTACAGTCATTGCAGCATAACTTGAAATAGCCAGTCACTGGAAATAAACTAAATGTCCATCATTAGAAGAAAGGGCAAATAAATTATAGTTAGTATGTGATGATGGGCTCTAGAACACTACATAGACGTGATAGAGAATGACAAAAGTCTAACGGATGATATGGATTAGTCACTAAACTATACAGTTAGAAAGAAAGATGGAGAAGTTGGCTACCATTTGTTGAAAAATAAATATCTACATACAAATTTATGTATATAAATATATACATACATACCTATATGCATATGCTTATATATGTTGAGAATATTTTTGGAAGAAAACATAAGAAAATGGTTCAAAGTAGGTACTATTCTGAGAATGGACTAATGGTAGGAAGGAGACAGTTTTCACTATATAACTTTTTTTTTTTTTTTTTTTTGCAGTACGCAGGCCCCTCACTGCCGTGGTCTCTCCCATTGCGGAGCACAGGCTCCAGACGCGAAGGCCCAGAGGCCATGGCTGACGGGCCCAGCCGCTCCACGGCATGTGGGATCCTCCCGGACCAGGGCATGAATCTGTGTCCCCTGCATCGGCAGGCGGACTCTCAACCACTGAGCCACCAGGGAAGCCCACTATATAACTTTTATGCTCTATATTTTTACCATGTCTTTGTCTTACTCATTTGAAGAAAAAAACTTGTTAAAATGTGTGCTTTCTCCTTATAACACTGCTCATGGCAGCAAAAGTAAAAACAACATTAATAATAATAACAGCCAAGTTGCGATTTGCAATTTTACTCCACACAACACTTTCCCATCCGTTTCTTTAATGTGGGCAGAGAAGAATGATTTCTACCCTCGTTTTTTATATAAGGAAGCTAGAGCCAAAGGCAGCTGACAAGTTGCCCAAGATCTTTGGTGAGGTCATATGGAAGAGATTTCTCTTACTTCTACCATTGCCCATATCCATATCTTCAAGGAAAGAATTGGTGGAAGAAGGTTCCTAGTTTCCAGGCTCCAAATCTTGGGGCCTTTTCCTGCTACATCTCCCTCTGCCTCACAAAAAAGAAAATCACTGACTTCCATTTTTTAAAAGCAATGAAGCAACAATGAAGTTTTAAATAAGGGAAAGAAAAAATGTTGGGCAATACAGAAAAAGAAAGGGTCACAGAGTCCTTTGGGGCTACCAAAGGTAGCCTGGGATGGAAGAGGGTGAGACAGCACTGAAGTAAGATGACCCAGATCCTAAGGAGATGACTCTCCTTTACTCTGCATTCTCTGTTGAAGCCTTCTCATACCCCGTTCCAAGAAGAAAAAAAAAAAAAAACAACCTGAACCTGATCTTTTGCCCACATTTTCCCTATAGTTAGAATTCTCTTTTCCCAATAGAGCCTGCAGGGATTCCCTGGGAACTCAGAAGAGGGTTTCCAGGTGCTGTTTGTCCACCAGAATAAGATGAAGAGAAAGATAATGGGGAAAGTTATCAAAGGGGTTAAAAAAGAAGAATCTCCGTCCTTTGTGGCCTCAAGGAAATGCTAACACCATGAGATGAGATGATCTTGAACTGACCTACCTGTTGCTGAATGGGCAAATCACTGCATGCTCCAGGCTCCTTTCTTTGGAAACATAGTGAAATACAGAATTTTGTCTTAGTGTTTATAACACATCAGCAGTGCATGATCCTAGTGGCAGGGGAGGGGAGAATGTTCACAGTTTGACAATCTATTGTTAAGCAAAAAGCCTGGTGGTTTTAGCAGGAATTCTGCTAAGCCAGTTGAGCAAGAATCCCCCTTGATACCCTATCAAGTTCCTCATCCACCCACACTTGACACCTAACCAATTCCTCTTAGTAATTTTCCATCCTATCCCTCACCCTGCCTGTAGGCTATAAATCCCCAGCTGTCCCTGCTGGATTCAAAGTTGAGTTCAATCTCTCTACCTTATTGCAATAGTCTTGAATAAAGTCTTCCTTGACATTTTTAACAAGTGTCCAGTGTAATTTCTCTTCAGCATTACTCGAAATGTGGATTATCTTCCAGCAGCATCAGTATCACCTGGGAGCTTGTCAGAAATGCAGAATTTCAGGACCCACTTCAGACCTGCTAAATCAGAATCTCTACCTTAACAGGATCCCCAGGTAGTTTGTATGGACACTAAAGTTCAAAAAGCACTGTTTTTGTCAACACAGCCCCAATTCCTTCAACATTTGTGGGCCCTTAATTCTATACTTTCAGAGTACTCCCCTTAGGGCCAACCACTCACAGCCAGCTGACAAAACTCACTGCCTTGTGCCTTGCCTCATTTTAACTCATCCTTTCAACTTCTTCACTCACTCTCCCCTGGGTTTCACCTCCCACGAGCTCTGCCTCCAGCATGAGTTCCACTCAATCATTCCACTCTCTCTGGTTGCACAGGTCTGGGGTGGGGTGATTCTTTGAATTCTGAGGATGGTTCAGGGGACCAGGGTAAGAGGCCCTGACTAAGGTCTAAACCTGGGATGGCATTTAAGAAGGCCATCAGACCTTTAACACTTCCACAATTAACTTCTTGGTAGTATATATCCTCAGCCAGTGTCTTTCCCTGCTCTTCCTTGAGTCCCCCTTCTGTTATACTATGGGGAACTAGGACAGGGACTAGGTTGGTGGGACTGGTTTTGCCAGGCATGAAACACTGATAATAATTAGATCTAATAAAGCTAGACATGGGGAAGAAACCAGACTATCCATTTAGGGCCAAGATGCCAAGTGAGCCTAGGAGGTTGCCAGGACATACTTAAGAGAATTAGTCATTATTTATCTGTTTATCTGAAATTCAAATTTAACTGGGTGTCCTATATTTTATCTGGCAACTCTAGCCTGGCTCTATCTGGAAACTTTTCAGGGCTCATGAGTACGGGATCTATATGTTATAAGAAGGTAAGATTACTGGAAGAAACCTCCGGTTACTCTCTCCTGACTGGGGACAGATATGTTACTGGCAGTTTCACCCATTTTACCACTCCTCCCATTCCTTAAGTCAGTGGGACTTATGGAGACAGGAGAGAGAAGTCTGGATTTGGAGAGTATTGTGAAATACCACAATAAGGAGAAGGATATTTTAATTTATATACAGCTCTTTAAAATACCCTGTTTTAAGCCAACCTTGAGATGTTTCATTGTCTGCTCAGGAGATATCATGAAAGTATTCTAAGATTTGGCAAACCAGATTCCTGATATTTCTTTCTTACGTTTTTCTTTGGACTCCAAGAAGGATGTGGATATATGCTAGTGACAAAATCATCACCTTTTCCCCTTTCTACACCCCTCTCTACCACCTACCCCTCGTCCTTACCTGGTCAAAGAAAATGGCCCTCTCCTCCAAGCCAAGTCATTGCTTTTACCTCCCTCAGGGTTCTATTCCTATTCAGTCTAATGCGATAGTTGTGTGTGATTGATGAATTTCCATTGCTTACACTGTGCGCTCTCTGAAGGCAGGGATGTGAAGCCTGGAGTACCCTGACCCCTGACCTGCACATAGAAAGCCCTCCACAAATGTTTACTGAATGAGTTCTGTGTAACTTTCTCCTGAGCCTAAAAAGAGACCCAGCTGAATTCTGACTTGACTTTACTAGACTGTGATTGGAACTGAAAATGAAATGGCATCAGTTTGCCCCAGAATCCCTGCCAGGACTTGCAGTGACAAAAACTACTAACACTTTTTATGTTACTTTTACTTTTCAGTGCACGCTCAAAAGATTTTCTTTGGCCTCTTATTGTACTGGTCCTTTTGAATGGATGCAAGCCCTTCCATGCCTTTTTATAATCCACTGCAACCATATGCTACACTTTAGCCACTTTCTTATTTGGAAATAGGAATGGCCCCCAGGAGGTGGGGCCTCCAACCCCTCAGGCAGGAAAGAAATAAAGGCATTTTCTAACTCTTTTATCAGACTTGTGGAAGCCCAGGGTGAGAGTACCACCAATCATAGCCGGCTGCATGACCCCAGACCAGTTCAGAATGCAAAGCCTACTGAAAGGAGGCTTTAGTGGGTAAAAGTAGAAGCACACAGAAAATGCCACACTCATCTCTGCTAAGGTTCCAGGTCCAGCTGAGGGCCCATAACCCAGTGAGAGTCTCCAATGATCCCTGAAGGTATTCCCAAGCCAGTTTATCCAGACCAGACCTCATGCTCTCCAAATCACATAATCCATCATGCCTAGGTGGGTTGCGTCCTCCTCCTTCTGAGAACAGGGCACAGGTTAAGAGGTCCTGAGGAGAGAAGGATTCTACCTATAACATCCACCAACCTCACTCTATTCCCAGTGTCTTTTCAGAAATCTACTTACATTCATTATGGCAGCATTGAAAAAGCAGCATCCTTTCGGCAGTGAACACAGACAGAGTTGTCTGCCCTAAATTCACCTCCTGTCATTCCGATGCTGTCAGTCACAGTCCCCTAAACAACTTCCCTAAGAGACAACAAAGGTCCTAGACAAGGCCAATCATAATTCCCCCATGCCCCCGCAACGGTGATCCAAGGAGAGATTGTGTGACCCCAGGTGGGCTGCCCAGAGCTCTTCTCTAGCACTGATTCACAGACATTACATAAAAACAGTCTCTCTCCTGTTAGTGGGGTGGCTGAATAAGGAGGATGAGAATCTGCAGCTGTAAGCAAAGACCTGCCTACAGAGAAAAGCCAAATAAAGAAAAAAAAGATAAGAAATGAGGAGACATATATAAATCTTGTTGCCAAGGTGCTCTGAATCCTTTAGTTCTTCCTTCAATCTTGAGAACCACTCCACTCTCTGTTGGCTCTTTTGCTTAAGCTAGTTGAATTTAGGTTTTTATGGCTTGCAACAAAAAAAGTCATGATTAGTACACTCCCTGCTTTCCTTCCAACTTAGGTAGACACTTGAGGAAACAGGGCCCCCTCTGAATCATTTCAGGATGAAGGAGGAGTCAGAATAAGAGGAAGAAGAATGTAAGAAACTGTAGACTCTCACATAATGTCTCTAGAGTATGGCTGCGGCTGGCTGAGGAAAGCTGTCCTGAATGATAAAGCAGATAATAACCCCAAAAACAATGATAACAGCTAACGTTTTTGAGCACCCCTGACCATGGCCACAGTCATTGCCATGGAGAAGTGACCCTATCCCCCAGGTAAAAGCTGATTGATGGAACATGGGCAAAGCTTTGACGAAACTGAGTCAAATAACAAAGAAGAAACATCAGGCAGCACTGGGTACTAGGCTGTCATTTTAGGGTGTTACAATGGACCAAATGAAAGCAGATGAGTTATCCAAGAACTGCAAGGAAAGAAGAATGAAGCAGGCACTGCCTTACAGAGAGTCAGAGGGAAGACAGGAAGGGACTCCTGACCCCCTCTCCCCAGTGTCCACTTACCACCACCCGTTTATGCCCTGCAGTTGAGGTAGATGATATTCTCCTATACCTGCTTAACAACCCGCCTGTCTGATTTGAAACACTCCATTTGTTTTCTGACCTGGTATCGCAGTATAAAGATATTACTATTTTAACAGTTGGCACCTGTGATTTTATTCTACTCTTGTATTTGCCTTTTAGAAGAAACCATCTTTATTAAAAATCATACTTTGCTAGTCTGCTTTGGGGTGGAGAAAGTGAGATCCCAAACCTGCCTTATAAGGAGAATAAGAAATAAAAAGGTAAACTTCGTTGCAAAAGAAAGAATCCAGGATATTGGAGGTAGGCCAAGAGACGAGAGAGAGAGGACCAGACATGGTAGAAAGTTGGAGCCTGCAGAGTAACACCACCAGTGAGAAGTTTCCTGTGACGGAGTGGCCAAGGAAGTTTTAAGAACACAGTGTCAAATCTACACTTTTAATTTTTTGCATTTAAAACGTAAACATCTCCAGGGGGCCCAGGTTCGATCTCTGATCAGGGAACTAGATCCCACATGCATGCCACAACTAAGAGTTCACATGCCGCAGCTAAGAAGTCCGCATGCTGCAACTAAAAAAAAAAGATCCTGGGTGCTGCAACCAAGACCCAGTGTGACCAAAATAAATAAATAAATAAATATTTTTTTAAAAAACATGTAAACATCTCTCTATCTTCAATCTTTAATAAAGTCTGACAACACATGTGGGTGGGCAAAAAAAGGAAACAGGCTGAGTACTACAGAATGGTTATGAGCAGAGAGGATGATGGCAAGAGATGAAAGGGCATGAGTTCATCAGCAACAGAAACCTAGACCAGGAAACAAGAAGATAACCACCACCCCCAACCAGCTATTCACAGAAATTTTAGAGAGAACAATGGTTTTTTCATAGGATGTGGAACAGACGTCTTCAGACAATTAATCTAAAACCCCACGTTTCCAAAGCCCTGTGCCTGTGCCTCTATTCCTGACTTGAACACTAGACTGTGTGTTCACACACCTGTGGACTCAAACTTTAGCTCTTTGAGGGCGTCATGTCTAACTCATCCTAGTGCCTGGCACAATGCCTGCAATGCAGTTTTTAAATTGATAATAAACTTCATTTTTGGAACAGTTTTAGATTTACAGGAAAACTGCAAAGATAGTACAGTCTCCATAAACCTCACAGCTTCCCCTATTGACATCTTCCATTAGTATGATGCATTTATCACAATTAATGAACCAATATTCATGCATTATTATTAACTAAAGTCCATATTTTATTCAGATTACCTTCGTTTTTACCTAATATCCTTATACTGTTCCAGGACCCCATCCAGGATACCACAGTACATTTAGTCATCATGTCTCTTTAGGCTCCTCTTGACTGTGACAGTTTCTCAGAATTTCCTTGTTTTTGATGACTTCAACAGCTTTGACGAGTGCTGGTAAGGTGTTTTGTAGAATGCCCCACATCTGCAATTCGTCTGATGTTTCTCTCATGAGTAGACAAGGAGTATGGGTTTGGGGGAGGAAGACCTCAGAGGTAAAATGACGTTGTCATCACATCGTATCAAGCACAGAACCTGAGTCATCACTGTTGATTTTGACTTTAACCATCTGACTGAGGTTTTGTTTGTCAGCCTTCTCCTTGCGAAGTTACTCTCTCCACCCACCCCACCCCATCTTTTCCATACTTTACTCTTAGAAGAAGTCATAATGCAAAGCCCCACACTATGAGAATCAAGAGTTATACTTCACCGACTTGAAGGCACATTATCTACGTAAATTATTTTGATTTCTTTTGCATAGGATATTTGCGTATTCTCCCCACCACCACCATTTATTTATTTGTTCAATCATTTATTTGTATCAGTATGAACACATGGATATTAGTTTTATACCTTAGGTTGTAATCCAATACTGTTTTGCTTTGGTTTTCTGGATCAAATGGTTCCAGCTTTGGCCATTGGAAGCTCTTTCAGCTGGCTTCTACGCTCCTTTGGCATAGCCCCATCACTGTGGGGGTTTTGTTTGTTTGTGTAGCACTTTCTTACTCTCCAGCACTACAGGATGCTCCAGGCTCATCTGGTATGTTTCCTGCCCCAGTGTTTTTTTTCTGCCCCAGTCTTAGAATCCAAGAAGAACTGGTTTCTTGTATTGGACAATGGTATTAGAAACCATGATATGGGTACCAGGTATATACTCATTATTACTGGGGTACTGTCACTGCTAGGCCCTCTCAGCTGAGCAAGCAATGAAATATATGTGTGTCTACTAACTCAGATACACACATATCTCTATAAATATATCTATATGTGACCACCCATATCTATATTAAGCTAAACATGAGTTCATACTGGTATCTCCAATTCTAGTCCATCACCATATGGATCATTCTAGCCTCCTCCTCTTGTTTACCTGTAAACTTGTACTCCAATATCAAGAAACCTGGCTCCCTCTACTTGCCATCCATTTACTTAATTGGTCAATTCGAGTATAGATGTATAGCATTATCAGGATTATTAACCCATGCTCCCATGAGGTACAATTATCATTTTAAACAAATTTATGTCTAATCTATCAATCTTTTTCATGAATCAATTTTTTTCATTTTTGGTGTTGTATCTAAAAACTCATTGCCAAATCAAAGGTCACCTATCTTCTAGAAGCTTTACAGTTTTGTGGTTTACACTTAAGTCTGTGATCCATTTTTTAGTTAATTTTTGTGAATCGTACAAGGTCTGTGTGCAGTTGGCATTTTATTTGTCTTTCTTTTTTGATTTTCTTTTGCATATGGATGTCTGATAGATCCAGCACCATTTGTTGAAAGGACTAGCCTTTTCCATTAAGTTGCCTTTCCTCCTCTGTCAAAGATTAGTTAACTATATTTATGCGTGTCTATTTCCAGGCTCTCTGTTCTATTCCATTGATCTATTTGTCTATTTTTTTTTTGCCAAACCACACTATCTTGCTTAATGTAGCTTTATAATAAGTCTTGAAGTTGGGTTGTGTCAGTCCTCCAACTTTGTTCTTCCCTTTTAATATTGTGTTAGCTATTCTAGGTCTTGTGCCCCTTCATACAAACTTTAGAATCAGTTAGTTGATATCCATAAAATAACTTGCTGAGATTTCGATAGGAGTTTCATTGAATCTATAGATCAAGTAGGAAAGAATTGACATCTTAACTATATTGAGTCTTTCAATCCATGAACAAGAAATATCTATCCATTCATTTAGATCTTTGATTTCTTACATCAGAGTTTTATAGTTTTCCATATACATTTTCTATGTATATTTATTAGATTTATACATAAGCGTTTCATTTTGGGGGTCTTATTGTATATGTTATTTTTTCATTGCAAATTCCAGTTGTTCATTTCCATATATAGGAAAACATTGACTTTTGTATATTACCTTGTTTGTTGTGACCTTGCTAGATCACTTATAAAGAGTCTTTTGTATATTTTTTGTGACTTTTCTAGATAGACAATCATGTTATCTGAAAACAGTTTTATTTTTTCCTTCCCTATCTGTATATATTTCGTTTCCTTATTGCACTACCAAGGACTTCCAATAAAATGATGAATAGGGATGGTGAATGTGATTGTTAATTTTTCGTGTTAACTTGACTGGCCATGGGGTGCCCAGATTAAACATTATTTCTGGCTGTGCTTGTGAAGGGTGTTTCCAGATGAGATTAGTATCTGAATCAGTGGACTCAGTGAAGCTGATTTCCCTCCCCAATGTGGGTGAGCATCATCTAATCTATTGAGGGCCTGAATAGAACAAAAGTCAAAGGAAGGAAGATTTCACCTTTTTCCCTGCCTTGCTGGTAAAGCTAGGACATCTCATCTCATCTTCTCTTGCCCTTAGACTGGGATTTACACCATGAGTTCCCCTAGTTCTCAGGCCTTTGGACTCAGACTAAATTACACCACCAGCTTTTCTGGGTCTCCAGCTACAGACAGCAGATTGTGGGACTTCTCAACCTCCATAATTATATGAGCCAAATCCTCACAGTAAATCTCTTTTTAGATATATACATATCATGGTGGTTCTATTTCTCTGGGAAACCTTGACTATTAGGGCGAGAAAGGACATCCTTGCCTTATTCCCAAACTTAGGGGGAAAGCATTCATTTTCTCACTATTAAGTATCATGTAGGTTTTTGTAAATATTCTTTATCAAGTTGAGGAATTTCCCCCCTGTTCCTAGTTTGCTGAGATTTTTATCCTGCAGAGATACATTACTAGATTCCCCCTTCAAGGGATGACTTGTTGCCCAGCTATCAGCTCCATCAAGGTATGCCTCAGTTGCAGACAGCCACCTTGCCCAAGGGAACATTCTTCCCGGGGTAGCCCACATTCGGTGACTGATAAGGGGTGTGATGAAAAGGCACAGCCATTTCAGCCCAATGAGGGTCAACTCTGATGAAAAACATATGCTCAGAACTCCCCATGGAGTCAGGGAAAGCTGTGCCTGGCCTGTATCACAGTTCAACTTCTCCCTCTGCCTAATCCTGCTTCTTCCTCCTCCCTTCTACAGATCTTAATTTCTAATAAACATCCTGCACACTAATTCTACCTTGATCCCTATGTCCAACAACTCAACCTGTGACTCTCCTTACATAGCAAAATTATTTTCCATGCTATTTCATAAAAGACAGTGAATTTTTTTTCCCTACCAGACCATCAGCTTCACAAAAAAACAGAGTAGAGGTAGAACAATAGGAAAGAATTTCTCTCCCCATTTGGTTATCACTTGAGAGTGCTAAATTTTAAGGCTTGGCTGCAGGGTCTATAGGCATTTATCACTGTCACTCAACAGAGACTCTCCCAGAGCTCCTTGTCCACACTGCAGGATAATGCAGCCACATTAACAGAGATGCTTGGACTCTGAAAAGACCTGGTTTCTACTCCAAGAAAAAGGAAAAATCCAAGTGGGCAGATGTTACAAGCAGAAAGTCTTCTCCACTGCAGAAAACACCAGACACAAAGCCAAAGAGTTCATCAAAGGGGTTACAAAGATGAAAACTCAAGTTGGAGTCAGAGGGTTGTCACTAATGACTCTGGCTCAGGATCACATGAAACAGAGCGTTACTACTTGGAACAGCATCTGGCATATAAGAGTAGATGTTCGATAAATATTTGCTGAATGAATTAATGAACACTTATTTGGAATTAGGAGAACTGGCTCTTGGTCCCAGCTTTGGACACTCAGTATATGACTAAAGGCCAACTCTAAAATTGTGATAAGGCTATGTTTCATTTCCACGTATCCAAATTCCAAGCAACCCATATGTTAATATTTAATGATTTAACTCCGTACATAAGAGCTTTTTTGTATCTGTACATGGTTGGCTATTTCACAGTAGCACTGCTGGCCGGATGCCTCCCCATCTTTGAAGGTAAAGCAATGTTTGTGCAATTATATGAATATTTTATTGCATTTCTCCCTTATTAGGTTACAAAAATGAGCAGAGAAAGGAGAAACGAAAGTGCTGATACCTGTGATAAGAAGCAGAGGTCTCACTAACTCAATGCAATTGAGGCAAAGATAGAAATCATTAGGCCTGTGGAAAGTGATGTCATTAGCCTCAATCAGATGCTCATAGACTTCAAGCTGGTCAACTTTCTGAAGCGAAAGAACAAAGTGAAAGAACATATATGAAATGTATGAATCATCAAGGACGATGCCTAAAAGGCAAAGTGTGATTAGGAATGTCAGTATGTTTTTCAGCTCTCTGGTAACAGAACCCACATGAAATCTTGTTTAAGTTTTATACATTTCACTTGCCACAAGTTTTCAAGAGAACATTGTGTGCAAAATCAGGGGAATGCCGAAATTAATGCATGGACTTTCACTCTTATAGAGTTGTTGTATATCTCACATTAGATAATAAAATCTGTGATTGCAATACCAGTCTATAATATTTAGATATACCTTGTCATTTTTGTAAGTGCGAATATATTGGTCATTTTGTTGGCCAAATACCAACAGATACAGAAGGATAGGTCAGGTGCAGGTACAGGTATAGGTATGGGTGTGAGCGTGGGTGTGGGTACAGGTATGGATATTATGTAGCCAGGCACCTTAGCATACTCCTTTTTCCAGAGTTCAGTCTATGAGAAAGGGTGTTAAAAAAAAAAAAGAGAGGAAAGTCTCAGAGGGACAACAGCATAGTGAAGAGAGAAAGGAGGAAGGCAGACTCCTAGGCCCCATTTCCAGGACTTCCCCTGATGTTAACCATCTATCTTTCTTCAGAGCTAGATTACCCCACTCACTCTGCTTCTCTTTTACCTCCAGGCCACCATCCCTTCCATTAAGACCTGAACCGAACTATGCTAGGGTCATGTATTTTAATCAGGACTTTGGTTCCCAACTATCCTTCCTGGAGAGATTCAAGCCTGGAAGATGAAGGAAGCTCAGCCTTTGGCCTGGTCATCTATCAGGTGGAGCAATATCTGAGGACAATAGGTAAATGAGGACCGTAGCCTCTTATCACTTCTTAATAAAATAAAATAGTAAAAATGTAGCCATTTCAATATTTTCTTACATAAATACAGAAAAGCCTTATTGTCATTATGCTCTGATATTTCACTGATGCCATGAAAGCATTTTGAAAAATGCACAGTAGGCATTTTTCCATTTGCCAATTTAACAGTCATGGTTTTGACGATGTGAAAGAGACCCTGGAGGACTGTGACATGTAGCAATTTGTAATTTTGCTAAGGTACTAATTTGAATCATCCCCACTGTGAGTTGGTTTGTAGGGAATTAGTCATTTAGGTAGTGAGTGAGCCAGTACCTGCCTTTGATGTTAGTTTGTTGCTCACTAGTGCTTTTCATAAATCTGGGGGATTCTTGGAAGTCTCAGGACAAACACCAAGAGTCTACTGTATAGCTCAATACTATTAAGTATTAGAATCATAACATGCAAAAACGCATATTATCTCCCATAATGCAGATAAATCTCACTAGGATGATCACATCTGATTGTCAGAGCCACTTGTTGCCCAGAGCGGTCAAACTCAGGTAACCCACCTCTATTTTACATTCTGCCAGGGCATTGGGCATAGTAATTGGAATAAAAATCTAACATTAATATGTTTGCATCATATGAACATTGTTAAAAATATTTTGTCCACCAGTATTGAGTACTGGTATGCTTCTCCATCTGTGGTAGACACTGTCACTGCCTCCACCTTTTTCTTGCTAATAGCCCCTCGGTGTTTTCCATGGCAGCATTAAATCCAGTCTCCACTTTATCCACTCCCGTTATGTCTAGGGGCGCCCCACAATTCCAGTTCTGGCTAAACAGATGTAAGAGGAAGCCATCTGGAGAACTTCTGGAAAACTTTTGCTTTCTTACAAAAGGGACAGATGTGGCCAAAACCATTCTCACCCCCTCTTCCTACCTTGAATATGGATATGAGGTCTAGAGCTGTGGCAGCCTTCTTGCAACCATGAGGAAATAAGCAACAGATAAAGGCCAGAAAAACTGCAGTGATGATGGATCCTGACATTTTTGAGCCACTGAGCCAACACTATCAGACTTCTTTGTGTAAGAAAAATAAAACCCTATTCTCTTTAAACTATTGTAAATTAGTATATCTGTTTCTAGTGGCTGAACAAATATAAATACACCACTAATAAAAGAACAGAAATTGTGAATACATGATTCCAAAGGCTCTCTAGTCCCACATTCTATGATTGTAGGAATTCGAGAGGCTCTTTGAGTGGTAAGCTCAACCTCAGACCCACTTACTTTACCCTTCTAGCTGAAGCATAGAGCTTCTGTAAGACTCTTCAATTTTTGCCATGCTTTTTTCACTGGGAGTTCATACTCCAAGAGAAAGACTTTTATCTATGGTATGTCATGATATCTCCTTCTATCTGTCTCATCTTTGATGTCACATCTCCATCACCAACGAATTATTTCAGGTAAGAGATGAATCCTTAGGAAGGACTGGCAAAGGCTGTTAGTAGTTTTCTGAATCATAAGAGAATCCAGAGCAGCCTGAACCTTCAGAAAAGGGAACACAATGAGTAAGTATAAAGAAACAGGGACCCTCTGTAGTTCCTGTGATAAGCCTGTGCATGTGCCGTGGAATACTAAGCTAAGCAAATGCTTTTCTAGGCGCTCTACCAAGTAGGAAGACATAAAGATGGTGCTTCTGCCTGAAGGGCAATAGAATTTAACTCAATTTTACTAACATTTTGAAAGTACCTACTACAGGACAGATCCTATGAGAGGAACCAGGGACATAAAAAGAGATAATGCCAGGGCCATGCTCTATGATGAGACATGTACTCCTTTCATGGATAAGAATTCTACATTTTCATTTTTTATCCAGGTAAGGATATAGTAACTTCATCTTCCTTGGAGTTCCAATGTCTCTCTATTTGCATTACTAAGCCAGATGTTGTTTACTGTACCTCATGCAGGGGGGAGCTGGGAGAGGGGGAAAGGTAGGTAGGCTTGTTAACTTAGCATTCATCCTCAGCCTATGCCATTCTACAGGCAGGATGCCCAGCCTGGATGTCAACTTTTTACAAATAGCAATTGAAACTGTCAGTTACCTTGATGAGCAGTGCTCCAGTGAAAGAACAGCATAATTGTGGGGTGAAGTGTTAGTGAGCTATTTTTTTCACCAGCAATAAGAACAAAACATCTTTCTGGGGATAATGTATTTACTGTTATTATTTGGTATATAGCACAGAAATCCCAAATAATACAAGAATGAAAATATCAAATTCCTCAGCTTTTAGGAAAGGCACAGCATACATTCTCTCAGGTTTAAAAAAAAGTACAGAGATTCATGTATTTCTTTCCTTCTTTATGAAGTTTTCTTCTTCTTTTTTTTTTTTTTTTTTTTGGCCTGATTTTAAACAGAAAAACTCTGGTACTTATTTTTTGTTGGGTATTTATATGCTTAAATACAAGGCATCAGGACTATAAGAAGACCCCAGTGTTTAAGCCTCAAGGCGAAGATGATATGAATTTAAATGATCTATGACATCGTCCTCTAACACTCTGGATGGCTCATTATTCAGTGAACAAGAATGTAATTTTTCCATCCCTCCTAGTCTCTAAACCTAAGACCCCAGCAGCCTGCCCACTCCTGACCATCCTTTAAAATCCAATTCAAATACTGAAATCCTCATGGAGGCTTCCCTACCTCCGCCAGCAATGCTAATGTTTCTTTTCTCAAGTTTCATCCCTCTTCTGCCTGTCTCTCATCTGGCGCTTCTCAAACTGTCTTCTAGTTGTTGTTTACCTTCTATCTTCCCTCTGGACAGGCACTAAGTTTGTTCACCTTTGTACCCCAGGGCCTTATACAGTTTCTAGCACATAGAATATCCTCCATAAGTTCTTGCTGAATGGGAAAAGAACAAAGGAGTGTGGGAAGAGTGGAGCCTCTTGGTGGGTGCTTAGTACTCCAAGAGAAAGGGCTCCAAGGTAGAGCCAAGTGAAGGGCTCTGGCTCCCAGGACCCAGCAGAGGCCAGCAGAGAACTAAGGAGCAAAAGCTAACTCCCCAGAAGAAAGTTCTCCTGAGATTGCCAATGGGAAAGGCCACATAGCAGGGAGGGAGGACAACCCCAAAGACACCAAAAATCAGGGACATGTCATTGTCAGGTGTCATAGGATGCACATGTAGGACACTGAACCTGGCAGGAATGTATGAGGAGGTTAGGACACATAAGACACGTACAGTGGGTCCAAAATAATTTGGATGGATTGTATTTTGGGGGCAGGGCATCATCTGAAGGTCCACAGCCCTGGCTATGGGTCCCTGGGAAGAGAAGAAAATGGGGGTGGAAAGATTAGGGATGGGAGGAAGAAGAGAGAGAGGGTACAAAGAGAATGGTTGGGGACTGGATATGTGGGGCACCCTCCAAAAGCCAGGTTTGAAGAGTCTAAGAGCCCTGAGAGTCTGGGAGTTGATAGAAGCTGATGACAAAAAGAGAGCCACTCTGAAACCTGCTTCTACCTATGGTCTCAGTTCAACCTGAAGATAAAGGATCATTTGGAGTATTCTTCTGGACTCTGTGCTTGATTCCCAAGTATTAACTGTTCAGTAACGGACTGGACCACCATTGCCTTCCACAGATGAGGTTATAGATCCAGTCATGATACAAGTATTTACTGAGCATCAGTGTGAACTAGGTACTATGACAGGAATGTGAAGATGAATAATAATACATGGGCTTTCCTCAAGAAACACAGTCCCAGGGACTCTTTGAGGATAATGACCATAGCCATTTAAATTTTCTAATGAATATGTTATTATTCTTTCAGAAAATTTTCAATAAACATACCAAGTTTTCATCAAAAAATATCCATGGCTGCTGCGGGTCACATCATAAATTAGAAACATAAACATGAAATTTAGAGCAAAACTGTTGAAAACCATGACCTCTTTCCCTTCTGAGCACTGAATGATAAGTAATATTTAGATAGCATTTGTCACATACCTCATTTCTCTTATTTTGTATTCATAATAGTATGAATACCTATGAAGTATAATATCTATAAATTCATAAGTGAATTCATGAATACTTAGATTTGTCATTTATATCTATATCTACTTCGTAATATCTGTTAAGTAGATATTACTACTACACTCCCCATTTCACAGAAGAAACTGAAGATCAGAAAATTTAATAAACTTAAACTCACTTTTTTTTTTTCTTTCTCCTGGACAACCAACACAACCCACTAGGCCACCATCCTTTCTGGAGAGAGTAGCAGCAAACACTAAGACACAATGAAATCTTTGTTTTGATAAGTTTGGACATTCTTATGACGTTCTGGTTTGGCATCCGCTTATTAAATCTTAGGCAATAGGCCATTCTAGTTGTCAATTCAAATCTGTGCACACCAAATACTTTTTATTATTTTAAACCAGCAACAAAAATCACAAATAGGAGACGGGAATAAAGACACAGACCTACTAGAGAATGGACATGAGGATATGGGGAGGGGGAAGGGTAAGCTGTGACAAAGCGAGAGAGCGGCATGGACATATATATATGTATTACATATACATTACATATGTATATGTATATATATTTGGTAGTGTATATATATATACACTAGCAAACATAAAATAGATAGCTAGTGGGAAGCAGCCACATAGCACAGGGAGATCAGCTCTGTGCTTTGTGACCACCTGGATGGGTGGGATAGGGAGGGTGGGAGGGAGGGAGACGCAAGAGGGAGGAGATATGGGAACATATGTATATGTACAACTGATTCACTTTGTTATAAAGCAGAAACTAACACACCATTGTAAAGCAATTATACTCCAATAAAGATTTAAAAAAATCACAAATAGGCACTAATAATACACAAGCAAACTTTGAGAATTTAATGTCACAACTGAATTCAGGTACTTCTTGAGGAAAAAGGTGAACTGAAAACAGGGAATATGAGACTTTATTGAACCTACACTTTCTTATAATGTTTTGATTTCTTTGTATTCAAGTAAATGAAGATAATTCCAATAAAAACATGATTTTTTTGGAATTAGAAGTATTTTTTCTTTTTTAAAAAAGCTATTTGTAAAAAAAAAAAGCTATTTGTTTTTGTTCTTCACAATGATTACTATTAATATAACTTATTAATTGTTCAATAATGTTCCCTATCAAAGCTACTTGGGATATATTCCTGGAACAACTATGATTTGAAGCACTGTACTACTTCATATGAGTTTGTCCTCTGCTAAAGATGCTTTCTAAAAGCATAATGAAACACTTTAAAAGTCCCATAGCTGTGTACACAAAAGAGATGGGAGAGGGAAAACAAGAACAGCGGATATGAAAAGGGAAGATAGAATAAAAGGGGGAAGGGGGAGAGAAGGTAGGAGTAGTCAGGAGAAGAGAGAAAAGGAAGAAAGTGGGAAAGGAGAAAAAAAAAAAAGGGAAGGAGAGAAGGGGTTAAAAAAAAGCTCTCACTTTGGCTCTTGGTCTAATCCTGGCCTTTCCTAGCCTCACCCCACACACCCACCACTCACACACACACACAACCACACACATACACTACTTCTTTGACACTTGCCTCAGCCCCACACATCTTGCACAGGATGTAGAAACTGGCAACATCTTGATCATCCAAGCTATTCCTTTCAAGAACACAAAATTATGGCCATAAATACATCAGTTGTTTAAAAATTGTTTTTAAATTAAAATTTAAAAGATTCTCAGAATGGAACCATTTTCAAAAATAGTTCCATGAAAGATTAATACTTATGTTGCTTTCTACATTCAGAAATCTACAGTACTTTTTCCTGGCTTTTTTTTTTAACAAATAAAATATATTTGTTGAGTGGATGGACGGATGATACACAGTTAGAATTGATATCCTAAATCATTAAACAGCATAGCCACACCAGAATTTGCCCTCCATGCTATCTCCTACACACCTACCCACTCTGTCCCCCAACCCCTTGGGAATGTGAATTCAACATCAAAATTTTATCTTTGGGAAATATTTAAATGGTTGCCAAGGAAAACAACATAAAATATTTTAGACTGGGGCTGTTACATACACAGTCACACATGCATGTACTCATGTGAATGTGTGCATGCACACAGGTGCACACATGCACACACACACATACATACACCAATCCCAAGTATATGAAAGCTATACATATAGCACTCTCATTCACAGATGTATGAAGGGAAATTTTGAGATTTGGACTGCAGCTTTTGCCTCCTCAATAGAACCATATTATATTCCCGGATGAGCTGTCAAACATCCTGATAACACTGTTTAAAATTCACAATCGGGCATATGTTTCAATTTAATCTGAGAAATAGGAAGGCCCATTCTGGCCAGTGATATGCTCCTTATCTGTCACTTCCTCTGTTGTCAGTGTTTCTTTTGTTGTTGTTGTTTTAACATCTTTATTGGAGTATAATTGCTTTACAATGGTGTGTTAGTTTCTGCTTTACAACAAAATGAATCAGTTATATATATACATATGTTCCCATATCTCTTCCTTCTTGCGTCTCCCTCCCTCCCACCCTCCCTATCCCACCCCTCCAGGCGGTCACAAAGCACTGAGCTGATCTCCCTGTGCTACGCGGCTACTTCCCACTAGCTATCTACCTTACGTTTGGTAGTGTATATATGAAATGCTACAGGCAAAGCACTCTACAGTGCTACAGGCAAAGCACTCTGATTAGGACGTCAGCCTGCCTTTGAGCAAATACTGCAAACTGCCAGCCTGTGCCTGGAAACTGAAGGCCCCTTAGCTCTAGACCAGGGTTGGGGAGCCAGTTAGGAAGTCCATGACAGATACAAGAAACTGATATGGAGAGCTGTGCTCCCAAAAGGTAGCCTGACCTATTTAGAAATGTGAGCCAGTATCAAGAGACGCTTTTGGTGGAGGGACATATTCAGGCCTGTGCAGGTTTCTGTGTAGACTTAAGTTTTCAACTCCTTGGGTAAATACCAAGGAACTCAGTTGCTGGATTGTATGGTAAGGGTATGTTTAGTCTTGTAAGAAACCAAGGAACTGTCTTCCAAAACACAACACCATTTTGCATTCCCACCAGTAATGTATGAGAATTCCTACTGCTCCACATCCTCACCAGCATTTGGTGTCTCAGTGTTCTGGATTGTGGCCATTTTAAGAGGTGTATAATGGTATCTCACTATTGTTTTAATTTGCATTTCCCTGATGGCATATGATATGGATCATCTATTCATGTGCTTATTTGCCATCTGTTTATCTTCTTTGGTGAGGTGTCTGTTAAAGTCTTTGGCCCATTTTTTAATTGGGTTGCTTGTTTTACATTATTGAATTTTAAGAGTTCTGTGTATATGTTGGATAACAGTCCATTATCAGATTTGTCTTTTGCAAATATTTTCTTCCAGTCTATGGCTTATCTTCTAGTTCTCTTGATATTTATAGTTTTTCACAGAGCAGAAGTTTTCAATTTTAATGAAGTTCAGCTTACCCATTATTTCTTTCATGGATCGTGTCTTAAGTGTTGTTTCTAAAAAGGCATCACCATACCCAAGGTCATCTGAGTTTTTGCCTGTGTTATCTGCTACGAGTTTTATAGGTTTGCTTTTTACCTTTAGGTCTATGTTCCATTTTTAGTTCATTTTTGTGAAGGATGTAAGGTCTGTGTATAATTCTTTTTTTTTTTGGCATATGGATATTCAGTTGTTCCAGAACCATTTGTTGAAGAGACTATCTTTACTCCATTGAATTGGCTTCACTCCTTCTTCAAAGATTGACTATATTTATGGGGATGTATTTCTTTATTCTGTTCCATTGCCTATTATTTCACCTTAACACACTGTCTTGATTACTAAAGTCTTGAAGTCAAGTTGTGTCAGTCCTTCAACTTTGTTTTTCTCCATCAATACTGTGTTTGCTATTTTGGATCTTGTGCCTCTCCATATAAATTTTGGAATCAGTTCATCAATATACACAAAATAACTTGCTAAGATTTTGATTCTGGTTGCATTGAATCTATAGATAAAATTGCGAAGAACTGCCATATTGACAACACTGAGTCTTCCTATCCATGAACATGGACTATCTTTCCATTTATTTAGTTCTTTGATTTTGTAAGAGTTTTGTAGTTCCCTCATATAGATCTACATGTTTTGTTTGATTTATACCTAAGTATTTCACTTTGGGGGAATGCTAATAAAAATGGTATTGTTTTTAATTTCAAATTTTACTTGTTCATTGTTGGTATATAGGAAAGCAATTGACTTCTGTATATTAACCTTGTATTCTGCAACCTTGCTAAAATCACACATTAGTCCCAAGAGAGTTTTTGTTGATTCTTTCAATTCTTCAGATTTTCTATGTAGATGATCATGTCATCTTCAAACAAAAATAGTTTTTATGTCTTCCTTCTTCACTGTATACTTTTTATTTCATTTTGTTTTCTTGCATTATTGCATTAGCAAGGACTTGCAGTATCATGTTGAAAAGAAGTATTGAGAGAGGACATCTTTGCCTTGTACCTGATATTAGTGGGAAAGCTTCAAGTTTCTCACCATTTAGTATGATGTTATCTGTAGGTTTTTTGTAGATATTCCTTATCAAGTTGAGAAAGTGCCCCTCTATCCATAGTTTACTGAGAATTTTTACCATGAATGAGTGCTGGATTTTGTCAAATGCTTTTTCTGCATCTACTGACATGACCATGTCATTTTTCTTTTTTAGCCTGTTGATGTGATTGGATTATATTAATTGATTTTCAAATGTTGAACCAGCTTTGCATACCTAGGATAAATCCCACTTGGTCACAGTATATAATTTTTTATACTTTTTTGGATTCAATTTGCTAATATTTTATTGAGGTTTTTGCTTTTACATTCATGAGGGATATTGGTCTTCAGTTTTCTTTTCTTGTAATATCTTTGCATAGTTTTGGTATTTGCATAATGCTGACTTCATAGAAAAAGTTAGGAAGTATATCTTCTGCTTCTATCGCTGAAAGACTGTAGAGTTAGTACAATTTCTTCCTTAAATGTTTGGTAGAATTCACCAGTGAACCCATCTGTCCCTGGTGGTTTCTATTTTGGAAGGGTATTAATTATTGATTCAATTTTTTAAACGGATACAGGCCTATTCAGATCATCTATTTCTTCTTGTGTAAGTTTTGGCAGATTGTGTCTTTCAAGGAATTGGTCCATTTCACTAGGTAATCAAATTTGTGTCCATAGAGTTGTCCATAGTATTCTTTTTTATCCTTTTAGTTTCCACAGGATCTGTAATTATGTCCCCTCTTTCATTTCTGACACTAGAATTTTGTGTCCCCTCTTTTTTTTTCTTAGTTAGCATGGCTATTGATTTTATTGACCTTTCCAAAGAAACAGTTTTTGGTTCCATTTTCTCTATTGATTCACTGTTTTCAATTTCTTTGCTCTAATTCTTATTATCTCTTTTCTTCTGCTTACCTTGGATTTAATTTGCCCTCTTTTGCTAGTTCCCTAAGGTGGAAATACCTCATTCTTTTTCTTTTTTTTTGTGGTATGCAGGCCTCTCACTGTCGCGGCCTCTCCCATTGCGGAGCACAGGCTCCGGACGCGCAGGCCCAGTGGCCATGGCTCACAGGCCCAGCCGCTCCACGGCATGTGGGATCTTCCCGGACCGGGGCACAAACCTGTGTCCCCTGCATCGCCAGGCAGACTCTCAACCACTGCGCCACCAGGGAAGCCCCCTCATTCTTTTTAATGGCTGCATATTATTACATAGAAAAGGTGTATGATAATTTATTATTAACATTTATGTTAACATTTATATTAACATTTATGCTGTCTCCAATTTTTTGCTATTATAAGCAATACTGAAATGAGCTTTCTTATATATAGATCTTTACACATGTGTTTAGGTGTTTGGGGTGAAAAGTCTTCTAGAAATGGAATACTGAGTCAAAAAGTATGTGAATTTTAAAGTTTGATTAATACAAACCAAGTGCCTTCCAAATAGACTTGAACAATTCATATTTCTACAAACAGTATATCAGAAAATGTATTTCACTGCATTGTTGGAGAAATCTGGTATTACCAACCTTTTTGATATTTTATATTCTAAAGGATGAATATTTTTACCTTATTTTTATTTTCCCAATTACAATTTGGATGAGTTTATTTTCATAAATGTTTTGGATATTGGGTTTTTCTTCTTCTGTGAATTGCCTAATTTTTTTCTGCACACTTTTACTGAGGTGTTTGCCATTTATAGTTACTGATTTGTGAGAGCTCATGTTTGGATATTAATAAAATTCTGTTATTTATGTTGAAAATATTTTATATCAGTCTGTCCTCTCAGTACAAAATCTTAATTTCAACATAACCTTTGTTAATTTGTCTTTGATAGGCTTAGTTTTTTACTTGAGGTCATCAATTTTTGTTTTTTGGTTATGTAAGATGTTTGCATTAGGGGAATCTGGGAGAAAGATATACAAAAACTCTCTGTATTATCTTTGCACTTCTATGTAAATCTCAAATTATTTTCAAATATTTTTTTTACTTCCCAGTATGGTAGCTTTACAGCTTTGTTTGCTTGCATGGTTTGTGGTAGTGGTGGGTTTTGCATCTAATTCATTAATACACTTGGAATTTATTTTTGTGTATAATACACAAAATATGATATAATCTAGATGTCTGTCTAGATTTTTTTCTGAATGAAGAGATTATGATCCCAACATTATTTATTAAATGGTCTGTTATTTTTCTATTGATTAACTACTTCACCACAAACTGAATTCCCATATTTACCTAAGTCTGTTTCTGAATTCTGCCTCATTTTATTCTTCATTTTATCTATTTTTAAATTAATACCCACACTTTTAAAACTACTATAGCTTCACAATATGTCACATCATTTTTGGCTATTTTTTCTTGGTATACCCACTGTTCCTCTTATACGAACTTTAGTATCCCTTTGTCCAATTCAAGTAAATTGGTCTTATCCAAAATTTATTTTTTAAAAAAGGAAAATAAATTACCTTTACAAACTGTTATCCTGCCATCTTATATAATGAAACTTCCATTAAAACTTCCATCAAAGAGCTTCCCACTTGGCAACCACATAGAGGTGCTGGGAAGGTGGTATGCCCAGAGAAGTCATGGAAGCTCCAAACCCCCTTCCCTATACCTTGTCCTATGAACTTCTTTATTTGTCTCTTCATCTGTATTACTTTGTAGTCTCCTTTATAGTAAACTGGTAAATGTAAGTAAATGTTTCCCAGGTACTGTAAGCTATTCTAGTAAATTATCAAGCCCAAGGAAGGGAGCATGGGGACTCCCTTACAGCCAGTTGGTCAAAAGTACAGGAGACTCAGATTTGCAAATGATGCCTGAAGTGGTGGTTGGCCTTGTGGGTCTGAGTCCTTAACCTGTGGGGTCTGTGCTAATTCTGGGTAGTTAGTATTAGGCCTGAAATAAATTGTAGGACACCCAGTTGATGTCCACAGAGAATTGGAGAATAGCTTGAAATAGAAAACCCACACATTTGGTGTCAGAGGTGTTTGTGCGAATAGAGGAAAAGCTTTGCTTTAACTCTGACTCAGGTTGTATGATCTCCAGGGCTGACCCCACGTCTGCAGCAGTCCTCACCTGTGGGCATTTTGCTACATTTTCCTCCATCAATGTAAGTATATCTGCTTTATTTTTTTAGGTATCCCGGATTGCACTCATCCATGTTTTCCAGGAGGATTATAAATTTAACTTCTTTTCTCATACCATTTCTTATATTTCATGAGGTTTTGGATAGGAGGAGCAGAGGTACATATGCTCCTTTCCTACTATCTTGAACCAATCTCTTGGAATTTGTAAAACAAGACACCAAATCATTCATAATCTCTCCACCTCTTACAAAGGTGTTTTTATTTTTATCTACTCACTTCTGGTCTTTGTCCACACATATAGTTTCATATTGCTATAATCAAAATGTACTCACAATTTTGCACTCTTCTTTTCCACTTAATATGCTTTAAACATTTTTCCATGTAATCATCATAATTACCAATTTAATGGCTGCATAATTGTACATTTAGGTGATCTAGTATCATTTGTTTAACCACCCTCTAGTTTTTCGCTATTATAGACAAGTGGAAATGAACATTTTCAAACATATACTTTCTTTTCTTCTGATGTATTACTTCCTTAGAATATATACCCAGGAATGGAATTGCAAGGTAAGAGGACAGGAATAGTTTTAAGGTTTTTAAGGTTTTAGTGCTGCTGTGTCATACTGTATCTCAAAAGGATTTTACCAATGTACACTTTTTACTATAATTTTATCAGCACTGGACACTATCATTTTTGCTTCAAAAATAAGTATAAGAAGTTACCTTGTTGTTTGTTTTCTGTTTTGTTTTTATTTATTTTTGGCTGCATTGAGTCTTTGTTGCTGCGCGTGGGCTTTCTCTAGTTGCGGCAAGTGGGGGCACTCTTCATTGCGGTGCGCAGGCTTCTCATTGCGGTGGCTTCTCTTGTTGCAGAGCACAGGCTCTAGTCGCGCGGGTTTCAGTAGTTGTGGCAGGTGGGCTCAGTAGTTGTGGCTAGCAGGCTCTAGAACACAGGCTCAGTAGTTGTGGCGCACAGGCCTAGTTGACCCACAGCATGTGGGATCTTCCCAGACCAGGGCTGGAACCCGTGTCCCCTGCACTGGCAGGTGGGTTCTTAACCACTGTGCCACCAGAGAAGTCCCAACAAGTTACCTTGTTTTAATGATGATTTAGTTTTCTTTTTATAAGGAATAGACAGATTAACCATTTTCTTAGTTATTGGCTTTCTTCTACAAATTGTTAAATATCTCATTAATCAAATTAGGTATTATTTTATTTCTTATATTTGAATGAGTTTTACATAGTATAAGTATTCATTAAAACCTGTCTCATAATAAAGGCAAATATCTCCCCCAATCTGTTGGGTGCCCTTTTTCAATGATAATTTTGACTTTTTCATTATCCATTTTATAATGGTAAATCTATCAATCTTTTCCTTTGTGACTTTTTTCTCTTCAAAATTAAGTAAACCATTATTCATACAAATTCTTCTGGTAAATATTTTAACTTTTTAGATCTTATGGAGTTGATTTTGGATGGGTCTTTAGGTATGCACAGATGCCCCCACCCCACCCCAGACCCACTGGACATACATCCTCAAATACAGAATTAAACTCAATCAGTGCCACTCTGCAAAGGAGGAAGAAAATTTTGTGGTGTCCAATACAGTAGCCACCTAGCCACATGGTTGCTGATTGCTTAAATGTGGCTAGTCCAAATTGAGATGTGCTTTAAAAAAGTAAAATACACAACAGATTTTGAAGATCAGGTATGAAAAGAAGAATGTAAGATAGCTCATTAATAATTTTATATAGATTCCATATATTGGATTAAATATATTTTATACATTAAAATAATTTCATCAGGGACTTCCCTGGCGGTCCAGTGCTTAAGACTTCACCTTCTAATGTGGAGGGTATGGGTTCAATCCCTGGTGGGGGAGCTACGATCCCATGTGCCTCACAGCCGAAAAACCAAAACAGAAGCAATGTTGTAACAAATTCAGTAAAGACTTTAAAAATGGTTCACATCAAAAAAATCTTTAAAATAATTTCATCAGCTTTATTTTACTTTTTTAATGTGGCTACTAGAAAATTTTAAGTTGTATATGTGGCTTGCATACATGGCTTGCATTATGCTTCTATTGGACAGCACTACTCTGACAAATACGTTTTCTATCATACCTCTTGCTAAGAAGCAGAGCTAAGCCCAGAGGATGATGATGCTATTACAGGTCTTTTAAAGGAGAGAATACTTGCTTTACAATTTAATGGACTGAGAAGGGAGAAAAGTTTCTTTAACCACTGCTGGCATTTTCTGTGTCAAGACTACCCTTGTGCTCATCTTTGAGCAAGATCCCCAGATTGATTCTTTGTTGAAAACTCCTTGGACGCCCAGAAGAAGGGCAAGGCTACAAGAGGACCAGCCAAACTTTTAGAACTGTACATTTCCAGCTGCTATCCTTGAGTAATTTCTTGAAACACAAACCAGCCGGGAATCCACCTTTCTGCTCTCCCCTAAATTTCTCCCATTCTTCAAGGCCTTCGTATAGCTCCCTCTAATTACTCCACTTCTCACTGACTGCTCTTAGTCACCGAGTTCCTGCTCACTTGGTATCTGTAACATGATTTGGCAATTGTGCTTTGGTTATTATTTCAGGTGACAACAGAATCCACATGGGGCATTTTGATGCCTGTCATAACTCCAGGACAGGTTTTTCTGGTAATAGATATTTTCAGCATACGTGTCTAATAGTGTCCATTCCATTTGCTAGCCTAAACTATCTAAAAATTTAAATTAACATAATAATAACTCTATATTCCACTAGTATTCTCCCAAAGTATTTTCACTCTAATGATTTCACTTAAGCCCAAACAGGATTCAGATCTAACTGGCCAATTTTATGCCTCTGTTCCACAATGTATAATAATATAGGGATAAAGTGAGGGATTCCAATCACTGCTCTTCTACAATGTACATGCTGCAAGGAGTCTTGACTCAATCAAAGAACTGTCCAGAATTAGGCTCTCCCTTTACAGCATTTGCTAGACTGTCATTATACAATTGCACCTTATGCCATTACTAACTTTTCACCACTTTGCATGGCAGTATGTATTTATATGACAGTAAAAGTGATTAAATAACTAAGTGGACCTTGTAGTAAATGAGTTATTTCTTTGCTACCATTATGTCTAATTCACCATACATTATTCAGTCTGAAGGCTTTTCAGCATCATAAAGTAGCCAAGATCATTTTTCACCTCATCATCCCATTATCCGTAATGAGAAAATATTTGTAAATGTGAAGACTACTCTTTCCAAAGATCCCTGGTGAACACTCCTACAGACATTAGTGAAATCTATTAAACATCTTTTTTTCTCACAGCAGAAAGAATATGTAGGGGATGCCCACAAAGTCCTTCTAACAACTTTCAAGACTCAGATTCCGGGCTTCCCTGGTGGCGCAGTGGTTGCGAGTCTGCCTCCTGATGCAGGGGACGCGGGTTCGTGCCCTGGTCCGGGAGGATCCCACATGTCGCGGAGCGGCTGGGCCCGTGGGCCATGGCCGCTGAGCCTGCGCATCCGGAGCCTGTGCTCCGCAGCGGGAGAGGCCACAACAGTGAGAGGCCCGCGTACAGCAAAAAAAAATAAAAATAAAGAAAGAGTCCGATTCCTTCCAGAGTATAAATGGGCCCTTCTGGATGATCCTACTGAGGTGGTGACTGACGACCTCACCACAGCTTATTGCATGAGATATTAATGGGCTTCAATTCACACCCAAGGTTTCCAGGAAGAAGGCAAGTCTAAAGTCTAGATCTATCGCTAAATTTCCTAAGGAATGTCAGTGGATCTAACCAGACTCAGTTTGATTCCTCAGCTCTAATAACTTCTCTATGCACTTTACAGTTTACAAAGGGCTTCCAAACACATTATCCCATTTAATCCACTACATCCTGAAAGGTATTAGTATTCACATTTTTCAGATGGGGAAAATGAGTTTCAGTGACAATCAATGATTTATCCACGATCACAGATGCAGTTAACAGTAGAGCCAGACCCTTGCCCAGGTCTTCTGAATTCAGAGGCCAGGGGAAAAGAAGTTTAAGGAATTGCTCCAGAGAACAAAATTCCAACATCTGCTTAGCCAGTGGCAGTTTGGGGACTTTAGGTAAGTCACCTCACCAAAATGAGCTGGACCAGAATATCACTACAACTCCACAATACCTTAATATTCTAAGGATTCTAGGAAACTAAATGTAATTCCCACTTCATGTCTGTTCACCCTGGTCCTTGTGCTGGACCCTTGACACAGTTTTCAAAGTGGATTTTCTACCATGTCTAACAGGATTCCAGTACCTCCATTTGACCCAACCCAGACCAAAAAGTTCTATCCAGTCCAAAAAGTCCATTCATACCTAAGAGTTTCTAAGTCTGCATGGAAGGTAGTAGGGGAGATAGAGCCCTTCCTCTGTTAGCGAATTCCCAGAACCCTGTGGTTAAAACGTAAAGCCAAGTTCATCCTTCCTTATTTCATAAATTGGATTTGAAACGGATTAAAAGTTGTTTCAATAATAATCTTTATTATTATAGATTTAATAAATTGTAGAGATTTCAGGAAATACTTGCAGTGTAGGAAGCTCATGCCCTCTTTTGTAAAATAAGCTTAGAACCATCAGTCATATATCAGATGACATAGGATGGGTATCTAAGTACATCTACTTCTGTTGAAAAGTGAATGCTCAGGTCAAGATATATGTCTGTCCCTGGTTGATTTGAACATGATAAATTTAGTTTTTATAGTGTTAAAAATATCTTTTTCTTCAGTTGTCTCCACAAAACTCTAACCAATAATTCATGGAATTTCTTGCCCCCCAAGAGAGATACTATATCACCTTACAAACAAACTCATGAAAAAGTTAGGTGATAGATTAAAACCAACTGCAACAGTCTCCCTCTTCATCTCCTCTTTCTCTTTCTCCCTCTCTCTCGCTCTCTTTCTCTCTTCAAGCTGAAGAAAAACTTCAGCAGCAAGTCTTGACTACAGTATACAAAAGAAACAAATTGCTAAGTACTCAATCTACATGTGTTAGTTTTGCTGTCTTCTCTTCCGTAGCACTGGAGGAGCAAGCAAAAACCCAAATGTGCTCAGGATTCTGAGTTGAGTTATCATTTCAGACACTAGCATTAGCATAAAAATTTTTAATTGTATCCATAAAAATGAATATAACCCAGAACTTGAGGGGAAAATTTTTTGAATAATCATTTGGTATGGTCCAATGCCTCTAAGCAGAACAGAATTCAATCTTCCTAAAAGAGGTAAATATGTCTCATGTGCTTAGGGATGGAACATCGATCTTCCTATTGCTTAATAATGCAAAGTCTAGAGAGGCAGTATGCTATAGAAAGCATATAGGACTTGCATTTATTAGACACGGGTTCTAGGCCTGGCTACAACCTTTACTAACTGGCTGTATTGCCTTAGGAAAGTCACTTAACCTCTCTGAGACTCATTTTCTTCATCTTCATTACAGAATTTTCATTGCAGATTTTTACTGTAATGTTCATTACAGTAAAAGAGAGGCTTTAAAAAAAGCTCTAGTGAATTAATAGAACTAGGCATTGAATATCAATGGCTAATAACATCATACACAAAAAGAAATATCTAGATTATGAATTAACAAGGAAAAATAAATCTGATTCTGATAAAGCCTCAAGATATAACTACCAGTTTACAGGAAACAGGAGGCAGGGCACCATATTAAACCACACCACAGAGAAGCACCAGCAAAATTCAGGCTGGGAAAAACTCTGTAAGATAGACAGCCCCAGTGTCTTCGATGTCATAACAGAAAAAACGTAGCAAGGAAAAACAAAAAGAGAGAAAAAGAGGAAGAAAATATAGATCAAAAAAGATTTAAGGGACATATAAACATTACGTTGTATAAATTTTATTTGGATTCTGACTAAAACAAACAATTGTGGGGAAAAAGCTGTGGAGCCTCCAGTTTCCAATCAGGGATATAGAGAGCTGGACAGAGCATTGCTCTCACCTGTACAACAGCAACAACCAAAAAAAAAAGGCCAGATGACTGCAAATTCATGACTTTTCTCAAACCCATTAGAGAACTGAGGTATCAACTGGTCCAAAATACAAGGAGAGATAGATACCTATAGGGAGTGAAGAGATGTGACCATACCCTTACCTGGGGTAGATGTCACTGGATGGACACTTCTGAGAAGAGCTCAACTAAAATAGTTAACATAATATTAGCAAATCAGATCGAGCATTATATATAAATCGCACAACCAAGTTAAGTTTATCCCAGGAATGCTGATTTGAAAAATCAATCGACAGCCCAGAAATAAACCCACATACTTATGATCAATTAATCTATGACAAAGAAGGCAACAATATACAATGGAGAAAAGACAGTCCCTGCAATAAGTAGTGCTGGGAAAACTGACCAGCTACATGTAAAAGAATGAAATTAGAACATTCTCTAACACAATACACAAAAATAAACTCACAATGGATTAAAGTAAGACCAGAAACCATAAAACTCCTAGAAGAAAACATAGGCAGAACAATCTTTGGCATAAATCGTAGCAATATTTTTTTTTAATCTGTCTCCTAAAGCAAAGGAAATAAAAGCAAAAACAAAGAAATGGGACCTAATCAGATGTAAAAGCTTTTTTTTTTTTTTGCGGTACGCGGGCCTCTCACTGTTGTGGCCTCTCCCATTGCAGAGCACAGGCTCCGGACGCGCAGGCTCAGCGGCCATGGCTCACGGGCCCAGCCGCTCCGCGGCATGTGGGATCTTCCCGGACTGGGGCACGAACCCGTGTCCCCTGCATCGGCAGACGGACTCTCAACCACTGTGCCACCAGGGAAGCCCGACCTAAAAGCTTTTGCACAGCAAAGGAAACCATCGACAAAATTAAAACACAACCTACTGAATGGGAGAAAATATTTGCTAATGATATGACCAATAAGGGGTTAATATCCAAAATATATAAATAGCTCATACAACTCAACATCAAAAAAAACAATCTGATTTTAAAAATGGGCAGAAGACCTGAACAGACATTTTACCAAAGAAGACATACAGGCACAGGAAAAGGTATTCAACATTGCTAATCATCAGGGAAATGCAAATCACCTCACACCTGGAATGGTTATCATCATAAAGACCACAAATAACAAACATTGGTGAGGATGTACAGAAAAGGAAATCCTCATTCACTGCTGGTAGGAATGCAGACTGGTGCAGCCACTATGGAAAACAGTATGGAGGTTTCTCAAAAAATTTAAATAACTACCATAGGACCCAGCAATTCTAGGCCTGGATATATATCAAAAAAAAAAAAAAAAAACCACTAATTCTAAGATACCTGCACTCCAATGTTCATAGAAGCATTATTTACAATTACCAAGATATGGAGGCAACCTAAGTGTCAGTCAATAGATGAATGGTTAAGGAGAAGTGATACACACACACACACACACACACACACACACACACACACACACACACACGAATACTACTCAGCCATAAAAAAGAAGGAAATTTTGCCATTTGCAACAACATGGATGGAGTTGGAGGGTGTTTTGCTAAGTGAAATAAGTCAGACAGAGAAAGACAAATACTGTATGATACCACTTATATGTAGAATCTAAAAAATAAAACAAACTAGTGAATATGACAAAAAGGAAAAAAGACTCACAGATATAGAGAACAAACTAGTGGTTACCAGTGAAGAGAGGGAAAGGAAGAGGGGCAAGATAGGGGTAGGGGACTAAGAGATACAAACTATTATGTATAAAATAAATAAGCTATAAGTATATATTATACAACACAGGGAAAATAGACATATTATTTTACAATAACTATAAACAGAGTATAACCTTTAAAAATTGTGAATCACGGGCTTCCCTGGTGGCGCAGTGGTTGAGAGTCCGCCTGCCGATACAGGGGACACAGGTTTGTGCCCCAGTCCGGGAGGACCCCGCGTGCCGCGGAGCGGCTGGGCCCATGGGCCATGGCCGCTGAGCCTGCGCGTCCGGAGCCTGTGCTCCGCAACACGAGAGGCCGCAGCAGTGAGAGGCCCGCGTACAGCAAAAAAAAAAAAAAAAAAAAAATTGTGAATCACTATGTTGTACACCTATAACTTATATAACATTATACATCAACTGTGTCTCAATTTTTAAAAGCTTTTTAAAAAAAAGGAAATCAAAGGCTTACAGATTGGAGAAGAAGAAAGAAAATGGTCTCCATTCACAGATGACATGATTATCTACATAGAAAATTCCAAAATATATATCAAAAAAATACATCTTACAACTAGTATGTGAGTTTGGCAAGTTTACCGGATATAAAGTCAGTTTTTCTATGACAAATAAGAATTCAAATTTCTTAAAAATTCAATTTACAATAGTACACCAAAAATGAAATTTAGTTTCATATGTGTGAAAGATCTGTACAGTGAAATTTATAAAATACTGAAGGAAGAGACAAAGAAAAACCAAATAATCACATTCATGGATTGGAAGACTCAGTATTATTAAGATGTCAATTCTTTCCAATATGATCTATATATTCAACACAAAATCACTGGTATACAATAACCCTCTATACTGCTTTTGAAATTCTTCCATAAATCTAAAATTACCTCAAAATAAAATATTTTTAAAATTATAATTGGGACAATTAAGGAATTATTGTTAATTTGTTTGGGGGTGAGATGAGGGTATTAAGGTTACATTTTTAAAATCCTTACCTCTTAGAGACATAAATTTAAATTTTAAATAATCAGAAAATCACTAAATGGCAACCCCCATAGAATAACTTGTTTCATGCAAGATTCATGAATGCTAAAATTAGTGAGTGAAACTGTTATGAGAAACAAGATATATGTTGTCTCAAAATATCTCCCCACAAGACACCTACTAAATATAAAGAGAATGATAGTAACTTTACAGTGAAGTAACCTGGCAAACATCTTAACCAAGTACCTCCTGATATCATGCACAGAGAACACAGTACCATTTCTTGTATTCCTGCCCCAAATGCATATGAGTCCTAATCTTTCAGAAGCATTACACAAAACCAAACTGAGGGACATTCTACAAAATGACTGGTCTGTACTCTTTAAAAATGTGGAGATCATGAAAGATAGAGACAGGCTGAATTACTGCTCCAGATTAAAGGAGACAAATGATATGTGAGATCCAAACGCAAAATGCTATCTGGGTTAGACCCTGGATCAGAAAAAAATATTTTCTTCACTGTAAAGGACATTAATGTGGCAATTGGCAACATTTAAATAGGCTTTCAGGTTGGCTAATAGTGTTGTGTCATTTTAACTTCCTGATTTTGTCCATTGTATATGGCTATGTTTTTTAGGAATCACACAATTAAGTATTTGGGGAATGGGGCATCATATCTACAACTTACTCTCAAACAATTCAAGAAGAAAATAATACATACATATATAATATATAAACACATATACTATATATACACACATAGAGAATGAAATTATAGATAGAATATTATATATATGATAAAACAAATGTGTTAAAATGTTTACATTTAGAAGACCAATGTGAACTCTTTGCCCTATTTTTGTAACTTTTCTAAAAGTCTGAAATTAACCCAAAATTAAAGGTTTTAAAAATTAACAAAAGAGATGTAATAACAACACCTTGAGTCTGTGGCCTCCCCTACGTCCACCTTCTGTCTATGCCAGAAGAAAACTGACTCTATGCCTATCATTCATAAGACCATCTCAGCCACTGTTCCATTTTCTGTGGTTGATATAACATATTACCACAAAGTTAGTGGCTTAAAACAACACAAATTTATTATATTATAGTTCTGCAGGTCAGAAGTCCAAAAGGACTCATACTGGGCTACAACCAAGGTGTCAGCAGAGCTGTAGCCTTCCTTTCTGGAGGCTCTAGAAGATAATCTGCTTCCTTGACTTTTCCAGCTTCTAGAGGCTGCCTTCATTCCTTGGTTCATAGCTCTTACCTCCATCTTCAAAACCAGCAGCATAGCATCTTCAAATCTTTCTCTGACTCCCTCTTCTGTCTTCTTCTTCCACTTCAAAGTACCCTTATGATTTAAAATGAGGCTTACCAGGATAATCCAGAATAATTTCCCTACATTAAAGTCAGCTGATTAACAACCTTAAATTCATCTACAATCTAAATTCTTCCTTGCCATGCAACAATATACTCACTGGTTCCAAAAATTAGGATGTAGACATTTTTTTAGGGGCCATTTTTATCTGCCTATCACAGCTATCCTCTACCAGAAATGCCTGGAAATTATGCCCTATCCTAAAACCCAGATCCCTAAATCGTAACTCCTTTAGAAACAGGTCCCTAGGTAATTGACATTGTTGTGGTGATCGCTCCAGATGTAACTTCCTCAACTCCCCCATCCCCAATAAACTTTACAGATTTTAGTTATTTCTGTTTTTGTTTGTTTGCTTGTCAGTTGTACAGTCTTCCTTTCTTTGACTGTCACCATTGTCTGACTGAGCCTATAACTTGGAAGGCTGATGCAGACAAAATAAATCTCGCCGATAAGAAAACACTTCCTAATGTCTAACTTAAATCACCTTTGTTGAAATGTAACCATAGTTCTTCCTGTCCTTGCTTTGGAAGTAACAGTAAGCAACAAGTCAATATCAACCTAATAAAAACCTTTTAATTTTGAGTCTATCTTTCTAAGGCAACACACACACACACACACACACACACACACACACACACACAGAGATAATAAATATGTCAACCAACCAGCCAATCCAGGATAAAGGCCAGTCAAGTTACTTCTTGAAGTGATGGAGTGATACAGTCAAGCCCTAAGATAAATAGCCACCCACAAACATGACCTATATGATACCTCCAGCTTTTCTCCCTTAGCCAACATAACCCTACTCAGTCCTTGCCTATTTCCTAAAGTGCTCAGAGTTTAGGTTACCCTCTCTTAGTTCTGTTTCCTTCCTAAATCTCCTATGTAAGTTCAGCTTGGACCTGGAGCTTTTTCCTTCTCCAACTGGCAACATCTTTTTCATCTTTCAAGACTTCTCACATGATCCTTTCTCCCCCAAGAACAATTAGCCATGCTCTTCTTTGTGCTCCCACTGGAGGCGCTGGGGGTTCACACCTCCAATATAACACTTAACTTGTGGAACTGAAATTCTCTACATTACCATCAGTTTTGAACTCAAGTCTTGTTTCTGGACTATGGATTCCAAGGAAGCAGTTATTGTTACATTTTATTGTTCATTAAATGAGTCCAGGATTTCTTCCTACCTTTCTGGCTATTCCTTCTTCTATTTTCAGGTTAATTCTCCTTTAACTAGAAGAATTCCAACTCAGTGCTAGAATCCTTCAATACTTGGTCCTTCGTCCTCTTCTCTTCTCAGTGTATATTCCTCCCCCTAGTTGACGGTTATCCACTCCCTTAGTTTCAATGACTACTTTTATGCAAATTACTCCCAAGGTGTATCCAGCCCAGAACTCTGCTCTGAGATTAAGTCCATGCATCCATCATCTCTTGAATGCCTTAAAAGCACCTCACACACATGCTCAAAACAGAAGTCAGGAACTTTCTCCCTGGTAATGAGCACTTTTGGTTACCTTCCCAGTACTCATTTCCCCCTCCTTACAGCAGTAATATCCTAATTTCCTTTAAGGACTTCACTGCTCCCACTGTTGACCAATCTGGTCTCCATGAGGCTGACCACACCCTCATCCCCAGTTCTAGGGATAGACAGTAATTAACCTAAACCAATCCACATATCCCATCCCTCCCATCACCCTGGGCAGCGTGTCTCTTGGACTGTGGGCATATAATCCAATCAGAGCAACGGAGTCACAGTGATGCCTTAGCTGAGGCTCCTCAAGAGCAAATCCCTCTTCCTGTATGGTGGTATGAGTATGTGGTCATCTTGCTTCTCTAAGTGGCCAAAGGTACCCAAGACACTGATCCCTGTCACACTGTTTGGCCCCTAGACAAGCCATTCCTAAAGCCAGTTTACCCTTTTTTTTTTTAATATGAGTCAACTAATTCTTTCTGTTTAAGCAAGTTTGTACTGAGTTTTCTATCACTCGGATCACATAGACTGCTATGATGAGACTTCTCTGGGAAGCCCCAGGGCAGACATTGTTCTGTTTTTGTTTTTTAATATGTAATACCTGTAGACAGCAACTGAATTCCCCCAGAGAATAGCTGACAAAGAGAGAGAAGTCATTAATGTACATAAGAAAGCTATATGGTGCACTAAGACAAGGATGCTATCTAAAACAAATGGGTAGAGGTTATTGACCACAAGAAGAATAAAATTCACTGGTATTTGAAAACAAACTCCCAGAATCACTCTGAGCTCTCCCTTTTAGCCAGTACTATCAATTATGATTATTAAGTGCCTGCTCGGCTGCTGTGCAGTAGAAGAGGCAGGGCGGTTTGATAGCTAGGCAACAGCCCAGAAACTCAAAGGGTAGGAATTGTGATTCTGGCTCCTCCATAAAAGTGATAAGTGGCCTTGGGTAAACTTCCCCTGCCTTGTCTCCTCCATCTGAAAAGTAGCATCACCAGAAAGTCTGCACCAGCAATGCAAAAAGTCTGCCTTTCTGCACTGAGGGAAGAAAAACAGAGTGAACAGTACACTGCAATCGTAGAAAAGTGAGCTTATGGGGCCTAAGAAGTGAGGAACTCATCACGGGACCAACCTCTCAACTGAAATCACCACTTTATTACAATCACACTTTATTACATTTGAGCCTGAGTAATCTGTGCCTCAGTTTATCCATCTGGAATGATTCACAGATAACGGTCAGGTCCTGAGTTAAAATACTAATTAAAATATGTGATCTTTATTTTTACAGGATCTAGGGGAAAACTTGGGTGGAAGAATCTCCCCCCACTAAGTACCTTTGGAATTCCTCAAGTACCTCTAACCTGTAAGCACCTCAAAAGAAAGGTCACAGCTGCCTGATTCACCACACAAACCCCAGTACCTGGCCCAGTGTCTAGTACACAGTTAGTGCTCATTGTGTTTAATGAATGAGTACATTAATTATTTAAATAATATCACCTCTTTAAATGGGGAAAAGACAATATATAACCTCAAGTGAAGCATAACTAGTCTTGAAGGAAAAATGTCCACTGAACAACTCTGGAGGAAGTAACCTTGATCTATACTCTAGGGCAAAGTTGAGTCCATGCCAGGTCATGAATAGCCATGAAACAAGATTACACTTTGACTAATTCTCTTTTATTTATTTTTACTATTATTTAGAGTAGACCCAAATAATACAGTTACAGCTCAACAGCATTCCTTTTTCCAAATATAACTGTCATTTCTGTAGAGCAAGTTTATATATTATCAAAATTAAGTTTCAAAATGAGCTACAGCATCTGAAAAAAGGGGATAATATTTCACAGAAACTAATTGGAAACTTGTTTTGAAATAAAATAGTTATTATTTCCATCATGGAGAGATGAAAGTACAGAGATTTCCTTTTATCTCACCAGCCTAGTATCTTACATTATTTATTCACACTAAAATTAAAACCTGGCCAAATCCTACTGAGGCACTGCATATCAGTTAGAGATTATTCTTCTGGAAATGAACTTTTGTTCGCAAATTTCATTATGCAGTTACAAATGACTATTATTAAAATGTAACATATAAAACTAAATTGTGTTTTTTTCCTGGCCATGCACAAGGTTCAATTTCCTATGCAGTATTATTCTTTTCTTCTGGACTTAGTGGCATGCTGTCCCTCTGCCCATTGCCTCAGCATCCAGAGAATCTCACAACACCCACTCCACTCGCCTGGAGCCCCCACCAATGCCACTTTTTATTCCTCTATCCCTTGCATCCCAACGAACAGACACCAAAGGACATTCTCCACCTGGAGACCTTGCCAAGGCCCATTTTTATTTTTTCTGCAGACTCAAACCTCAGGCAAAGTGACCACCTACAAAAAGTACCTGAAGCATGATATTGACCCACTTGCAGCTTTCTGAGTGCCTAACTCTGAAGCTCTTTCTTGCCCATCCCCCGGGCCTTGCCACTTCCTACTCATTTTGCCTGGAATGCTCTTCCTTGATCACCTAATTCTGACTTGCCTTTTGGTCTCAGCTTAGAAGGAACTTTCTCCAGAAAGATTTTCCTGATCTACCTCCCAGCTACTGGATCAGGTACAGCCTCTGTGTTGCCATGGCACCCTGTACCACGTGGCACTTGCAACTTCTTAATTGACCCTACCTCTCACCAGATTGTAAGCTCCAAGACAGCAATAGTTAGGTCATGTTGCCTCACCATGTTTTTACCAGTTTCCGGCACGGTGACGGGCATATAGCAATTGATCAATAAATAGTGCGTGAATTTTGGATTTAGATTCAACTCTGGTATCTGGCCTCTAGGAAAACCAATCTCCCATTTGAATTCCAAAGAATGCTGACTATCTTTGGGCTTTCCTGCAATTAACTTTGTGGTTCACTGGAGTTCTCCTTGGTTCTCCACCTTGAGAACTCTAATTTTTCCTCTGCTCGTTTCCTTCCACTCCTGGAAGGTCCTGTATAGCACTTCTAGGGTTTGCTCTTCTGGTCAATCTGTTTGAATTGTGCTCATCAACTAGTTTTCAAAACTGGTCCTACTTCTTGGCTTCTTCACATCCATCCCATTTCCTGTACATCCAGGCTATCTTTTGCCTTATTTCCACTCTCTAGTCTACTCTTTAAATCTCTCTAGCTCAATAAGGATGAAGCTTGGTATGAACTTGTTAAGAGAGATTAAAAATGCATCTAGGCACTGCATGGATCTTTGTACAGACAACAATTTTAAGAAACTTCCAATCTTAGTTTTTGTGCATTTATACGACCTCGGCCCTTCATTCTGGTCAAACTTTACCTTTCCCCTGGGACACTGACACTCCACTACCTCCTATTCTAAAAAAAAAGCCTCCCACCCCAGCTCTGAAAGTCATTTTCCAATAAGCTCAATATAGCTTTTCCCTCTGCCTAGGTGCTGGCAATAGCTCCTTATTCATCACAGGTTTCTAGGTTTACTTGTTTGTCTGTTTGACCCTGATGAAAGGTAGAAATAAGGGCAGGTTTTCCCAGGGAAAAGCCAATCAGGTTATTTTTGCACAAGCTGCTTAAAGACAGTCTTGGTTCATATCTTGGTTACATTTGAAGAAAGGAGAGAATGAATATTGCTTATCTTCAGTCTTATTGTTTGCATCATTGGAGGTAAGAGAGGATCAATAAATAATATCAAGTTCTCAAGTTAAGAATATATTGAGACTTTCTGTTTGAATAAAAAAAGAATATATTGAGAAACAAGACAAGGAAGACAGACAAATAGAGATCAAAACATCAGCTTTATTATTATTACTGATAAAACTGATTTGAGAATTTGGCTTGATGTTTGGGCACAAATGGACTTGCTAACACTACTTCTCGACTAGGCAGATTTACCCACCAATCACAGGCATCGCTACACTACTGTAGAACCCTCCCCACCCAGGCAGGAGCTGCTTCTGTAAGTTTCTAACATGTGTCAGTACCCTGTAGAATGGAGACCTCCAAGAAAGAAAGGTCTGAGTTAAGTAAGTTTAGTTCTTTCTCCTATCACAAAATGCCAGGAATGTTATGATTGTTATGACAAAGGAAATCCATCCGTCATGAAAACATAAAGGCAGAGGAATGGAGAGTCCCTTGCATACAGCAACCACTCAAATCTATCAAAGCTTCCACCAAAGTCCTTAGTATTGTCCCAAGATCTGATAGCTCTGGATTCCCTTGGTGATTGCAAGTTTACCTTTTCATATTGTTATGAAACAATATTTTAGGATTCCCATGAGGTGTTGTGGATCTGTTTGGCTTCATATGAGACTAAGATAAGTTTTCCTTTAGCATTCAAACTAAGCCAGAAGGCTTGGAAATGGGTGTACTGGTTACTTGAATTCCCTGATGAGGAAGAAAGTCCTTTTTTTAAAATTTCAAACCAGATTCAAATGACAGTCTAAAAAAATTCATCCATTTATTTTGCTGCTGCCATAAGCACACTAAATGTAATTTAATCTTTCTTTGATGATTCATGGTCTTTGAGAGCCTCACATCATCATTAATCCTATGAATTCTCACTGTTTGGTACTGGATACACAGAAACACAAGATACACAAATTGGATTGAATGGGCAAACTGTGGCTGACCAGGAAGCTCTCGGATGAGGTCAGACTCTTTAAATATATTTGAAAGATCACAAGAATGCATTAGAAATGATTATGGTGGTGCTGGTTGTGATAAGCACTTACTATGTACCAAACACTATTCTAAGCACTTTATGTGTATTAAATCATTGACTCTGAAGTCCTAGGAGGTAAGCATTATTACCTCCATTTTACAGGAGTGGTAAATCAGGTTCGGAGAGGTTAACTAACCTGCCCATGGTCTCACTGCTACAGGAAGTGGAACAGCCAGGATCTGCCCTTGGACTGTGTGGTTCCAGAGCCTTCGCTCATAACTAAATGCTAAAACAAGAGAAAATGTGCATAGGAGTGTTGAACTGAAAGAACAAGATAGGAGAGTTAATCCCTCAATGCACTGTAGTGAATATGTTTATGTGAAATATGCTTAAGCCTTTCATCCACAAACTCAGAAACACACACACACACCCTTATCAGCTACAATCAAAGTAAAAAGGATGAATCTAAAAATCACACTCACTGCTTGGGGCACATGATACAACATTAACAAACAACAAAGAGAAAGTCATATATCTCAACTTCTGTTGTATTTCCATCTTCTTTATCAAGGAGAATGATCTTTAAACTCAGGAGGGTTGAATAAATGTAGTTTAGAAGGAATTGAAGTATGAGATAAGTAAGATGATAGCAAGAGACCATCTTGCTGTTTTAAATGAGTTCAAGCCTCCAGGCCTAAACAAATTACATCCCAGAGTATGGAGAGACTTTGCAGATGTAATCTAAGCGTCACTGTCAGTAATCTTTACGGGATCATAGAGACTAGAAAAGGTACCAGGGCAATGGAGCTAGAAAAACAGTATTCCAATTTTTCAACATGAGAAGAACGGTGTATTCCGTGATGTACATATCCACAAGCTTGACTCGGAAACTCGGTAATACTCTAAAATGTTTATATAGACAATTTGTGAGCCTTTAGAAAAGGAAGTGGTAATCACTAGCATTCAGGACGAATTCACTGGGGAAAAGTAATAAAGATCCTGCATTCCTCCTCTTTATAGGTTTAAGGACTGGTGAAAGTGGGGATGCCATCTACACCATAAGAGATGTGAGAGCTACCTGGCTGAGGCTCCTATAACTCTTTGGGTTACCAGGGTTGACTCAGATGATCTGGCTGGCTGATGGGGTCCCCTTTGCTTTACATTCCATGAAGTCGTGCATCTTCTCAGAGAGAAACACCAGAGAGAGAAAAACCTTCATATGAACAAGGGAATACAAATCCTGTGCCTTCCCAAAACCCCCAAACAAGCTCAGATCCATCTGTGGTTTATATCAATTAGGGCAAGCATATTTACAAAGTCTCTTAATACTCTTGGCATCTGATGGGTAAGTAAGACACTGTTTCTAAGAAAATAAATGTCTGGTTGACCATTCATACCAAAAATGCTTGAATTTATAAATCAGTGTCCTTCTGACTAGAGCCTTTCCCTTCAGAGAGTTGCATAGCTCTCATCCTCCCTCCACCAGGACTCTCCCCAATGTCTCCTCCTTAGAGAGGTCTTCTCTAATCATCTAAGATGATTGCCCCCTATCATACTCTGAGTACCTTGTTTTATTTGTCTACATAGTTCTTGCCATTAGCTAATGTCACATTATGCATTCTAGCTCTTACTACCATCTGACATTGTATTATGTACACTCTGAGATGTGTGTGTGTATGTATGTATGTATATATTTATGTATGTATGTATGTATGTATGTCTCCTCCTTTTGCAGAGCCAACAAATTCTATGTGAATGATGTCCCTACGTTATATGGTAGCCCTGCCCTTTTGAATGTCAGCTCCATGTCTTGGATTTTGCTGTCTTTTTTTTTTTTACCACTATACCCCTAATCACTAGAATAGTACTGAAGTATAGCTGTGCTCAATAAATATTTATTTCTCAATAATATTTGTCTAATTAACGGATGTCAACCTAGAGAATGGTTTCTAGAGGCTCTACAGCTCTGTTCTTAGCCCTATCCAACATATTAAATTTGACTCAGATAAGGAGAAAGAAAATAAGAGAATTGATTCTGAGTCCATGTCACAAAAACATTTATTATTATTATTATTACCAAAACCATCACCTACTCAGCAACAGGTACTTACATTATTGTGAACGTTCACAACAAACCTAAAAGGTAGAAATTGTTATCACCTTCATTTTGATATGAGGAAACTGGGCTTGGGGAGTTTCAATAACATGTCAACATTAGACAGCAGGTACAGGAAGCTAGGATTAAAAACCAAGATTGTCTCACTGCAAAGTGCATGCTTTTTTTTACAATACTATGATAACACTTACAAAAACATGGAAAAACCTACTTAAATGTGCAGCTGACAGGAAAGCCAGTACATTAGATGAAGAATCAAGATTTTACAAGAGTTTGACAGATTTGAATGGCAGGTCAGAATTCCAAAAACATATATATTAGGTATAAAGGTAAAGACCCATATGCCAATTTTAAGAGTCAAATGCAGGTACATGGTGCGGAAAGGAAGAGATGGGGGAAATACTCATTTATTTGAAACAGACCAAGAGGCATCAATTGACCACAAGCTTAATATAAAACAACATTAAGATGTGGCTGTCAAATGAACTAAAATGATATTAAACTGTATTATTCAAGACTTTTTAAAGGGAGGGGGGAGGCAGTTCTATTCTGCAGAAACTAGACTAGGAAAACCACAGCCAAAGTAGAGTGTTAAGGCCACTAGAATGGTGAAAATATTGTTATGAACATAAGGCTTGGTGAAGCTTGGCCTGGAAGAGAAAAGACTCACAGGGATAAAATAACCATCTGCCTATCTGAAAAGGACCATCATGACAAACAAAAGGACATCCTCTGTTGATCCAGATGAAACAGGTTTGACTAAAGATACAAAGCTTACTAATAATTAGATGCCTTCTCCCCAGTCTATCAGGGTAGATATTCAAGCAGAGGCTACACGACAACCTGGCCCAGATACTTTAGTATCTCCCCAACGAGGTACGAAATTTAGTTGATTTTGTGTATTTTTGTTCAATCACCTCCTTCTACATATAGTGACATTATTTTCTGAACCCCAAACCAAGACCTGTGGTTCTAAACAGACTTTTATGTTGCTTCTAGGTTCGAAAGACAGTCCAGCAGATACAGTGCTATTAGCTACCAGAATACTGAGTTTCTGGGAGATGTCAATGATTGAAATAATGGGGAAAATATTTGAAATTAGGACTTTCCTGGAAAAGGGAATTTGTAAAATCATTCTAGGGTAGGCATTTTTCTCTCCTTGAGTACTCATCTTTTACCCAAATAGGCAGAAACTTTTGGTTGGTGTTCACTCGGTTCTTTCCTAGTACAGCACGTTTTCTTGAACTATGGCCCCTTCTTACAAAAGCTTAGAACGAAAATATAACTACTACAATTCATTCATATTTAGAAAATCAAGCAGCCCTCAGAAAAGCTTCTTGGAGCATAGTAAAACTCCAAGGCTCTCCTACAGAAGCTATGCCAACACTTCCCTCATGGTATCACTTCCACCTTTGTGGGGATACTCTAGCCTGTGCAGCTAATCAAGCTCCCAAACTATCCTGGTTCCTCCAGCCTCCAGACCAGAGTGCCTCCCAACCAACTCCCCACCATGGGATTCTTGTTTCAGAGTCGGGTGGGGCAAAAGAACCCCCACCCCCACCCTTGGCCAAATCTGGGCTCTCTCTCCTTCTGGAATTACAGTTCCAGAACTGTTCCCTACTAGACACAATGTTCTTTTCAATAGACTACTTTGTTTCACACTGACAGTCATTTTTCACCCTGCATGGCAGAATTTCAAAGCCAAGAATCCTGTATTACACAGTAAACAATCAAAATGAGACTCAAAATTGCCTTTTTTTTTGACATCTTTATTGGAGTATAATTGCTTCACCATGTTGTGTTGGTTTCTGCTTTATAACAAAGTGAATCAACTATACGTATACATATACCCCCATATCTCCTCCCTCTTGCAGCTCCCTCCCACCCTCCCTATCCCAACCCTCTAGGTGGTCACAAAGCACAGAGCTGATCTCCTTGTGCTATGCGGCTGCTTCCCACTAGCTATCTGTTTTACATTTGGTAGTGTATATATCTCCATGCCACTCTCACATCTCGCCCCAGCTTACCCTTCCCCCTCCCCGTGTCCTCAAGTCCATTCTCTACATCTGCATCTTTAGTCCGGTCCTGCCCCTAGGTTCTTCAGAACTTTTGTTTTTTTTAAGATTCCATATATATGGATTTTTTTAATAAGATTCCATACAGTATTTGTTTTTCTCTTTCTGACTTACTTCACTCTGTATGACAGTCTCTAGGTCCATTCACCTCACTACAGATAACTCAATTTCATTTCTTTTTATGGCTGAGTAATATTCCATTGTATATATGTGCCACATCTTTATCCATTCATCTGTCGATGGACACTTAGGTTGCTTCCATGTCCTGGCTATTGTAAATAGAGCTGCAATGAACACTGTGGTACATGACTCTTTTCGAATTATGGTTTTCTCAGGGTATATACCCAGTAGTGGGTTTGCTGGGTTATATGGTAGTTCTATTTTTCGTTTTTTAAGGAACCTCCATACTGTTCTCCATAGTGGCTGTATCAATTTACATTCCCACCAACAGTGAAAACGGCCTTTTCTGATTTTGATATATTAATCAACTCTTCATGAAAGCTTCTAAACATTTTCAATTACATCAAAAACAGGGTGACAACATTTTCCAACTTCAAAAAAAAACAGGCTTAGTTAAAGGTTTGTTTTCTATTCCACGGATACTCTATATTACATATTTGCAACTGTTTCTGTTTTAGGACAGATTGATTAATAGCATCAGTTCTAAAATCCCAGCATGTCAGCAGGGGGAAAAGAAGTATTTCCATCTGTGATCTTTATTAACCAAGGCAGATACATCTATTCTGGTGTGTTTGTTTCTTCCTTCAGCTGTAGCTTTGGGTACCTGCATCTCTCTGAGACTATAGGCTTCATTGTTGCCATTAAATGCCAATTGTTGGTCAGTTGTGCACTCTCACAGATAGTAGGCAAATAATGGGTCAAATGAGCCCAGGGGAAAGAGCAGTCTTGATACCCCAAAGATCCAGCCTCCCTCCTGCACTTTACGTCTTACTTGACTGGGCAAGAAAACTGGCATTTGAACTAACAATGAAAAGATCCTGAAAAACAAAACAGGAAGTAAGGTATAGTCAACAGGGATGTATATAGGACAATTATATACTTAATAGATTAGCAGCTAAAGTGCTTAAATTATATAAATCTATTACTTTAAGAAGTGGAAATCACAGGCAGAATGCTACTAAGACTACTGAAATGTTTACACATTCTTCCCTAAATGTATTCCTTAAAAAAAGAGCTTAAGGCTGCTCCTGCTGTTAATTGCTAAAGTTTTTTGGTAACCTCTAAAGGACTATCTTATCTACTAGTTAAAACTGGCAAGTTATAAGGATTTACTGAATCCCTGCAGTTTGCAGTGTATCATGTGCAAGATACAAAAGAATTCGAATACAGAAGATTTGTTCACAAAAAGGCTTACATTATAGGATAGAAACTGGACAAAAACACTTGCAAAACATGTAAGAATACTCTGAAATGTGGAAATGAATGTGATCTATTATATAATTAGATGGGGCTTTATGTGACCCTACATTGGAATTTCACCTCCCTTAATTGAAATGAAACACAGAACTTAAAAGCTTTTAGCATTTGAAAAAGTTTCTCCCAGAGGACAGAGGGGCTAACAAGTGATCACTCCTCTGCCCTGTGATTTTTCACACACACACACACAGTTTTCTTGGCACTCCTTAATACAAATGAGACACACTAAAATTTTCAAAAAGACTTTACTATTTCACTTTGTGTAAGATGCATAAAAAGCAGTCAAGCTTATGGAGTCCATCATAATAGCTACATAAACCCCTTGGTCCCAACAAATATTCACATTCTTATTCCCCAAAGGAGCTAGTGATTCAACACTAATCTGAGGCTGTGGGCCTCATGGACGCCATTAAAGACAGAATTTTTACAGCCTGTCCTAATATTCTCCCAGATTATGGAAACCTCTCATCTCCAGCATAAGCTGTACTTTAATTCTTTATATCAAGATGAGGTGGAAATTTCAGGATGCCAGAAGATTGAGACTCACATGATTTTTATTTCCTATCAAATGAAATGCCAAATAATATCTCAATATTACTCATAGTACTTCCAGAAGTCTGCCTGAAAGTGAAAGAATTTTAATCATCCAAAGCTGGTATTGCTCAATTAGGGAGTGAAGCAGAAAATGAAAAGACATTTCACCCCTACAGGTGAGCTTCTATAGGGACTGAATTGGAGGAAGTTTTCCCAGAAAGTAGACAGAATCCTGAAAAAGGTTTTGACTTGTCTATGGACAGAAATCGAAAACCCACAGTGACATCCTTCACACCTTTGTTTTGCCTTATATGGAACAGGAAAGAACAGTTTCTTCCCAGTCTCTCTCTACAGACATACCTACTAAAAGTGCTGGCAAGCAGGTGTTCTCAATTAACAGGATTTAAGCAGGTATTTCTTAAGCTTTATGCAGATATTTCTTTTCTTCCTCCTCATTCTAAATATACAGCAGCCTTTCTACCAGAAAGGGGAATAGCGGTGTTGTTCTTTGATTAAGAAGAGTGATCATAATCTATTAGTCTACTGAACACCAAGAAAAGAAGAAATCACTATACTGCAATGCCAAGGGCCCGGGTCCCACGTGAGTACTTTCCTAAGGGTCTCTCTGAACAGGCCCCATCTGTGCAGCTCGCTCACAGTTTACTTTGCCTAGATGACTGATAAAATACCTAAGGGTACACTGTCACCCTTAACTGAGACCCCCATCCTCTAAATTCGTGGTCTGGTTGCTAATGACAAATCTCTTCATGGAACCTCCTTAAAAGAAAGGTTACTCCCCCTTTACTATGAAACGGGGATACTACTCGGTCAGTAACTATACACAGTAAGAATGTGTAAAGAGATAGTAGCCAAAACGGAGTGTCTTATTCAGGAGTGAAATTAATTAAGGAAGATTTCCTAAAGGTGGTAAGGCCTCCTTATAGAGTTGATCATTATCAAACTGTATTTATTTTATAAGGCTCCTATAAATTGTAACCCTGGTGATTTACATGAATGAATTAACATCTATGTCTAGTAATCATCCAACAGAAAAATTAAATATATCTGAAATATATGTCAAGTTAATTTTTTGTTTCATTTATCACAACATGAATCCCAATTCACATATGTTCAGTCTTCTTAATCTACAGCTGCTAGTGCATGATTCTGTCCTCATGACTTTAAAAAAAAAGGAGGAAAGTTAATTTTAAGACACCTAAGACACATTTTTAAGACCTAAGACACATTTTAAGGCACATTTCCGTTAGGAAAACACTATGTCAATTCAAAGGCGATGGCTGTGCTAATGTAACAAAAGATCTATAGCATTCCTTATACTGTCTGAAGTAATCCTCCATTCAGGTTGGTCCCAGAATGATGGCATCCAAAGAACTTAAGAGAGGAAACGAAATTGCAGCAAAATGGGACCCTATGAGTATAATAATTTTATAATTTAATATTTACATAATTGTACCTAAAACATTAACTCAAGGTATAAAGAAAGATAACTGGTTAATACAAGTTTAAATACTTACAGTTATCAAGACAGTGGTCATTGGCAAGTGAAACCACAAGAGAACAGGCCCATGCTATGCCTGGTCCTGCTGAGCAATTTTCAGACTTCAGCTCATTCTGGCAACTATGATTAAAGAATACACAGAAACCAGAATTATAATTACATGACTTTACATTGTATCAATTAGCATGTTTCCATTGAAAATAGTAAAAGGCTGAGTAAAATTGGCTTAAACAATGACTTTTACTATATCACAAAACAGGACGTCCAGAGGTAGAATAGCTCCAGTGAGTTTACTGAGTAATTCAACAACATCAAGAAGGACCCAGGAGGGCGGAGCTTCAAGATGGCAGAAGAGTAAGACGTGGAGATCACCTTCCTCCCCACAAATACATCAGAAAAACATATACATGTGGAACAACTCCTACAGAATACCTACTGAACACTGGCAGAAGACCTCAGACCTCCCAAAAGGCAAGAAACTCACCCACGTACCTGGGTAGGGCAAAAGAAAAAAGAAAAAACAGAGACAAAAGAATAGGGACGGTACCTACACCAGTGGGAGGGAGTTGTGAAGGAGGAAAGGTTTCCACACACTAGGAAGCCCCTTCGCGGGCGGAGACTGTGGGTGGCGGAGGGGGGAGCGTCGGAACCACGGAGGAGAGCGCAGCAACAGGGTACGGAGAGCAAAGCGGAGAGATCCCCGCACAGAGGATCGGTGCCGACCAGCATTCACCAGCCCGAGAGGCTTGTCTGCTCACCCGCCGGGGCGGGCGGGGACTGGGAGCTGAGGCTCGGGCTTCAGAGGTCAGATCCCAGGCAGAGGACGGGGGTTGGCTGCGTGAACACAGCCTGAAGGGGATAGAGGTCACAGCTACCGGGAGGGAGTCCGGGAAAAAGTCTGGAGCTGCCGAAGAGGCAAGAGACTCTTTCTTTCTTGCCTCTTTGTTTCCTAGTGCTCGAGGAGATGGGAGTTTAAGAGCGCCACTTAAAGGAGCTCCAGAGATGGGCGCTACCCGAGGTTATCGGCGAGGACACCAGAGATGGGCATGAGATGCTAAGGCTGCTGCTGCCGCCACCAAGAAGCCTGTCTGCAAGCACAGGTCAGTATCCACACCTCCCCTCCCGGGACCCTGTGCAGCCCACCACTGCCAGGGTCCCGTAATCCAGGGACAACTTCCCCGGGAGAACACACGGTGCACCTCAGGCTGGTGCAAAGTCACGCCAGTCTCTGCCGCTGCAGGCTCGCCCCAAACTCTGTACCCCTCCCTCCCCCCGGCCTGAGTGAGCCGGAGCCCCCTAATCAGCTGCTCCTTTAACCCCATCCTGTCTGAGCGAAGAACAGACACCCTTAGGTGACCTACACGCAGAGGACGGGCCAAATCCAAAGCTGAACCCCAGCAGCTGTGCGAACAAAGAAGAGAAAGGGAAATCTCTCCCAGCAGCCTCAGAAGCAGCGGATTAAATCTCCACAGTCAACGTGATGTACCCTGCATCTGTGGAATACCTGAATAGAAAACGAATCATCCCAAATTGAGGAGGTGGACTTTGGGCGAAATAAGTTTTTTTTTCCCTTTTTCTCTTTTTGTGAGTGTGTATGTGTATGCTTCTGTGTGTGATTTTCTCTGTATAGCTTTGCTTTTACCATTTGTCCTAGGGTTCTGTTGGGGTTTTTTGTTTGTTTTTTTTTTAGTGTAGTTTTTAGCATTTGTTATCATTGGTGGATTTGTTTTTTGGTTTGGTTGCTCTCTTCTTTCTCTCCTTTATTTTTCTTTTTTTTACTTTAAAAAGTTTTTTTAATAATTATTTTTTACTTTAATAACTTTATTTTATTTTACTTTATTTTATTTTATCTTCTTTCTTTCTTTCTTTTTTTTCTCCCTTTTATTCTGAGCCGTGTGGATGACAGGCTCTTGGTGCTCCAGCCAGGCGTCAGGGCTGTGCCTCTGAGGTGGGAGAGCCAAGTTCAGGACACTGGTCCACAAGAGACCTCCCAGCTCCAGGTAATATCAAACAGCGAAAATCTCCCAGAGATCTCCATCTCAACACCAGCACCCAGCTTCACTCAACGACCAGCAAGCTACAGTGCAGGACACCCTATGACAAACAACTAGCAAGACAGGAACACAACCCCATCCATTAGCAGAGAGGCTGCCTAAAATCATGATTAGGCCACAAACACCACAAAACACACCACCAGATGTGCACCTGCCCACCAGAAAGACAAGATCCAGCCTCATCCACCAGAACACAGGCACTAGTCCCCTCCACCAGGAAGCCTACACAACCCACTGAACAAACCTTAGCCACTGGGGACAGACACCAAAAACAAAGAGAACTACGAACCTGCACCTGCGAAAAGAAGACCCCAAACACAGTTAGTTAAGCAAAATGAGAAGACAGAGAAACACACAGCAGATGAAGGAGCAAGGCAAAAACCCACCAGACCTAACAAATGAAGAGGAAATAGGCAGTCTACCTGAAAAAGAATTCAGAATAATGATAGTAAACATGATCAAAAATCTTGGAAATAGAACGAAGAAACAACAAAAAACGTTTAAAAAGGACCTAGAAGAACTAAAGAGCAAATAAAAAGTGATGAACAACACAATAAATGAAACTAAAAATTCTCTAGAGTGGATCAATAGCAGAATAACTGAGGCAGAAGAACGGATAAGTGACCTGGAAGATAAAATAGTGGAAATAACTACTGCAGAGCAGAATAAAGAAAAAAGAATGAAAAGAATTGAGGACAGTGTCAGAGACCTCTGGAACAACATTAAACACACCAACATTCGAATTATAGGGGACCAGAGGAAGAAGAGGAAAAGAAAGGGACTGAGAAAATATTTCAAGAGATTATAGTTGAAAAATTCCCTAACATGGAAAAGGAAATAGTTAATCAAGTCTAGGAAGCACAGAGAGTGCCATACAGGATAAATCCAAGGACAAACACGCCAAGACACATATTAATCAAAATATCAAAAATTAAATACAAAGAAAAAATATTAAAAGCAGCAAGGGAAAAACAACAAATAGCACACAAGGGAATCCCCATAAGATTAACAGCTGATCTTTCAACAGAAACTCTGCAAGCCAGAAGGGAGTGGCAGGACATATTTAAAGTGATGAAACAGAAAAAGCTACAACCAAGATTACTCTACCCAGCAAGGATCTCATTCAGATTCTACGGAGAAATTAAAACACTTAGAGACAAGCTAAGAGAATTCAGCACCACCAAACCAGCTTTACAACAAATGCGAAAGGAACTTCTCTAGGCAGGAAACACAAGAGAAGGAAAAGACCTATAATGACAAACCCCAAACAATTAAGAAAATGGTAATAGAAACATACATATCGATAATTACCTTAAATGTAAATGGACTAAATGCTCCAACCAAAAGACATAGACTGCCTGAATGGATACAAAAACAAGACCTGTATATATGCTGTCTACAAGAGACCCACTTCAGACCTAGGGACACATACACACTGAAAGTGAGGGGATGGAAAAAGATATTCCATGTGAATGGAAATCAAAAGAGAGCTGGAGTAGCCGTTCTCATATCAGACAAAACAGACATTAAAATAAAGACTATTACAAGAGACAAAGAAGGACACTACATAATGATCAAGGGATCAATCCAAGAAGAAGATAAAACAATTGTAAATATTTATGCACCCAACATAGGAGCACCTCAATACATAAGGCAAATGCTAACAGCCATAAAAGGGGAAATGGACAGTAACACAATCATAGGAGGGGACTTTAACATCCCACTTTCACCAGTGGACAAATCATCCAAAATGAAAATAAATAAGGAAACACAAGCTTTAAATGAAACATTAAACAAGATGGACTTAATTGATATTTATAGGACATTCCATCCAAAAACAACAGAATACACATTCTTCTCAAGTGCTCATGGAACATTCTCCAGGATAGATCACACCTTGGGTCACAAATCAAGCCTTGGTAAATTTAAGAAAACTGAAATCATATCAAGTATCTCTTAAAAACACAACACTATGAGACTAGGTATCAATTACAGGAAAAGAATCTGTAAAAAATACAAACACATGGAGGCTAAACAATACATTACTTAATAGCCAAGAGATCACTGAAGAAATCACACAGGAAATCAAAAAATACCTAGAAACAAATGACAATGAAAACACGATGACCCAAAACCTATGGGATGCAGCAAAAGCAATTCTAAGAGGGAAGTTTACAGCAATAAAATCCTACCTTAAGAAACAAGAAACATCTCAAACAAACAACCTAACCTTACACCTAAAGCAGTTAGAGAAAGAAGAACAAAAAACCCCCAAAGTTAGCAGAAGGAAAAAAAATCATAAAGATCAGATCACAAATAAATGAAAAAGAAATGAAGGAAACAATAGCAACGATCAATAAAACTAAAAGCTGGTTCTTTGAGAAGATAAACAAAATTGATAAACCATTAGCCAGACTCATCAAGAAAAAAAGGGAGAAGACTCAAATCAATAGAATTAGAAATGAAAAAGGAGAAGGAACAACTGACACTGCAGAAATGCAAAGGATCATGAGAGATTACTAAAAGCAACTCTATGCCAATAAAATGGACAACCTGGAAGAAATGGACAAATTCTTAGAAATGCACAACCTTCCGAGACTGAACCAGGAAGAAATAGAAAATATGAACAGTCCAATCACAAGCACTGAAGTTGAAACTGTGATTAAAAATCTTCCAACAAACAAAAGCCCAGGACCAGATGGATTCACAGGCGAATTCTATCAAACATTTAGAGAAGACCTAACACCTATCCTTCTCAAACTCTTCCACAATATAGCAGAGGGAGGAACACTCCCAAACTCATTCTATGAGGCCACCATCACCCTGATAACAAAACCAAAAATGTCACAAAGAAAGAAAACTACAGGCCAATATCTCTGATGAACATAGATGCAAAAATCCTCAACAAAATACTAGCAAACAGAATCCAACAGCACATTAAAAGGATCATCCACCATGATCAAATGGGGTTTATCCCAGGAATGCAAGGATTCTTCAATCAATGTGATACACCATATTAACAAATTGAAGGAGAAAAACCATATAATCATCTCAATAGATGCCGAGAAAGCTTTTGACAAAATTCAACACCCATTTATGATAAAAACCCTCCAGAAAGTAGGCATAGAGGGAACTTTCCGCAACATAATAAAGGCCATATATGACAAACCCACAGCCAACATCGTCCTAAATGGTGAAAAACTGAAACCATTTCCAGTAAGCTCAGGAAGAAGACAAGGTTGCCCACTCTCACCACTATTATTCAACATAGTTTTGGAAGTTTTAGCCTCAGCAATCAGAGAAGAAAAAGAAATAAAAGGAATCCATTTGGAAAAGAAGAAGTAAAGCTGTCACTGTTTGCAGATGATATGATACTAGACATAGAGAATCCTAAAGATGCCACCAGAAAACTATTAGAGCTAATCAATGAATTTGGTAAAGTTGCAGGATATAAAATTAATGCACAGAAATCTCTTGCATTCCTATACACTAATGATGAAAAATCTGAAAGAGAAATTAAGGAAACACTCCCATTTACCACTGTAACAAAAAGAATAAAATACCTAGGAATAAACCTATCTAGAGAAACAAAAGACCTGTATGCAGAAAACGATAAGACACTGATGAAAGAAATTAAAGATGATACCAACAGATGGGGACATATACCATGTTCTTGGATTGGAAGAATCAATATTGTAAAAATGACTACACTACCCAAAGCAATCTACAGATTCAATGCAATCCCTATCAAATTACCAATACCATTTTTTACAGAACTAGAACAAAAACTCTTAAAATTTGTATGGAATCACAAAAGACCCCAAATAGCCAAAGCAGTCTTGAGGGGGAAAAATCAGACTCCCTGACTTCAGACTATATTACAAAGCTACAGTAATCAAGACAATATGGTACTGGTACAAAAAGAGAAATATAGATCAATGGAACAGGATAGAAAGCCCAGAGATAAACCCATGCACCTATGGTCAACTAATCTATGACAAAGGAGGCAAGGATATACAATGGAGAAAAGACAGTCTCTTCAATAAGTGGTGCTAGGAAAACTGGACAGCTACATGTAAAAGAATGAAATTAGAACACTCCCTAACACCATACACAAAAATAAACTCAAAATGGGTTAGAGACCTAAATGTAAGTCAGGACACTCTAAAACTCTTAGAGGAAAACATAGGAAGAACACTCTTTGACATAAATCACAGCCAGATCTTTTTTGATCCACCTCCTAGAGTAATGGAAATAAAAACAAAATAAACAAATGGGACCTAATGACACTTAAAAGCTTTTGTAAAGCAAAGGAAACTACAAACAAGATGAAAAGACAACCCTCAGAATGGAAGAAAATATTTGGAAACGAATCAACGGACAAAGGATTAATCTCCAAAATATATAAACAGCTCATGCAGCTCAATATTAAAAAAACAAACAACCCAATCAAAAAATCGGCAGAAACCTAAGTAGACATTTCTCCAAAGAATACATATAGATGGCCAAGAAGCACATGAAAAGCTGCTCAACATCACTAATTATTAGAGCAATGCAAATCAAAACTACAATGAGGAATCACCTCACACCAGTTCAAATGGGCATCATCAGAAAATCTACAAACAACAAATGCTGGAGAGGGTGTGGAGTTAAGGGAACGCTCTTGCACTGTTGGTGGGAATGTAAATTGATACAGCCACTATGGAGAACAGTATGGAGGTTCCTTAAAAAACTAAAAGTAGAATTACCATATGACCCAGCAATCCCACTACTGTGTGTATACCCAGAGAAAACCATAATTCAAAAAGACACATGCACTCCAATGTTCACTGCAGCATTATTTACAATAGGCAGGTTATGGAAGCAATCTAAATGCCCATCAACAGATAAATGGATAAAGAAGATGTGGTACATATATGCAATGGAATATTACTAAGCCAGAAAAAGGAACAAAGTTGAGTCATTTGTAGAGACGTGGTTGAATCTAGATACTGTCATACAGAGTGAAGTAAGTCAGAAAGAGAAAAACAAATATCGTATATTAACGCATATATGTGGAACCTAGAAAAATGGTACAGATGAACCAGTTTGCAGGCCAGAAATTGAGACACAGTTATAGAAAACAAATGTATGGACACCAAGGCGTGAAAGCAGCGGGGGGGTTGGGGGTGTGTGTGATGAATTGGGAGATTAGGATTAACATCTATATACTAATATGTATAAAATGGATAAATAATAAGAACCTTCTGTATAAAATAAAATAAAATTCAAAAAAAAGGAATAATAAAATACTATTTGAATATACTCAGACATACATCATTTAATTTTTTCATTTCATTCCAAATTCTTCATTTATTACATAGCCATCTTTCACACGGAAAAAAAAAATAGTCATGATACTTGTTAAATATGTGTTCTTTTCTAAAATATTTTATCAATTCTAATGAGAAATAACACTAATGAAACATTTTTAATCCTATATCAAATATATTTAAGGGATGTCAGGAGAAACAATGTGGCACAACTATAAAGCAATCAACTGAGAGGTAAGAAACATAAATTCTGATTCTAACAGCATTTATTCAGTACTCAGTGTATACCAGGCACTGTGCTAAATGTTTAACTCATATTCATTTATTTAATCCTTATAATATCCCTGCAAACTATGTACTATGACTATCCTATTTTCAGATGTGGAAACTGAAGCACAGAGAGGTGATTTGACTTGCACAAGGTCACACAGCTAATAAGTGGCAGGGGGGCACTGTGGGACTTCAGAGCCAAAACACCTAGCCATGGTTCAACATGATCTCTCTAGTCCTGGAATTGCCACTAGCTGCTTAACTTTGTTGGAGCCACAGTTTCCTAATGAGTTAAAGAGTTGAGTAGAGATCTTTAAGAAAATTTCCAGTCCTAACACTTAAAATATCATGCAAACCATGACCTTACAGAATCTTCCTCTGCCAAATGCTTTATATTAAAGTTACATTTATCACACAACCAAACACCCATATCTGGACACTTACTTTCTAGCAACAACTGCAAGATAATCCAGAGGAAGAATTAACTAAAAAACCAATCATGGTATGTAAGTCACAGGAAAAATACATCTCCTTGGAGGAATAAGGTTGCAGTTTATCAGTCCTAAACTCACGAATTTCCCCAGACATTGATGTGAGACCTACCTAGAGGGCAGGTTACAGAACTGGGTTTCCTACAATATGGTTTCTGAACTAACTAAAGAGCTTCCAAAGCATGTACATTTTCTGACATTAGGCGGCGGAAAATTTTTCCCCCTTCAGAGCAAAACGTCCCCCAGGACCTCCTAAAGGAGTTATAATTGATTTTAAACCATCTCACCAAACATAATTATAAGTACTTGTGTGCTCGCTTCAGCAGCACATATACTAAAATTGGAATGATATGGAGAAGATTAGCATGGTCCCTGTGCAAGGATGACATGCAAATTCGTGAAGCGTTCCATATTTTTATGTATATGTATAGCGGATTCACGTTGCTATAAAGCAGAAACTAACACACCATTATAAAGCAATTATACTCCAATACAGATGTTTTTAAAAAAAAGTACTTGTAAGATTCCTCAAAATACCTCTTTGGAGTATCCATACAGAGACACAGAGTAGAGCTATACATTTGGAGAAGAATTAATATTAAATTTATTTCACCAAACACTGTGAACTACCCACTAGAGTGACCTACCATTCAGCTTACCTGAAGAGCAAAAATTTAAATCTAAATGATTAAAGTCTCAAATCTTATTTTAATAATACAAGCAGGATTGGACAGTATCTTCCTGCAGTGTGTGAAGTAGTTCATACTCGCTGTACTTTTTCACTGTGTGTAAAGAGGGACATCAAGTGGTCTAAGTTCTGGAAGACGGGCATTTTTCTCAAAAATCTTTTAAGCTCCTATGGCTCCCTGACAGGATGGATAGAAAAAAGGAGTGCAAAGGATAGAAAGTTTCAAAACACTCACCTTTTAAAAAAATTACTTGAATAATTTCAGCCAATTTTTGTAAGGATCAATTTTCCTTAGTTAGAGACAGTTTTCTTTTGGATACTCAGTCATATCTCAATTATCCCTAGTAGGTAAGGGATATAATACTGTTTAGAATACATAAATAATTTATGTATCATAGTATGTGTGTATGTAGGTATTTTGTTATATAGGCTATTTTGCTTTCCTACTGCATTTTTTATGTTACATAATAAAGTTAATTTGTTATTCCTGAACAACAGCAACAACAACAAAAAGACCTGAAAAAGCCCAAAGCATTGTGAATGCTAAGGTAAAGTGAAAAATAAATTTGCTACAGTATGCAAGGACTAAACCATACAACTTTTTTTAAAAGATAGTTATAGCTTGTCTACATCTATGTTTGAAATGTATCCCAAATAAAAGTGCTGGGCACTTCTATTCCCATACACTTGTAATCCCTTTGTCCTGTTTATGGAACAGATAAATGAAGAAGAGCTTTATAACAATTTTCAGCAAGAAAGAAAAGTTAGGCTGCTGGATAACTGCACAGAAAGCCACTATTGACAAGAACCACCTGCCTACTATTATTTAAATGTTTCTCATATCAGAAAAGCATGAAGTTCTTTTGAGGTTGTTTCTCCCCTTAGTCCTTCAGGCCAGATTCTACAGATAAGGGGGGAAATGAGAGGCATTACTACTTGGTCTTGCCTGAGCTATTGAGTTTATAGTAAAATAAAATAAAATATAGTAAAATAAAAATTAAGGGCTTCCCTGGTGGCGCAGTGGTTGAGAGTCCGCCTGCCGATGCAGGGTACGCGGGTTCGTGCCCCGGTCTGGGAGGATCCCACATGCCGCGGAGCGGCTGGGCCCGTGAGCCATGGCCGCTGAGCCTGTGCATCCGGAGCCTGTGCTCCGCAACGGGAGAGGCCACAGCAGTGAGAGGCCCGTGGACCGCAAAAAAAAAAAAAAAAAAAAAAATTAAGCTAATGTGGACACTAAGCAACAAAAGAGTTAAACAAGTATAAATTGAAATAACAAAACTCATTCTATAACAGTGACACCTTCAGTTCTAAGTGAAGTGGAATGATCAATGAAGTACATGGGCAGGGGAGTCCCACCACCTCACTTCCAAGCCAGGTCAGCCTCTTCCAAACTCTAGCAAGCTATTTAACTGCTCTAGATCATGTTTCTTCCTATGTGAAATGCGAATACCTACCTCAACGGGTTATGGTGAGAAACAAATAATCAGATTGAAAGCATTTGTCAAAGTGTCTGGCACATAGCCAACACTCTGTACATGCTAGCTGCTACTCTTATTAACCCAGGAGTGAGATTATCCAACTGAAGGACAATATTTGGACAGGACATCCTGATCTGAGAATGTCTCTCATTTCTCATACTGACATAATTTAAGTTCTCCCTTTCATGAATTCTTTTTTGAAAACTTAATTCCAAAAGTAATACACATATATTTTATAAATAAAAAACACTAAAGAATAGGTTCAAAGTGAGAGTCCTATACCCATCTCCAATACCAACTGTGATTATTCTTACTTTAAAAGTCACAACTGCTCTTGGTTTGAGAACCAGTTTTGTTCTTCATTTTATATGTGTCTATCCGTTTATATGTTTAAACAAAAACAGATGTAGTTATTTATAATCTTTTAAAATAGAAATTGAATCATATTATAAAAATTATTCTAATATTTGCACTTTCACTTAACACCATATCCAGGATCTCCTTCAGTATATGTTAGTGTGTGAAGATTTATGCTGTTGACATAAATTTAATAGTAAATTTTAAATAAAGAGACAAGATAAGGACACAAAGTGTTCTTTCATCACTGTTTAACTTTTAAGAGCAATGACTGTGTTAAGATTATGTTGATTTTTTTAAGTCCTTTACCATTTAGAGATATCTACTGAAATATTTACAAATATATTATATGATGCCTAGGATTGGCTTCAAAATAACTGGAAAAGGGATAGAGAGAAGGAAAATGAGGGGATAAAAATAAAACAAGATTGGCCATGAGTTAATAATTAAGCTGGTTGGTGAGTATATGTGTTAGACTATTCTCTTCTCTGTACTTTTAAATATTTCTGAAATTTTCCATATTAAAAAATTTTTAACATTTTCTATCCTTAAAATTTAGCTATTAAATTCCAAACAGCTATGCATTTAACTTACAGCAATTAATTTCTGATTAGTTTAATCAACAAAACCAATGGTTCCCAACACCAATCCCCTAAACAGCACAAACAAAAAACAACTTAGCTTCCTTGTAGTTTGAATGTTGCTATAAAAATCCAAACACAATAACCAGCCCAGAGAAGCAGTGTTCACTAATATTATGGGGATATTTATCAACAGGTGTAAATTATAAACTATTATAATTATTGCTTTTTAGAGTTAATGAAGAAGTGTTTTTTCTCTTATGTTGAAATTATAGCAGCTGGTTGAAAACAGAAAAACAGTTTAGTCTATGTACAGCCAAAAAAATCAAGAAGATAATGTTGTGTGCTTTATTCACCCAGATAAAAAGACATACAATCTGGAGTGTACTTGCCAAAACTCTGCCCTGCTGAAGCCAAGAGGAGAACTTTGTTATGCCACTGGAGTAGAATAATTTTTTGAATCTTTGATTTGTATTTTGCTCTATGTACACCTCGATAGTTTCAAGGAGGCAGACAAACCCTTAATATCTTAAAGGGCACAGAACACAAGCTGCTTGGATTCTACAGCTCTTCCTGACTCTTGGCAATGTCTACACTCACTGAAGAGGTAAGTCCGTGTGGGCTGAAGGCAGATGGGATAGCCATAGTACCTTCTAGGGCAGCAAAAGGGAAAAGGAAAAGTTTTCTCAATATTGGAAAGAGGTCAGGATTCAGAAGGTGCAGTGAGACACAGAACCTGGCAAGACAAGAGGGTGTCTGTGTGGTGCACCCAGAGAGGCTGAATGGTTGGCCCCCCAGTCCTTTCAAAGATTCCTAACACCAAGCATGAACTAGAAACAGTGGAGGAGCAGAGTCTAGTAGGACCAAGCTAGCTGGACAATGGCCATCTCCATATTATCCAGTGAGAGCCAATGATCAATGACAAGAGCTATGATCTTCACTATGGTTTGACACCATTTAAGATCCTGAATCTTTGCACAATGTTTGGGACAAGAGAGCACTACACAAATATATAGACTTAATTACTGCCAGCCCAGAAGTATGATGAGATTTTACCTAGATTTGGGTTTAAGTGACTTTAAAGAAAATAAACATGTGCAATAGTTTTTACAGATCTGGGTTTGTGTTTGTTAATTCACACAGATGACTCCATTTAAAAAGCAACCATGCCAATAAAAGTGGCTATAAAAGCAACCTGCATCCATGCTGTAATAATAACCATCTTTCACATCTGCACAGCTTTGTACATTTGGTAAGGTGTTTTCACATGTTATCTCATTTGATCCTCACAGAGTTAAGAGGGTTCAGTGGCTCTCAAGCTGTTGAGAGTAGATGGGCAGGAGCGAACGGCTTAATGGAAGAGAGGATTTTCTCCCAGGCATCTATCTGGTCACTAGATATTTCCTTTGCTCAGCTGCATTCTCATTCTCTGTCTCTCTCTTTCTCTCTGTCTCTGTCTGTCTCTGTCTCTCTCTCTCTGTCTCTCTGTCTCTCTGTCTCTCTCTCTTTCTCTCTCTATCAGAACAAGAGGAAAAATTGATTCAACTCTTCCTTTAAAAACATCTGTACAAAGTTGTCAGTTCTCAGATGAATTTCACAGAACCCAATGCCAAGGATGACTTGACTTCTTAAGGGGTTGTAATTTAGGCTGCCACCCAATGGTGGTAGTAAGTCATGGTGAAACCTTCTCATGAAACAGAAAAACAGAACAAAACAACGAAACAAATACTATTTGAGAAGGAAAAGAGATTATAACACTTTGCAATGCCTTCTTACTATCAGAAACAGGTATCTTTCTTAAAACAACTCAACAGATGTAAAGTTTATTTAAAAAGTATTCTTCTATTGCAAACTTTTAAAGCCAAAGAATTTAATAGAAGTTGCCTCTGAGGAATGGGAGTTGGGGGAATTAAGCAGGTAAGACTTTCATTTCTCTACTTAGTACATTTCTATATTTTTGTATTGGTTACAATAAAATACATTACTTTTGTAATACGCTTAATTTGAAAACTAAAGAATTTTTTAATCAAAGGAATCTAATATCTAATTCAGTTCTTTTCCTCTTTAGCACAAAACATCATTGCTAGTTCTCTTTTCCTTCTATACCTTACAGGGAATGAAAAAGAAAACCCTCGTTTCTTTAATTGTTCACTTTTGTCATGAATAACCCTGCCCTGGCTTGTCCATGTCCTCTAGCCAGGAATTTCCAACTGTGACAAGAACACCAGAGAAGGACTCAGAACCAGCACCAGAATTAAAATTTCACTCTCCATCAACCTACACCATCTGGTGAGGGTACAAGGCTGAATGCATCTGTCATTGCTTTTTCAGGCATACTCAGAGCAAACAGGCAGTAATCTAGGAGAGCAAGTTTTTTTGTTTGTTTCTTTTGTAAAGTTGTAACAGGAAAAATTTCTCCAAAAGGCAAAATGCATTTTAACATCTGCAAAACTTACTACAAATAATAAAAAAAATAACAGAATAGCTACAAACATATAACTGTCCTTGTAAGAAAAAGAATGGGCTTTTTATTTTTGTAATGTGGGACTCATATTCTTAAGAGTGGTAGAGGGATATGAAACATTGAAAGACACTGATTTGGCTTGGTCCAAAGTCCCAGCAGCCCCCTTTTCAACTACCGGCTTTGACTTCTATAAGTTTTCTTTGTATGTAAGAACTTGTCGTAGGTAAAAAGAAAACCATTCAGTCTCTCCAGCCCTCTGATTTAACTTTTCTTTTGTTCCTCCTTATTATTAGTAAACACACAATTTCCCCTAGAGGAAAATAAACATCCATCTTAGCTGTGTCTTGACTTCCACAACCATAACATGTTCCCCTAACAATTCATTTCCACATTATTTTTCTTTCTGAGAACCCCCTCCATCCTTCAAAAATGTCTTCCAGGTTTAGACATGGTAGCTTCATTTGCATAAATTAATCATATTTTTAAATTTTTTCTCTTCACAATCCCCATAGCAACTGGCTTCTTTAGAAACTTCTACAGAGAGTCCAAAGATATCATATCTTTTAACTGAACAGAATATTTTGAATAGAATTAGTAAAGGAAAATAAGATGGTTTCATTACCACGTCCTTGGCCTTTCATTCCTTTTATTTTTTTTTCTTTTGTAAAATAAAACTTTGTCAATTCCGCTATACAGAATTGGTTAGGTATTCTGGGGCTTATCAGTTATTAAAGAATGTATATTTTAAAAGATGCTATCTCACCCATTTTAAAGAGCAGTTTTTCATGTATTCATTCCGTAAGTATTTGAGTATACTAAGAACCGCTTGAAGCTGTGATTCAGGCAACTATAAAACTCAGAACTGCCCTCCTGCACCTGCAATCATGTTAGGTGACAATAAAAAGCAGTGTATAATTAAACACTGAAACTGTAAAACAGCCCTATCAGCATTCAGGAAAAAAAAGGAAATCATCATTTTTGGTTGATGTAAGAGGAAGATGAAATTTGAATTGGGTTCTGAGAGATAGGCAGGATTTGAAAAGTTGAAAAAAGAAAACATTATTCCAGGCATCACTCCAGAAATAGAAGGCAGTATGAATATTTACATGCAGGGTAAATATGGAATGTTTGGAGGCACAACGAGTAGATTAGTTTGGCTAGAAGAGGATAAATTGAGGCATACAAGACAGGGCTAAAAAGCTAGGAGATAAGGCTAGAGGGCAGGTGTAGAAAGCCTTGACCATCAGCCTGGATTTTATCTCATAGGTGATAGGATGAACTAGTTAAAATAGGAAATTAAAAGAAATTAGGAAGAGTAATCTAAAAGAATGTTTGAGATTACTTGAGGGCCAGACTTTCTCCCTACCTCGTTTTTTTCTTCCTCCATTTCCCTACTCCACTTTCAGGCAGAGTAATTTTTTTAAATTCAGTCTCTAAACACTTTTTATTGAATTATAATTAGCATTAAATATCATATTAGTTTCAGCTGTACATGATTCGACATTTTTATTCATTATGAAATAACCACAATAAGACCAGTGACCATCCATCACCATACAGTTGTTACCATATTATTGACAATATTCTCTATGTGTACATTACATCCCCATGGCTTATTTATTTTATAGCTGGAAGTTTGTACCTACTAATCCTCCTTCACCTGTTTAGTCCATCCCCCGACCCCCTCTTCCCCCGGCAACTACTAGTTTGTCCTATCTATAACTCTGTTTCTGTTCTGTTTCATTTGTTCATTTTGCTTTTTAGATTCCACAAATAAGTGAAACCACATGGTATTTATTTTTCTTTGACTTATTTCACTTAGCATAATACCCACCAGGTCCTTCCTTGTGGCTGCGAATGACAAGACTTCATTCTTTACTATATATATATAGAGAGAGAGAGGGAGAGGGAGGGGGAGAGGGAGGGGGAGGGGGAGGGGGAGGGGGAGGGGAGGGGGAGGGGGGAGGGGAGGGGAGGGGGAGGGGAGGGGAGGGGAGGGGAGGGGGAGGGGAGGGGAGGGGAGGGGGAGGGGAGGGGGAGGGGGAGGGGAGGGGGAGGGGAGGGGGAGGGGAGGGGAGGGGGAGGGGGAGGGGAGGGGGAGGGGAGGGGAGGGGGAGGGGAGGGGGAGGGGAGGGGGAGGGGAGGGGGAGGGGAGGGGGAGGGGGAGAGAAAGGAAGGAAGGAAGGAAGGAAGGAAGGAAGGAAGGAAGGAAGGAAGGAAGAGACCACATCTTTATCCATTCATCTGTCAGTGGACACTTAGGTTGGTCCTATATGTTGGCTACTGTAAACAATGCTGCAATGAACACAGGGATACAAATATCTTTTCAAATTTGTATTTTCTCCAGATAAATACCTGCAAGTGGAGTTGCTGGATCATATGGTAGTTCTATTTTTAGTTTTTTGAGGAACCTCCAGTTTTCCATAGTGGCTGCACCAAGTTACATTCCCACCAACAGCGCACGAGGGTTCCCTTTTCTCCACATCCTCACCAACACTTGTTTCCTGTCTTTTTGATAACAGCCAATCTGACAGGTGTGAGCTATCTCATTGTGGTTTTGATTTGCATTTACCTGATGATTAGTGGTGTTTAGCACCACTCCACGTATTTTGACCATCTGTATGTCTTCTTTGGAAAAATGTCTATTCAGGTCCTCTGATTTTTTAATGGAGTTGTTTGGTTTTTTGGATATTGTGTTGTATTAGTTCTTTATATATCTTGGACATTAACCCTTTGTCAGATATATCACTTGCAAATATCTTCTCCCATTCCTTGGTTGCCTTTAGATCTGTTGGTGATTTCCTTCACTGTGCAAAAGGTTTTCAGTTTGATATAGTCCCATTTGTTTATTTTTGCTTGTTTCCCTTGCCTGAGGAGATTGCTAACACCAATGTCAAAAAGGTGACTGCCCAGTTTTCTTCTAGGAGCTTTATGGTTACAGGTCTTACATTTAAGTCTTTAATCCATTTTCAGTTTATTTTTGTATATGGTGTAAGAAGTGGTCCAGTTTCATTCTTTTGCATGTAGCTGCCCTGTTTTCCCAACACCATTTATGGAAGACACTATCTTTTCCCCATTATATATTCTTGTCTCCTTTGTCATAGATCAATTTACCATGTGAGCAGGGGTTTATTTCTGGACTCTCTATTCTGACCCATTTTTCTATGTGTACGCTTTTGTGCCAGTACTGTACTTTTGATTACTAGAACTTTGTAGCATGCTACACATGCTGAGCGTGTGATACTTTCAGCTTTGTCTTTCCTTCTCAAGATTGCTTTTGCTATTTGGGGTCTTCTGTGGTCCCATACAAATGTTAGCATTGTTCTAGTTCTGTGAAAAATGCTATGCATATTTTGAAAGGAATTGCACTGAATCTGTAGATTGATTTGTGTAGCACATACATTTTAAGGATATTGATTCTTCCAGTCCATGGGCACTGTGTATCTTTCCATTTATTTGTGTCGTTTTCAAATTCTGTCATCTATATGTTATAGTTTTCAAAAGTACAGGTCCTTCACCTCTTTGGTTTAATTTATTGCTAGGTATTTTTTTCTTTTGATGCAGTTGTAAATGGGACTATTTTCTATGTTTCTCTTTCTCATAGTTTATCAGTGTATAAAAATGCAACAAATTTCTGCATATTAATTTTGTATCTTGCAACTCTACTGAATTCATCTATTAGTTCTAATAGTTTTTGGTTGTTGGTCAGAGTGATCTTAAGATTAACAATTCTGTTGTGCCGTTTTTTTGTTTTTTTAAATTTATTTTATTTTTGGCTGCATTGGGTCTTTGTTGCTGCACACAGGCTTTTTCTAGTTGCGGTGAGTGGGGGCTACTCTTCATTGTGGTGCGCAGGCTTCTCATTGAGGTGGCTCCTCTTATTGGAGAGCACAGACTCTAGGCACGCAGGCTTCAGTAGTTGTGGCACGCGGGCTCAGCAGTTGTGGCTCACGGGCTCTAGAGCGCAGCCCCAGTAGTTGTGGTGCACAGGCTTAGTTGCTCTGCGGTATGTGGGATCTTCCTAAACCAGGGCTCGAACCCGTGTCTTCTGCATTGGCCGGCGGATTCTTAACTACTGCACCACCAGGGAAGTCCCCATATTGTACAGTTTTTAAATGATGCCATTCTCCTGGTAAAACAGTTCAATAGCTTCACAGGAACTTTCAAAATCCTACCGACTTAACATAAGGCCTTTAAGATCTGGCCCCAGGTTGCCTCTCCAGACTTGTCACTTACACAATAGCCATCGTTCAAACACCCTTCCATCTGAATTAAATTCTCCTTCATTACTCCTGCCCCTTTCCCTTTTTTGTCTGGTATATACTTAATTCATCTTGAGGTCTCAGCTTAGGTGTCACTTCCCCAAGGAAGGCTCTCCAAGCTCCTCAAATCCAGATTAGGTTTCCTGCCATAAGTCTTATCCCTGACAGCATTTAAGACCTATATCCTTGTCTGTGGCATACCATCAGGGAAGGGGTATTTTCCCCACCACCTACCAAAGGGCCAGGAACATAAGAAATGCTTAAAAATATTTGTTAAAGAATGAAAAAGGCAGAAGGCAGAAAAAATAGGAGTCTATGACTGTTAGTCATAAAGTAGTAAGATTTAGTAGTAAGAGGGAACACATTTTGTGAGAAAGGGAGATTTGATATTGTATGTCAGTTTCCCAACTGATGCTCCTTATTTGTCCTCCATGGCTGTGTCAACAGAACTCTCCTCCTTCCTGCCTTAAATAGGTACTTAACCTTGGCTTTGCTGTTTTGGCTTGTAAAATGATTATCTCTTCTTTGGTTATAGCACCCAATTTCTCTTTGAAGAATTACCCTCGGGCTTCCCTGGTGGCGCAGTGGTTGAGAGTCCGCCTGCTGATGCAGGGGACACGGGTTCGTGCCCTGGTCCGGGAAGATCCCACATGCTGCGGAGCGGCTGGGCCCGTGAGCCATGGCCGCTGAGCCCGCGCGTCCAGAGCCTGTGCTCCGCAATGGGAGAAGCCACAACAGTGAGAGGCCCACGCACCGCAAAAAAAAAAAAAAAAGAATTACCCTCCCCCATTCTGTATAGTCCTAAAGGGACTATAAATCAGGTCTTGACCTCTTTTAGCTAAGACTCAATGAGATTCTCTCCTTGACTTTGAAAAATTGAGTGTCCTAAGAGCAATCACCTGACGCTCATCATTCCTACAGTGGCACTTAGTTCCTGCTTCCTAGATACCTGGGCTGCCCTGGTTTCTGTGCTTTTAACTTGTCCTTGTTCTCAAACCTTATTATGAACTAGTAGAAATGTCCTTCTAATAAATCACCATTTTATTCAATAAGCCATTGTCAATTTCTGGTACTTCCAAAAAACAAAAGAACAAAAGCTAACAGGAAAAGAGAAAAAGAAAGAAGAAAGGGGAAAGGGAGGGGGGAAGGGAGGGAGGGAAGAGAAAGAAGAAAAAGAAATGCAAGATATATATATAATTTTAAATTTTCTAGCAGCCTCATTAAAAAAAGAAACATGAAATTAATTGTAATGCTAGGTTTTATTTAGACCAATACATCCAAACTCAATATTTCAACATGTAGTCAATATGAAAACTATAAATATTTTACTTTTTTCAAGTCTTTGAAATGTATATATTTTACACTTACAGCCCACCTCAATGCAAACAATAAACTTGCAAAGGCTAAAGTGAAATGCAGTCCTTTCAAAACAATGAAATGTGTATAACAGGAAAATATTTTACACTGCTATAGTTTTTAAATTTAACTAAATTTAAATATTCTGTTACTCAGTCACATTAGCCACCTTTCACGTGCTCAGTAGCAACATATGACTAGGCTTACTGTACTGGGCTGCACAGCCTTAGACATGATCAGCTCCAAGAGTAAAGACACTCAGGGGATGTGTTCTTGATGGATCTAGTAACTGGAAGGAATTGAAGGTTCTCATACTTCCAACAAATTCCATTATGAAAGGATTCAGAATTGTGTGAAGACCTATGAAAATATCTCTTCCCCCAAAATGATGTTTCCTTGGCTGTGTAACTAAAACAGGTTAACACATTATTGAGTGTGAAACCAATCCTCTGTATTCTACAATTCAACAGCATAGAGAGATCAAGGAGTTATCTTCCCTGTCTGGGAGTTTAATTCAAAGTTAAAATTACATTATTACTTTTAAATCACTTCTCATTTATTACATTTTGATGGGTAGAAAGAGATTTGGGGGACTAGCTTTAATTATAAGTATTTTCTATGTCAAATAAAAATGTAGAATTTTGAAGTTTGAAGAATTTGACCTTCACCCCTCAGACAATAATAGTCATTGTAAACTGTGGAGTAGGTCAGTGGCCATGATGAGGCCAATGTTTCAGGAAAAGGAATCAGAATCCAGTGTGAAAGTAGACTGGTAACAACAGAGGTCCAGAGGGAAGGTCTGGAGCTTCTAGCATCCTTAGCTGGTGTACATATGCTCTTACTTCTGTCAAGAATTGTTTTCCTCTTAAGCTTATAAGACATGTGCCTATCCTTCAAGATCATATTCATAGTCAGCTCTGTTTCCCAGATGCAGACTACAGAATGGATCCCTTCTTCATCTTTGCTCCCACAGAACCTCTTTCAAAATCCTGAACAGAAGTCAAATTCACAGAGGCAGGAAGTGGTACAGTGGTTACCAGGGGAGGAGGGAATGAGGAGTTATCGTTCAATGGGTAGAGTTTCAGTTTTGCAAGATGAAAAGTTTTCTGTGGATATATGGGAGTTACGGAGGCACAAAACTAAATGATTGGAAGGCCTTTCCCCAGGCTAACTCCTCCCCTTTCAGATCTCAACTTAAATGTCCCACTTTTAAGAGTCCTTCCCTTTTCCAGGCCAGAATGGTTTAGGTGCCCTTGCTATACCCTCTCATGAGCCCCATACTTTTCATGTAGGGCTCTTATTATAACTGCAATCAATACCTAATTTTGTGTCATATTAGTTTGCTAGGGCTCCCATAACAAAACAGTTATGACCAGGTGGCTTAAACCACAAAACTTTATTTTCTCACATTTCTGGAGGCTGGAAGTTCAAGATGAAGGCATAGGCAGGTTTGGTTTCTTCTGAGACCTCTCTCCTTGGCTTTCAAATGGCCACCTTCTCACTGTGTCTTTCCCCTGTGCATGTGCATTCCTGGTATCTCCCTGTGTGTTCAAATTTCTTCTTATAAGGACACCAGTCAGATTACATTGGGACCCACTCTAAGGGCCTCACTTTAACTTAATCACCTCTTTACAGGTCCTGTTTCCAAATACAGCCACATTGTGAAACAAAATTCTGATGAATTTTGGAGGGACACAATTCAACCCATTACATGGGATCACCTCTATTGTTCCCACTTGGTAAACTCTATGACAACTCATCTCGTTCTCATTTCAGGACCTTTACAGTCGCTATTCCCTCTTCTTGGTACACTCTACCTCCAACCCTTCCTCCAACCCTTCATCCAACAGGTTTTTCTCAGCTTTCAAGCCTTGGCAATATCATCTGACAAGAGCCATCCCAGATCACCTTAACTAATGTAACCCTACAAGTCACTCTATCACATCATCATTTTCTTTCTGCCATGGCACTCAGCAGAATGTCAGCTCCCGGAAAGGGAGGTCATGTGTTTTTACGCACTAGTGTAGCTCAGAGATTAGCCCAGTGTTTCACACGCACATGTGAATGAGTAAGTTTCTATAACCACTTACCACATTATCGTGACTTTCTGAGAAAACCTGCCAGGGCATGGCCATGTTTTATTCATGTGTCAGCTCTCTGGTCAACCTCAGCTCTAACACTTACTAGCTGTGTAAACTCTGGTAAGTCCCTTAACCTCTCTGGGCCTCAGGTTCCCAAACGAATACCTTCTTCAGAGTTCTTATAAGGATTAAATAAAATAATACACGTGGGACACCCAGCATAAGAATTCGGCATACAGTGCACGCTATCAGCGGAAAAGCTACTAGGCTGGGTGTTTTCCAAAGTGTGGCAGCTGTGAACGGCGTGAGAACTGTCTTTAGGTGATACACGGAGCATTAAAAGTATCAACTTGGCAACGTTCTTTGAATTCCTCGGATTAAAACAAGGTCATGTTCTCATGCTCATATGTCTTTGACATCTACCTCTTCCTATTCTTCCTCGTTGACAGATCATTCAGGTTCAGAGACGCACACACCAGTTAACAGGTGGATTTAACACTGTTTGTAAGGGCCATTCTGCGGCCCGGCCGCCTGGGTTCATCCCCCACCTCCCTCCCTCTGGCTCTGGGCTAGTTCTGGAACCTGCCTGTACCTCAGTTTACTCAACTGTAACAAGGGGATAATGACCGCCCCATAGGGTTATGGAGGATATAAAATGAACTTATGACACGTAAAGTGAGGCAGAACATAGAAAGCCCGCCAGCCACGTTAGAAACACGTGAAAGAAACGGTCGGGGGGCGGGGGGGCGACGGCTGCTGTGGCAACTATCTCAAAGGTCTCACCAGGGTGACTGGGTCGGCGAGGCAGGACTGGGTCCGTGAGGCGGGCGGCGCTCAGCCGGTGCGCGGCCTGAGGGGCCCGGTCGAAGCCCTCGGGGAAGGCCGACAGCGGCCAGGACTCCGGCCTTCTGCTGCTGCGGCCTCTTTGGTGTCTCCCTCCCGGCGTCAAGTCGCTGTCACTCCTGCTTTGGCGGCCGCGCCTCTCCCCTGAGCTTCTTCACTAGGCGAGCGCTCCCTGAGGCGACGCGCGAAAAGCGCGGGCCAAGCTGAAGCGCGAAAAACGGGGGCGGAGCCACGGGGCGGCACGACGCGATGTACGTAAGCAGGCGCTGACGCGCACGCAGCATCGCGCATGCGCGGCGGACCTAGTGGCGGAGCGGGGCCGCAGCGGTGCTCAGTATGGCGGCCGAACGCAAAACTAAGTTGTCCAAGAACCTGCTGCGCATGAAGGTGCGGGGACGCGAGGGATGCGGGTCGGGCGGCGGGAGTACCCGGTCTTCCAGACCTGGCTAGAGCCGAGGCGGCGGGCGTATGGGGGCATTCGAGAGGCTCCGGAGGACCTCCAGCTCTCGCGGTCGTTCATTCACTTAGCGCCTGCTCTGAGTTAGGCACTGGGAACCGGATTATAAATCCGTCGGATTCTCTTTTAAAGCCCGCGGCCGGATAGGAGAGACGCCTAAGCAGGCAGTTAGGATGCAGTGTACTAAGTGCAGTGATGCTAGAGTCGCCGGAAGCCCCTGGAACTTACTTGGGCTTCTGAGGGAAATGGCGTCTAGTAGAGACTGAAGGGTAGGTGGGAGGGTTGGGTACATAGCGGCATAGACTGTGGGGAAAGCGAGTTCAGAAATCTGAGAGGCAAACCCCCAAAAAGCCGTTACTTCCAAGAACTAGAGGTCATTCAGTATGTCTGGAAGGCAAGTAGCAAGAAATGGGCCCGGAAAAGGAGACAGTAATCACAAGATGCAAGAAATTTTAGGCCAGGTTAAGGATTTTTTTCTTTGTCTTGTGAGCGTTGGGAAGCAGTTGCGCACCGGGGAAAGTATCATGAGCTGTGCTTTTTACTTTTCACCGTTACTTTAACTGTCCAGTGGAGAATACATTGGTGAAAGAAAGACCCGACAAGGGACCAAACTGCAGTCATAACGACCAGCTAGAACTAATGATCTGGGTGAGGGGTTTCAGGTGATGGTGGGAATGGAGAGAATTTTAACAGTTGAGGTGAAAGTGAATTATGTCACCCAACTTGAAAGAAAAGTGATTTTCAGATTTGAAATTGAATCAGTTTAACCAAATAATTTGAGGGTTGTGTGGGGGAAGACAAGGGTGTATGAAATGAACACAGGAATTAGAACAAGAGAAACACCCAAGCCTTAAAACTTAATAGCAGTGGCAAACATACTATGTGGTAGACATTCAGTGCTTTGCGTATTATAACGTGTGAAATCCACGTAATAACCCTTTGCGGTGGGCACGATTATTATCCCTCTCTTACAGCTGAGGCACCTGAAACAAGAAGTAGGTAACTTGCCCAAAGTTACACAGCAATAAAGAGTATTGGCAGGACTTAAACTCAGGCAGTCTGGCTTCAAAGCCCCTGCTTTTAATTACTATCTGTACTGCTTGTTGCTGAACACCACTCATAGATGCAGACTGTTAGCTGTCATGTTTACAGAATAATGGAATTTCCAGTGAAGGGAAGCAAGGCATGAGTAATGTTTTGAAAGATTGGAGAGTAAATATTGCATGTGCAAGACATGAATGGAGTTGAGCTAGGGTGTAACTAGGGATGAATAGGGAGAGTGAGGGTGCAGGGTAAATCATAGCATAATTTATCATTTCTAAAGTACTTCTTTCAAGCATATTAGCAACATTTGAATCATTACTGAACAGAGTTTTTATTTTTGCTTATGGTTTGTAACATCATGTAAGTTTCAGAGAAGTGGACTGGCAAAGCAGACATTGAAAAGATTTTAGCAGTTGTTTTAGCTCTTGGAATAAGTCAAGTGAAGATGGGCTGGGTAATTAGGGCTCAGACCAACTATCTGACTCTTCAATTAGGAAGGAAGAAGTTAACTTAAAAAAATTATCCACCCCTACTTGAGTGATTGGGGAAGACACAACTGGACATTGGAAGCAAAAGAGAGAGAAAAAAATTACACAGGTTCTCTATGTGGGTTAGCAACTTCAGTCATTGATGAGAAAGAACTTACTGGCAGGATACCAGGAGACACAGTGTATACAGATAGAGTGGGGTATCCTTTGAGAAGCAATGGAGCAGCTGCATTCGGTTTCCTTATCTAGCGTAGCTGTTCAGCCAGAGCTAATTGTAGAGTAAGAATGAGAGAGTTGAGGATCTAATATTGACTCATTTGTTTTCTAGCGTACTCGAATTCCTCTGTCTTGGTCAGCTATTGGGGGCTGGAGGGTGATCCTGAGCAGAAGTAGAAAGTAAAGGAGGTAGGTGGAAGGGCTGTCAGTATGATGGAACGGTTGTAGAGAGGGTACTTACTTGTGATTTTAGCTCTTTTGGACTCTTAAGACAGAAATGAGTGAATTTTTTCTGTAAAGAGACTTTAGTCTTGTGGGCCAAACGGCCACTGTTACAACTACTCAGCCCTTCCATTGTGGCTCAGAGGCAAATGAATATGACCTTGTTCTAGTAAAGCTTTATTTACAACAATATACATCCAGCCTAAGGACTGTACTAGTTTGTGAGACCTGCCATAGGCCGTCAGTTGTGAGTAAAGTTAAATCACTATCTTTAGAGTATGTTCTTAGATGCTGTAGAGTCAGGAGAATTGGGCAGTTTCTTGATTCATATTCACAGGATGATCTGTCCTTTCCATGTGTGCAGAATGTGTATATGTGTGTGTGTGTGTGTGTGTGTGTGTGTGTGTATTTTGTATACCATAAATAATATCTACCTGACTAAAATTAGGAGGTAAAAGGGCAGTTGAGCAGGACTGATGAGTTTCACCACCAAGAGTATAAGTGATGAAATGAAGCATCTAGGTTTAAAGAGAGCCATCCAAGAAAGGGAATCTGGAAAAATAAGACAAGTCTAGACTCACGTTCAGAGAAAATTTATTGAGTTCCTCTCAGGTACCAAGTACTGCCTGAGTACCAGTAATACAAGATGAACAAAAGACATGGTCTACTATTTATAATTTTAGGCTTTTGGGAGGCACAGAAAAAGCATAATGAGCCAGTGTTCATAAGGCTGTCTTAGAAGTAGGGAAAGGTATTCTTTTATGGGAACAGACCTGAGAAGAGCTTGGCCAAAAAAGTCAGGGAAGGCCCAAAGGACACATGCTCTGGGCCTTCCCAGAGAAATATTTTGCCAGGCAGAAAATTGAAGCATGATGTTGAGTAGCAGAGGCAGAGGAGTGGGAAGTACAGGGTATGCATTACAGAAATTGCCAATTCTTCTTTCCTATGGTGAGGCTATAGACACAGAGGTGAAAGGATGAGGACTACAAAACACTTTAGATAGATTGCAAACATTTCTTTTATGTTTATTTAAAATAATGATAGATTCACAAGAAGTTGCAAAAAATGTAGAGAGATGCCGTGCACACTTCACCTCCCTGTCTTATATTGCTAGAGTACAGTGCAAAGCCAGGAAATGGACAGTGGTACAATCCACAGAGCCTGCTCAGATTTCACTGTTTTACATGCACTCCTTCATGTGTGGGGGCAGGTGTATGTGAGCGTGTTTATCGTGTGTAGATTCATGTAACCATTACCACATTCAGGATACAGAATTGTTCCGTCACCACCAAGTTCCCTTGAGCGACCCCTTTGTAGTCACGCCCACTCCCTTCTATCATGCCTAACCTCTGACAACCACAGATCTGTTCCCCATTCCTATAACTGTGTGACTTCAAAGATGTTGTATAAATGTAATCATTACAATGTGTAACCTTTTGAGATTGACTTTTTTCACTCAGCGTAATTCACTTGAGATCCTTCTAGGTTATTGAGTCAATCAGTAGTTCCTTTTTATTGCTGAGTAATATTCTGTGCTATGGATGTACCATATACTTAACCATTCACCTCTTGAAGAGTATTTTGGTTGTTTCCAGTTTGGGGCTGTTGCATATAGAGCTGCTGTGAATATTCTTGTATGACTTTTTGAGTGAATGTAAGTTTTCATTCCCTGGGATAAATGCCCAAGAGGACAGTTGCTTGGTTCTATGGTAAGTGGATGTTTACTTGTGTAAGAAATTGTCAAGCTATTTTCCACAGAGGTTATACCATTTTACTTTCCCACCAGCAGTGTAGGAGTGATCCAGTTTCTCTACATCATCATCAGAACTTGATGTTATCACTGTATTTGTGAACATTTTTCAAGTCTTGTCATTTCATTTTGTAGCCATTGGTAAAGCCCTTATGCCTAAAAATGCTTGTGTTTTTGGAAGAGCTGGAGTAGAGGGGAAAGTAATATGGAGCCTGGATAAGGGAAATAAATGGGGATTAATGGAACCCTAGACCTAACTTCTGGGGTGCTCCTGGATGTTTTCTGAATTTATTTTTTCCCATATTGATACTTCATCATTTTGCTGCAGTTAACTTCTTGGTTTGTTCATCTGTCTCCTGAGGAAATATAGTTATTGTTTGTGCTAGGAAGAGACTAACAGCAGGACTGGCCTGTTTTGAGTTGAGCTTCTGCAGATTTTAGAATAAAGTGCAGCCGTACAGTTGATGAGCGTTTCAGAAGATAGATGTAAGTGAAGAGCAGTGGGGTTACAGATACAGCTTTGCGGCCATCTGTGTTCACAGAGCCCTTACAATGCATCATTCGTCATGCTGGTACTGATGGAGATGATCCAAACACAGTCCCTGCCCTGAAGGTCTTCAGAAAAAACAGATACTCAAGAAATTCAAATGTCCTGAGACTAGTTGAAGCTGCCATGGGAAGCTTCTAGGAGAGAGATGCTGATTTCGCCTGCAGCTGTCAGGGACGATTTTACAGAGATGGAGTAGCCTTACCTATGTCAGAAGGGCTAGAAGTTGGCCAGGTGGAAGAACTTGAGAAGGGCATTACAAATCCAGGTCAACAGGTGCAAAGGCCGATGGGCTTCCCAGGTCAGAGAGACGTTCGGATAGTACTGAGCATCCTCTCCTTTGTGCCCCCCTCACTTTCTGTCTCAACCTGCCTGTCCTGCTCTGTGGATCAGCCTTTTGTCTTAGCCCTTGCTCACTGGCTATTATGTAAAACTGAAATATTTAACATGATACTTATTGAATACAGTTGGGGGGTTTTGCCTGTTTTATTAAATTAGAAAAACTAAAATGTGGTAAAGCTCTTTTAAAGTCTTCTAAAGGAAGTACACGTTGCTTTTTATGTGCTCTAGCAGGCTCCCTCCTGAAGTGGTGTTGTCAAGGGCAGGGCTAAGCTGCTTGGTCACCCCACCCCCACCCATGAGACAGGCTTTCCAGAGAAATGAGGGAGGGCAGATTGAGTTTTCCTCAACTGTAAGCTGGGAAAAATAGTTGCTGACACTGATTTTGTTTCGTTTTGACAGTTCATGCAAAGGGGACTGGACTCAGAAACCAAGAAACAACTAGAAGAGGAAGAAAAGAAAATCATTAGTGAAGAGCACTGGTACTTGGATTTGCCTGAACTTAAAGAGAAAGAGTAGGTTTTTTATGACACTTTGGGCGTTCAAAGGGAAATCCCTGTAAATGTGATTGATCATTGCATGACATAAAACCCATGAAATAGTATCTATTCAGTTTCTTGAACTAGACTTGCAAATTTTTTAAAATTATTAAGTCTGTAAGAGTTCTGGTTTGATTTATACATTTTTATTGGTCCTCGGCCATCATTTATAACACCGTTCTTTTTTTTTACATTGAATAAAGGAATCCAGCCTGTATATCTCTGGTAATAACTGGAGACCTTTTATGAGAATCAGTAATGTGCTCTGTATCATATTAAGTTCTGAAGATTAGATGTGTTCTTCAAGCCTCTCCAGTTTTGTTTCAGTAACAGAGTTCTCCATTAGGCTGAGCTTTGTAAAGGCAGGTCAAGAATGTTTTGTTTATTTTCTTTTTTTTAATTTTTGCTATTAATACCAGTCATCTTAGCTAAGATTAATTGAGTCTATAGTGTGTTCTAGGAACTTGGTTAAGCACTTTACATCTCTTAATTATTTAATCCTCATAGCAAACTTGAGAGCTGGCTACTATTATTCCATCCATTTTATAGTTGATGAAACTGAAGCTTAAGGGAGGGTAACTAGGCCAAGGTCACCAGCTAGTCGTTACTGAAGCTTGATAACACACTAGATCATTTCTCTTCCACCTCTAAGCTTGGTTGATGCATGATAAATTTTGAATGAAGGAGTGAAGGATTCACATCATCAATTAATTTTTCTAAATTCTTCTGGAAGCTACTTATCATTTCTCCTTGATGCTTTTCTTACCTTGGTAACATCTGTGGTGTGGCAGTTTTATTCAAATTTTGTCAAATGACTGAAGATGCTGCTTATTGTCTCCAGGCCCATTTATGTCTTTCCTTTCCATACCTTGTAATTTATTTTCTTTTTAACACATTGTTTTCCATGGTTCATTTGGTGGGCTTTTTCTGAATCTTTTCTGGAAGGTTAGACATGCTTCTCTAAAGATAGAAAGTACGTCCCACCAGGAGGGATGGAAGGAAGGTACTTTGTTTTCTCTGCTTGCTTCTCAACTTGCTTTTCTCTTGCTTCTCAGAGGAAGCAAGATGTTAGTGAGGAAGGCGAAGATGATGCTGAAGATGGTATGGATTTGGGAGCAGGGGCTGGTAGGAAGGGACCGTTACTGGTAAGAAGCTATGATTTAATTTTATGCCTTGGCTAAACTTGCTCGAAGTTTTGCCACATGTTTTGTTACTTGGCTTTTATTGAAAAGCAAGACAGTTTGTATCCTGTTCTCAGTATTGTTTTTTTTCCCCCAACACAGCATGTTAGTCCCAGAAAAATGACCTCTAGAGTCCTTTCCTAGGGAGGTAGGTGTCTCAGTCTGTTCAGGTACTATAACAAAATACCACAGGCTGGGAAGCTCATGAACAACAGAAATTTATTTCTCACAGTTCTGGAGGCTGGAATTTTAAGATCAGGATACCAGCATGGTCATGTTTTGATGATGGCCCTCTTCCTGGTTCATAGCCAGCGCCTTCTTGCTGTGTCCTCACCTGGTGGAAGTAGCTAGGGATCTCTGTGGGGTCTCTTTCCTAAGGCCCTAAACCCTTCATGAAACCCCATGCTCATGACTTATGTACTTTCCAAAGGCCTCACCTCCTAGTACCATCATCTTTGAGGGTTAGGATTTTAACATATGAATTTGGGGGTGGGGGGGGACAAACATTCAGACCATAGCAGTAAATAATAACCTTTTGCCATCATTCAGTGTCCTATTTATGTATAGGAACGAATTAGCAGTTTAGGATGTTGGCAGGAAGAGATGACACTGTCAAATTGGGTAGTTTGAGGAGCGTATAACAGAGACCACCAAAGTGTGAGCAGGTGTAGGGAAGCCACTGTGGACAGTGCATCACCTTGGTGGCTTGTATAGTAGAAATAATTTCCACTCCAGGCCTGGAGGATCAAGAGGAGGGAATGGTTACTGAATCTCAAGACAGACTGTGTGGAGAGAGCATCTTACAAGAGCTGCTACCTTTATTTGAGGGCACGGCCAGCCCAAGTAATCCCATAGGAAGGGAGCCAGCCGTTCCAGACAGCAAAGGAGCCCTTCCATGTACTACATTCAGATCAGCCTCCCAAGGCATTGATGGGGGGCGGGGAGAGTGGGGAATAGATCTGGAGGGGTAAATGGATGGTATGTCCCTGGGGTGTGTGTGTTTTAACACCCCAAATAGGGAGACAGTGGAATGGATTGGTTAATTAAGTGCATGGGCTCTGGAGACAGGCAGACCTGGGTTTGATGCCCATCTCTGCTACTTGCTTACTTGGGATCTTGGGCAAGTTATTGAACCTGTCTTGTCATTTGTATATTGGGTGTGATAATAGTATCTGTCACTTACATTATGAGAAGTAAATGAGATAATGTATGTGAAGCAGTGAGCACAGTGCCCAGCATAAAACACAAGAAATGTTAGCAGTATATGTGTTTCCTTATACTTGAATATTATGAAATTCACCCACTCTTTTTGCTCATTTGTGTCTGTGAATCTTTACTTGGTATTGTCATCTGAATTATTGCAGAGGGTTACTACTATCTGTGAAACTGGAGATTCCATTGTGCTCTGGGAGTCTAGAGGTTGCCATTCAGCTGCACTGGGCTATAACTCAGTGACTGTTAGGACTGTTCAGTGTTCATACCTCCCCTTATAGGACACCCCTGGCCAGTGACCAGGCTATGTAGGGGAATGAGGGTCTGGCTTCTTTGTGTCAGCTTGGAACAACTGCAGGGCTTCCTAGAGTTTCTTGTAGGGGCTGAGGTCTTGGCATAGCCACGTTGCAAGTCAGCTTTTCCCTCAGCCCAGTCTTGCAGTCTTCGTTTCCATAGAGGGGCATCTGCCACGCAGCACTCACCAATAAAACTTCTGCACATAACTCTGTCTCAGAGTCTGTTTCCAGGGAACCTGACATAAAATACTTAGGAATACTAGGAATAGAATTTACCAGATCCAAGTTTTGCTGTGTTGTGGCTATATGGTTTTTCTCGAAAGGATGTGCCATGGTATAGAGGATGTGAGTATAGCCATTTTAATTACTCCTTTGCCATAGGATGTTGTTTAAAAAGTATTTTTGCCTCCTGTGCTTCTCGTGCTTGTGCATTGTGGCCTGGTGAACTTTAAGAACTGTGAGCTCTGAGATTGACCCTACTTAGCAAACTGACAAGTTAGCCTGCCACAGTTTCATGGATACTGGTGGAAGGTACGAGATTCCTGAGTCAGAGACAGAGGACTTTATTACTCACAGCACAGCAAGCAGCATGAACATCACATTGGCATCATTTCCCCTAATGCCAGGGAGAATGATGTGGCACCCACGGTAGGTTTGCATCACAGCAAAGTCCTGAGCTTAGGAAACCTGAGTCTTTGATACTAGACTGCAAACAGACTTGCCCTTGGCTCCAATGGAGGCATTATCTTTATTATACTGGGCATTAAGCAAGTCTGCGCTTTGCTCCAGAGGAAGAATGAAGGCAAAGCTCTGCCTTTCAAAGCTGTTCACTGTGCATATATCCTTAAAAAGATATTTCGGAACAAAAGGGCATGTAGTGCCTCACTCACAAGGTGTGCTAAAATGAGAGAGTCCCATAGAGAATTGTTTCTCAGCAGTGAGTTTTTGCCCTGTTTTGCCGTGCATATTATTTGTGGCCTGAGGCAAGTTTGTTTATTTTTTTCTGAGCAGTAGTTTCTCATCTGCAAAAATAGATGAATATTTCCCTTATTTGCTAACTGAATTAGTGTCGCTCATCATTGAAACTATCCTGTAGATAACAAACCACTTATGCTCCTTTCTATATTAATGTTACAGTTATTGGGCCAATAGAAACCCATGGGAAAGCCCTCTGAGGGGCCAGTGGCCCTACTATGAATCCTTTCCTGGCCTTTGGGTCCACCTCTTGACTTAAGTGAATGCTTAAATGCATATGTATGGTGCTTTCCTGAGGGAGATGATTTACTGGGGACATTCGTGATGTTTTATCACCTGCACTTCACAAGAAACAAGATCGGTTGAAAGGGAATCCCTAGATTATGGAAGAGGCTGAACAAAAAATTCAAGAGAACATGTGCCTAAATTTTTTGGTTACAGTCGGCGGGCTGGTTTGGTACCAGTTGCTCCCTTGTGGCCAGGAGTGGAATAACCTTCTTCATGTTTATCCATTGTATAAGTCTGTTATTTATTATCTGGCCCCCCTCTAGAATGTAACCTCCATGAGAGCAGAGCCTCTCAGTAATGGCTGTCTCCCCAGCTCTAGAACAGTGCCTGGCACACAGTTTGGTTTAACAAGGGTTTGCCGAGTGACTGAATGAATGAGCGCATCTTGACAAGAAGCAGGGCAGGATTGCTTGACAAGGAACAATCTGCCATAAAGGCCAAGTATTTGCTTTCCTGGCTTGCTTTATGGTTGATTGCTGGGCTGTAGTCGGATATGCTTACCTGGAATTGGGGTCATAAACTGGTGACTCACGGGAGAATCCCTTTTGGAGACTGAAACATTCACACTTGCATCACATTTCCAGGGCAACAGCGCCTCCTGGATGCCCTCTCAGCAGCAGTGTCATTTTTACCAGGGTGGTTTTGTAGCATGATTTTGGTTTGGAGTCAGCCACCTTAGCTGCCCTGTTTCTGCCCATTTTCCAGTTCTGCTCATCCAGCTCTCCCATTGATTCTGTGAGATACCAGTATCCTTATAATAAATTACTTCTCTACTTAAGTCATCCAGGGCCAGTCGTTATTTACAGCTAAGAGCTCCAATTAAAACACTCTTTTAAAGCTACCTAGGACACTAATTTCTGCAGATTTAATAAAAACTTGGTGGAGGGTATAAACGTCAACGAACCTTTGCTTCACTTTTGGAAAATTCAGGTGCCCTGCCACTCTTGCCTCCTAATGCTTTTGTTGACCAAATTAATCAGTTTTTATTTCTAATCCTAGGTCAGAAATATTACTGTATTTTTTCTTGATTCCGCTGAGAACCATAAGATGTATTTTTCATTTGAGATCTTGACTTTTATTTGCTGTGCTTTGTTATAAGTAGTCATGGTATTAATACAGGTTTATTTTCTCGTCTAGGAGTTTCATAATAGAAGAGCAGAGTTTCTCGTTATGTGAAGATCTTCTCTACGGAAGAATGTCATTCAGAGGATTTAATCCTGAGGTTGAGGTATTAAATATAATTGCTTCACATTTAAGATTTTTCCAATTGAATTCTTTCTGCTTATAATTGGGTTTAGGTTTTTCCCAACCAGATACCATTTCTCCTCATTATATAGAAAATAACAAATCTTGAACTATTGCCATAGCTATTTAAAGAAATTATAGGCATTGCAGTCTAGGTTTATGATAGAATTGAGTAGATAATTTAATATAGCAGTATACAGTCCCGGACAGTGCCACTGTTAAGTGTTAGAATTTTACCTCAGTTCTTTTGCAGGAATGTCAGGATTTTATTCATATGATGCTATTACAAAAAATTATTTTCTGGCATCTATAAATGTATCTTTTCTAGTGGAAAAAATGTTACTTAAAATTTGAGTAATTTGACTTTTTAATGGACAGGTTTTAATCCAAGCTTGTAAATAGATTTTTAAATGAATCTTTGGAAAGTTTGTCTGAAAACGAAATATTCAGCTTATAACTGAGACGTTCATTTTAATTTTCCTGCCTCGGGTTTGTAGAGAAGCACAGACCTTCGTTTAACAAATAACTATTAGAACTCTGGCTAATATATTGAAAGCCATCTGTCAGGTACTTGACTGACCAAATGGAGGTTTGTGGTATAAAGCTTTAGTTTTGTAACTATCACTTGAAGCCACGGTTTCTTAGCCCTGGCACTTTTGACAATTGAGGCCAGATTATTCTTTATGGTGGGGGCTTTCCATGCACTGTAGGATGTTGAGCAGCATCCCTAGCTTCTACCCTCTACCCACTAGATACATATATACACCCCAGTTGTGACCCCCAAAAATGTGTCCAGATATTGCCAGAGGTCCCTTGGCAAGCAAAATCATACCCGGTTGAAAACCAGTTCTCTCAGGATGCTTATAGGAGCCACAGTTAGCCAAACTAAATGCCAGAGTTTATTTAAAGATTGTAGGTTGGTTTTCTTTCTCTTCCTTTTTTGAGGGGATATGATAATTAAGGTGTTAAATTTGCTTTACACAGAATCAATACAAACTGTTTGTTTTTAATATATTTCCTTGTTTTGGCCTGCTTAAGCTTTAGATTAGGAAGACAAAGAGGACAATGGGGTAAAAGGGAAAAAAAGATAGCAAAGATTATGAGTGGATGATGCCCAGAGACAGGGTATTGGGCAGGCAGGGACTCCAAAGTATGTCTGATACAGTGGGAAAAGGAGTTGATCTGGCCCTCCAAATTTGACGTGGGAAGTTATTAGAAAATGACTTTAATCACTGGCACTCTGTAACACTGAATATATTCTCTCTGGGAAAGGTTTTGAACTGTTTGGCTTGCAGGCCTGAGCTGTCATAAATTGTGAGAAAAGTTCAATGTACCTGGCTATAAAAAGAATGATACCAACTTGAGAGTACTTACTTTATTATAAGCAGGATGAACTTAGAACACATTTTTTAATATCTATGTGTTTCTAGTGATAAGAGGTAGTGTACTTTTTAAGTCTGTCAGAGGATAACTATCAAGAAAAGGTTAACGTGAGAAAAAGAAATGAAGGAGAGACCCATGACGCGTGGACATCATGTGGAAATCAGTGCGTTATCCACCCGCGTGTTCAGGGGTGAGGAAGGTCTCCCAATTATACCAGAGCCAGCCTTCCAGTTCTTCCAGCAGTTTGCTGCTCCCCTTCCTCAACCACCACCAAAAACTACATTTAAAATTACTTTTGACTGTAGTGTTTCTCCCATTTGGCTCAAAGTTGGGAAGTTCAAAAGGTATCTGAAAGTTTACTTCTTCTTTCCCCCAGTCACTAGAGTGTGTCAGCAATGTGCCTGCTTTAGGTACAAGTAACTAATAAATTTATGATCTAAAATACATTTAAATTAATTAACAGTAAGTCTAATCTAGTGGAACTTTGTCTTATTATTATTTTAATTCAGAGCTGGCTTCTATCTGCTTATTGTAGAATAAAGTATTATAGAGAATCCCTTATAAATTTTGGTTAGTCCTGTAGATTCTGTGGCTTCTGTGTCTCTACCTTCAAATACATTTGACACCAGTTCCTTTAACAAGCTTTTTCCAGCCCTGCTAGTCCCCATTGTTGTATTTTTCAGAAATTAATGCTTCAGATGAATGCTAAGAACAAAGCAGAGGAAGTTGAAGAGGAAACAGTGGAGCTCGATGTGTCAGATGAAGAAATGGCTAGAAGGTAACTGTTACCTTGGACCAGCTTTATAATCTGAGCCCAGCATTCACTGGCTCTCACATGTGCACTCTTTCCGCATGGTGACTGGTCTACCGTACCTTTGAAGGGAGTACCCCAGCAGAAAGTCATCTTGGCTTAGTCATCTTCTAACATGGCCTGGGGTGGATTTATACCTGTCATAGGCTGGCAAATTGAGGGCTTATTTCTAGTGCTGCTTCTAATACATATTTTAAAATATACATCTCAGTTTATTTAGGATAATGGAAAAACAAAAACAGTGAAGAATTTAATCGTTCATAGAGAAGTTCATAAATTTTAAATCAGATGGTTTCTTTTAATCAAAGTTTTGATTTTTCTTATTCTTTGTTATGTACTTGGTTTGATATTCTTGACAAGTCTTGATTCCTACCTTTTTTATTTGAAACTAAACTTGTTCTGTATATCATCTTAACAGATACGAGACCTTGGTGGGGACAATTGGGAAAAAGTTTGCCAAAAAAAGAGACCGTGTCAATTATGAAGAAGATGAAAATGGAGACATAAAACCAATTAAAACAAAGAAGATGTTCTTAAAACCCCAAGATTAAAACTGATGGCTTAAGATATGGCTCAGGGATGCCTTGTGAGAATTAGCACATTTTGGAACTCATTCTGTTGGTTCCTCTATAGTTATTAATGCTGTAATGTTTATTTGTAAAGAAATGTATAATTTTGGAAACATGCTGTTTTTGGAACAGGTGTGTGTTGGATGTTATACATCCTTTGCTTAATGGTATTCATCAAGAGTGGATTTTTAACCCTTGATCTTCAACTATACATAGGTACGTGGTTGCTTCCTAAAAAATTTTTTATCTCAGATTTTTTTAATATAGTTCTCCAGTCACTGACCTTGAATTGACTCATGTAAACTGATACCAGTGTTTAAATTGCCCTTATGTTTATAATCATGTCAAGTCAGTTCATACATATATTTTGGAATCAAATGTCATGAGAATTTATTATATGTAAATTCATCAAGAACAAACATGCCTCTCCAGGCTGAAATATTTCCATGCTACCAAGTCAATGTCAGTGTGTGGAATTATGTTTTTTTGTTTAAAGCCTTTAATTAATTAAGAAAAAAGATTGTTCTGTAATAAATACCTGTTTTCATGTACTTTTTCATTCTCTTATACTTTCAAATAATAATTTTAGTCTAATTCAGTATTGGAGCTTTTGTCCAATTAGTAACTTTTAAAAAACAGCCATTAATTTAGAATATGGTGATGTATTAGGTTGAACCGTAAGAAATTGCCTTGGGCTTCCCTGGTGGCGCAGTGGTTGAGAGTCCGCCTGCCGATGCAGGGGACACGGGTTCATGCCCCGGTCCGGGAAGATCCCACATGCCGCGGAGTGGCTAGGCCCGTGAGCCATGGCCGCTGAGCCTGTGCATCCGGAGCCTGTGCTCCGCAACGGGAGAAGCCACAACAGTGAGAGGCCCGTGTACCGCAAAAAAAAAAAAAAAAAAAGAAATTGCCTTTCATGGGTCAAAAACAATTATCGATTTTTGATAGTTCAGCCCAGTAGAATTTACCGCCAAGCAGACCATATCCTAATCTGAACCTTATTCCAAGTAGTAAATACAGAAGCCCATGGAATTAAGTGTGTAGTAGGTGTGTCTGTCCGTCTGGAGATATGTACCTAGGACATCTAAGAAATACTGATTTCATCTAATTATGTTCCCAGCAATTAAATGAGGTGCATTTCTCCTCTCTCTCTGAATCTCCTTAGATTCAGATTGCTCTGTGACCTCAGTTCTGAGTTATGAAAAGGTTGTGACTTTGAAGTTAATCTGACTCTAATTCATTGTGAAGGTGAGGACAGTGCACCTTCTGGGTCCCTACATCCTCGGGCAGAAGCTTGAAGTTTTTCACAGTGCTTCGCTGGCACCACAATCCGTGGATTTGTGGAATCCCTCATGATATTCTGCACAGCCTTACTTCCAATAGCTGAACCCATTTCCCAATAGGAGAAGTGGAGCAGTGGGCTTGTGCCTCTGGAATTCACTGGTCTTAGCACATACCCCAACACCCAGGAGCAGTGGGTGTAATAGGATGGTGGAATGGTCTACTGAAGATTCAGTCATGGCCCTAGGTGGGGTACAACACTCCATCTTACAAAATGTAATTTATGTTTTGAACCACTGACCTCTCAGATGGGGCTGTTGCTCTCATCATGGTCAGAATGTATGGTCTGGAATCAACAGAGGCAGAGGGAGTGGCTCCTCTCACTGTTACACCCAATAACCCACTTAGGCATTTTGCTTCCTGTCCCTCAATTTTGACCTCCATTGTTTGGAGATCTGGGTTCCCAAGGAAGGTGTGCTCCCATCAGGGAGGACAACAGTGGTCCCATTAAGACTGAAATTAAAACAATCTGGTCATTTTACCAGTAAATCAGTGGGCAAAGAAGTTTACTCTCCTGGCTGGTGCATGTGATCTTGGGAACAAAGGAACATGTGTTTTGTTCCTACACAATGGGTGATGAAGAAGGATGTCAAACCCAGAGCATTCTCCAGGGCATCTTTCTTAGCACTTCCCTGTCCAATGACAAATTTTAATGAAAAACTACAACCTCAGAGGTGGGAACGATTTCAACCCTTTAGGTTATGAAGTCTTGGGTCACCCTAGCAGGTGTCAACCCTGAGCAGTTGAGATGCTGGCTGAGGAAAGAGGAAACATGGAGTGTGTAGGGAAAGAATGAAGTTTATTAACTTGCGACCCTTACAGCCTTGTGACCAATTACAGGAACAAATTACGGAGCAGCTTCACATCTTTTTTTCCTTGGTGTGTGTGTGTACTAACTTCTTTCTCCTCCGTCCTCTTATTATTGTGTACATTTTTTTAAAGAGGGTTAACTTTGCTCCTAGCCTTGAGATAATAGAATATTCAGATGGGTCTATGACTAAAGTCCAGGTGTAACTGACAGGAGATAAGATGAATGTGTAACTGTTTCCCAGAAACGGATACAATGTCTGCTGGGATTTTGGAGAACGAGTGAGAACATCTTTTGTACAAAGGATGTTTGCAATTTGTCAGGTAGAAATGGAGTTTTTCTTCTGGGAAGTTTAATCACGTTTAGAAGTGTGCATGTGCGTGCATGTGTTCACGCGCACGTGTATGCTGAATGGCCCAAGGGACAGACTTGCAAATATTAACCTGTTGTTTCTCAGATTCAAACACTCCTCTATACTCAGCTTCTGATGCTGGGCTGGCACTAGGCAAACCCCGTTTCTCATTCGCCAGCTGCCTCCTTACTAGGATCAGCCGATGGAGCCCAGAAGGAGACAGCAAAGCTAGAGGGGGAAGAAAGGGCTTGGCCCTTCCTGTCTGCTTCCTCTTTGCTTCCTCTTCCTTTGCCCACCCCCACCCCCCCCAAACAATACCTCTTCACCCCAGCAAAGGATGGCGTTCCAGTCACAGTTGTTGATAACACTTGGTGCCCCTCAGATGTCTGCCTGGTACCCTGGCCCGCAGGGCCCCCCACTCAGCTCAGAGACACTGGTTTTACGTGAGCAGCAGCTTTTTTTGGTTGTTTTTTTTTTTTTTTAAATGTGGACCATTTTTGAAGCCTTTATTGAATTTATTACAGTGTTGCTTTTGTTTTATGTTTTGGTTTTTTGGCCTCGAGGCATGTGGGATCTCAGCTCCCCACTAGGGATCAAACCTGCACCCCCTGAACTGGAAGGCGAAGTCTTAACCACTGGACTGCCAGGCGAGACCCTGAGCAGCAACTTCTTGTCAGAGGTCTTGAATTTCAGCTCTCCAGGGCCCTCCAAGCTTCTAAAATTGAACAATTTCAGCCTCTTCCCTAAGAGTGGCAGCTTCCTGCATGATAACCTTAAGCGTTCTCTTTTTGCCTTTTTAGCTTTTTAGTACCCCATTAACAATTATTTATATTAGATTTCCCCTGTTAAAATAAGGATGGCTTTTATCTCCTGACTAGATTTTGACAGATACAGACTCATCCTACAGCAGTAATATCTGAAATCATGGGCTCGGTACGGCTTGAAACCCTGCTTTTTCTAATCTGCATTCAAGTTTACAACTATTAAAGACGTTCAACCCTTTCCACTTCCTGGAAGTTATCTCGTGTAACCAGAAGTTAGCAGACCACTTTTTGGCCCAGCACAGTAATGCCCATCGGCTTGGTTGCTGAGTCATTCATGTTCATCCCCTTAGTTGTCAAGCTACTTACTGTCCTCTAGGGCAGGAACTATATCTTACCTTTTTTTTATTTACTCCTGCACCTAGCAAGGGATATGGCTCATATGAAAGGCTTTGATAAATGTTTCTTAAGTGAATGGATTTGGGAACCAATTGGCCTACAGAGCATGTTTAAACCACACTGCTGTGGAAGTAATGACCAACCAAATGAGAAAAAACAAAGACTTTTTTCTGAGCTTGCTGTATAGCTAGGGAGTCGGCCACCATCACTTGTGCCTTAGCAGACTCAGGCAGGCAGACAGACAGTGGGAAAGCTTTACAGTGGGAAAAAGGGAAGGGTTAGGCGTGCCTTGATTGGAGGCTGTTGGCATGGGAAAGTTATAGGCGGCCAACTAGCAGCAGGGCATACTAAGTCATTGGTTAGGGTCTTGTATTTACTTTCTCTAGTTGGTCCCAAATTGGAAATAGGGAGAAAAATTAAGCAAGTTGTCAGTTAACCAAGTCCTGACCATTTGGGGCTGATTGTTACAAAGTTATTTTTTAGCTTCCTGGATTGTCCCTGGAGATAGCCATCTGACTTCCTGCCAAGTCTGGCTTGTAGCAGGCTGGCTTCCTGAGTTGTTTATTATAAAGGTTTGATTTCTTGGGCAGGTTGCTGCAGGTTATGAATCAAAATTCTGTTTTTATATGTGGTCTGGCCATTGTCCATTTGTGTATTCAGTCTCACAATGCTCAGGTTTATTTCTAATCGTACTATAAAATACAACCATTTGATCATGTCTCTGAGGAAGCCTGCACCCAATTTAAGAAGAGGATGCCACCAGTGGGATCAGGGATGTTTGTGCTCCAGCCATTAAGGGAGCTGTCTGTGCTGGAAGCAGACCCTTCAGTGGTTAATGCCACAGAGACAAAGCCACCAAATCAGGCGACTGAAACTTTTTGCCCTCCTAGATCTTGGGGAAGAAAACTGAATACCACTGGCTAATGGATACAAAATTCAATTTAAAAGATAATCATCATTTCACTCATATACAACCAGCCATTCGCCGACATTCAAGTTGGTTGACGAACTTTATCAAAGTGGGCTATTTGGGGAGGGAGAGAAGATATAGCTATAATAGTAATTGCAAGAAAATCTCCAGAGAACTTCCTGTGTATAATGTCTTTTATGAAGATACCAGTGTCTCCACTTGCCTACCAAAACACTCTTACATTTTCCCAATCCTGGCTTCAGAGAACACATAGGTGCCTTATCATTTGAGTCCAAGGTGTATTGGCAGCTTCTTAAAAGAGAGTCTGTGGTCTGACTTCCCCTCTCCCTGTAGGCATAGCCTTCCATAAGCAGTTTACTAAAATTATTTGGTGTCTCTGTAAGTTTTTATAGAGCTATAAGCTTCTCACTACACGGTAAGTTCTAATTTTAATTTTAATCATTATGAAAGTCATTAATCCATAAATGGGCCCTGTTTAGCCCTCTTTGGACAAAGAAACTATTTACACAGAGAAGATACTACTTTCTAAGCCAGCAGCTCAATTTTATATCCTGGAGTTTCCCTCCAACATATTTAGCTTGTTTTCCATGTGACCTGTGTTTTCACTTGCCCCAGGAAAAAAGATGCAAAATCACACTGTTCTCCGTAAGGCACATTTAATCTTGTTGCTATCCCTTGCTAATTTCTCTTCCATCCTCATTGTCTGGATGGGAGAAAAGCCTGTCTACCCATGAGTAGCAGGGGTAATCGTGTGTTGTCGCAAAATTGCAGCAGGATCAAACAAGACCATCAGGTAATGAAGATGACAACCTGACAAATATTGGCAGATTATGATTCCCGGCGACTTGTCTTCCTCCTCTCCCACTCATGGCAAGCTCTCACACCCACGTCCCCATCTCCGACCTCTGCTCTGATCATTGTTCCTGATGTCGCTTTACCACATATGACACCCACGTCAAGTGGATGGGTCCTTGAACCTTTGCTACTCCCACCTCAGATTCTCATTTAACCTCATTGGGATGGGAACAACTTAAAAATGGATAATAACAAGTGTGCTGTTTGAGCCATAGACCAGATTCTGGAGTCCATGGTAACAGAAAACCTGAGCTACCTCAGGAGTACAAAGCAGAAACCCACTCTTGATCATCAGAAACCCTAGCAGGTATTTAACCAAGAAGGGAGCTGGTAATGGAGGACCCAGATGTTACCTGGAGGAAAATGAAGCAAGGTAGAAGCAGTTACTCATACCACTGCAACAGGCATGCGAAGATTTGTCATTAAATGCCAGCCAAGTGCCGGGAATATTTCTGATATTATTCGACTGTTTGTTTGTTAAACAAATGTTGAGTTCTGACGCTCGGCCAGCCACTGACTTGTGGACTGGAGATATAATTTATTGCCTCCATTTTATCCATGAAGAAACTGAGGTACAAAGACATTCTGTAACTCACCTGATGTCACACAGCTTTTAAGTGATAGAGCAGTATATGAGCCCAGATTTACTGAACTCAAAGCCCACACTCTCTCTTGTGTCACACTACAGGGGAAAGCAAAAGACTAGAATTGGGAAACAGGCATAAAACAACCTAGCCCCATAAGACCCTAATTGTTCCCAAACAGAATCTCACAGAATTATATTGTACTACCTGGTATTTTTTTAATATTTCCTTTTTTCTAAATTTACTTTTTCCAGATGGTATGGATTAAATTCACATTAATAATCTGTTTTCAACATAAACGATTAATTTCATAAATAGGGTATTCTCTATATTAGTGATCCCGTATTAAGAAAGATTTCACATGTCAATCTATGGTAACAAAAAAATTGGAAAAGCAGTTATTTGATGAGTGCTCACTTGGAGTATAACTGTGTCATCACATATTCATTTAGGTCATATTCTATGATATATTACCTAATTTCAAAGCAGGGATTATGCCTCACTGTTCTTTGGTTCCAAACCAAGTCCCTCATGTAGGGCTTTGTAAAGAAATAGGTATTTAAAGATAATAGTGAATTGAATGGAAAAAAAATTTTTTTTTCTGTTTACCTAGCCTCACATAAATGTTTTTAGTGACTGTGAATTTATTTAATAAATATTGGCTCCTCAGAGATTTTGCATACTTCACTGTTTTGTGAGATAATTCTATCTGCAGGCATATATTCACAAATTCAAAGTCTTTAGTTGAAGTTTCAAGAGTAATGGAGTAGAATTTCAGTACCTTCCCCAGGAGGTTAGAATTATAAAATTCTTAGTTTGGGATTTACTTCTCCCTTCTGATTTATTCCAGGCACCAGATTCTACTCTCTCTGTCAAACAGAATATGCAAGGCATCTGAGGCTGATTCTTCCCAGAAATTAACTCCAGGGCCCACCCCATCTGGTAAGATCTGGCTGGGGAAATTCCCAGGTAGAAAGTTAAAAGCAACAAATGGCTTCTTCTGGCTGCCTATGGTAAAATAGGTAAATATGGTTTTAAAAAGCCAGAGAGATGAACTACAGAAGGAACTGTTTAGTTTTGTAGCAGAATTTAGAGGAAATGTGAGGGACAAGGGTGGTCTTTCTAGCAAGCAAAAGGTCCTCAAAGTAAGAAAACGCAAAGATCAAATCTGGAGTGTTGTCAATAAAATTTGGTCTTAGAATAATTTTCAGGTAAATCGTCAAAAGTCAAGGATGCAGCTGTAGACCATTTTCTGATTTTGAGATGTCAGATTTAAAGGTATGTCTCCTAGATCTTCTTTGTTATGTAAGAGATTCCAAGAATCTTAAGGGGGGCACTTTGTTATGCAGCAATACCTAATGAAAATACCAACTTTAAAACGTTTGCCAATCTTACCTGTACAAGGCGTGGCACTTTGTTTCTTTCATCTGCATTTCCCCGGCTGCCAGTGAGTTCGGGAATCTTTTTTTTAAATTATTTATTATTTATGTATTTAGGCTGCTCCGGGTTTTAGTTGTGGCATGCAGGATCGTAAATTGAGGCATGCGGACTCTTAGTTGCGGCATGCATGCAGGATCTAGTTCCCTGACCAGGGATCGAACCCGGGCCTTCTGCATTGGGAGCACGGAGTCTTACCCACTGGACCACCAGGGAAGTCCCGGGAATCTTTTTTTTTTTTTTAATTGAATTACAGTTGATTTACAATGTTGTGTTAGTTTCAGGTGTAGAGAAAAGTGATTCAATTATATATATTTTATATATTTCAATATATATATTCTTTTTCATTATAGGTTATTACAAGATATTGAATGTAGTTCCCTGTGCTATATGGTAGGTTCTTGTTGTTTATCTGTTTTATATATAGTAGTATGCATCTGCTAATCCCTAACTCCTAATTTATCCTTCCCCCCACACCTTTCCCCTTTGGTAGCCATAAGTATTTTTCCTATGTCTGTGAGTCTATTTCTGTTCTGTAAATAAGTTCATTTGTATCGGTTTTTTAGATTCCACGTGTAAGTGTTATCATATGTTATTTGTCTTTCTCTGTCTGACTTACTTCACTTAGTATGATAATCTCTAGGTCAGCGGTCCCAAACCTTTCTGGTACCAGGGACTGGTTGTGTGGAAGACAGTTTTTCCAGGGATGGGAGGGGGGATGGTTCAGGCAGTAATAGGAGCGATGGTTCAGGCAGTAATGCGAGTGATCGGGAACGATGGGGAGCAGATGAAGCGTCACTCGCTCGCCTGCGGCTCACCTCCTGCTGTGTGGCCCTGTTCCTAACAGGCCGTGGACCAATACCGGTCCTCAGCCCAGAGATTGGGAACCCCTGCTCTAGGTCCATCCATGTTGCTGCAAATGGCATTAGTTCATTCTTTTTTACGGCTGGGTAGTATTCCATTGTATATAGGTACCATATCTTCTTTATCCATTCATTTGTTGATGGACATTTAGGTTGCTTCTCTATCTTGGCTATTGTAAATAGCACTGCCATACATGCATTGGGGTGCATGTATCTTTTCAAATTAGAGTTTACATGTTTTCTGGATATATGCCCAGGAGTGGGATTGCTGAATCATATGGTAATTCTATTTTTAGTTTTTTAAGGAACCTCCACACTGTTCCTAATAGTGGCTGTATCAATTTACATTCCCACCAACAGTGTGAGAGGGTTGGGAATCTTTTCTTGAATCCCTGTGAATACCTCCTACCACTGAAAATTGGATAATAAGGTTTGGAAAGGGAAAAAACATGTTTCTCTGAATTAGCTGGGAGAAATCAACTCTGTGGGATAAACTGCAGTGCAGATATTGCTGGAGAGAAATTTGAAGGGAAGCAAATAATCCCAGAATGTTAGGTTGCTGGCTGGCCAGTTATTACGCAGGATGGTAGTTATTGCACAAGCTTGTGGTAAGACTGTAGCTGATTTCAGAACTGTTCAACAGATTATGGCCTCTATGCCCTTGATTCTGGGAAAGCTGGCATCTGGATTCTTAGACATTACAATCCATATGGCCAAATGTACAATTCTGAGGTGAATTCTATCCTCTGTAGCAAAAGTAGCAGAAGCCCTAGAGCTTCCAGCAGGAATCGAGTAGGAAACCACTGGGCCAGAAGGCTCGCTGGTGAAAGAAAGTGAGGCTGAAACACGTGTCCTCATGATGAGGCAGACAGCTGGGTGGCGGCAGAGGGTTTCAAAACACCCTCCAGCATCCATGGATTGGCAGTCAGTAATTTTCAAATCAGAAACTGTATGTTTCCAAGTGTTTATAGCTGGGAGCAGAAGAGCAAAACTAAGAAATGCCTGAAGTCTCCCTGAGCTTACTTCTCCCAGATGAAGAGATTACAAAAAAATGAGAAATAGATGCCAGTGATTCCAAAGGTGTGAGGAAGTAATAATTATGAAGCTAAGAAAAGCCGTCCCGTGAATGTGAATTATGCGTGTTGGAAGCTTATTGGCTTTAATACTTAAAAGTGTTAGAATTAGTACTGTCTTATTCCAAAAATTCTAATTCGTATTAAATCAACTCTGAATGTAAAAAATCGAATATAAATTCACTCTTCATTTCCTTGATGAGGAATAAATGCTTTCTTCCTTAGGAAGAAAATGAAGAGGTGGAGGAAGTATGGAAAGCTGTTTCTTCACTGAACTTCCCTGAGAAGGGGCCAAGGAAGAGATTGGCTTCAAGCTGAAGATTTGAAAAGTAACTCTTTTAAAAGGTCAGGTCATTTTATATGTCTCTTTTATTTTGACACTCTATCAACTGGTAAAGGGAATTTCTGTTTTTAGTCAACATTGAGGTATAATGTGTATGTGATAAGATGCAACCATTTTAAATCTATGGTTTGATGACTTTTGACAAAAGTATTCACCTGGGTAACCATCACCACAATGGAGATGCAGACTGCTTCCATCCACCCTAGAAATTCCCTCATTCCTCCCTGTGGTCAATTCCTGATCTCCTGTCTTAGGCAACCACTGATCTGTTTCTGCCACATTATGTTAGTTTTGCCTGTTCTAAAATTTCATATAAGTGGAATCTTATTGTACATATTTTTTTGTACCCAGGTTCTTTTGCTCAGCATAATGTTTTGAGATTTATCCATGTTGTTTGCACGTTTCCTGCACTTCCAAAATAAACTGCTTGCACTTGAACCTTCATTTCAGGGTCTGCTTCTGGGGGAACCCAAATTGAGACAGCAACTCTGAGTCAGACTTTGGAACAATTGTTATTGACAATGTATGGGTAGATTGGCAGGCAGACAGATAGATGATAGATAGATAGATAATACATAAAATCAAGAAAAGAATGATTGGAAAGGAGAAGGATCACAGACTTTTATCTAGAAAATTTGTATTGATTACATTCATATTTCTTACTGAATGTTTAAAGATGGCAAATTTCTTTCAAAGATTTTTATTGCGGAATTTCAAATCTATACAAAAAAGTAGACTGAATAGTATCATAAGTTTCCATGTACCCATTTTCCAGCTTCAACAACTTACTTACAGCCATCTTGTTACATTTATACTTCCATCCACTTACCCCACTCTATATTATTTTGAATGAAATATCATGTCATACCATTTCATCTGAAAATATTTTAGTATATATGTCTAAAAGATAAGGGCTTTTAAAATAACTATTATCACATGTAAAGTAACATTTTCTTAATGTCATAAAATATCCAATTCAACTATCTAACAAATGTCATATTTTTTTTTTACGGTTTGCTTAATTCAAGATCCAAATAAGTTCTCCACATAATCACTCATTGATATTTCTCTCAAGTGTCTTTTAATCTATAGTTTCCCTACTCCATCTCACTCTTTTTGTTGCACTGCATTTATTAAATAATTACTCGATATATTTTAATTTGCTAAGATTTGGCTAAAACTAATGCAAATTACATTTTTGCTTCCTTTGAGTCATGCAATTTATAACCCAGTATTAGTCCAGTTCTTTACCATGATTTCTTCTTTTCTGCAGACTAATGTTGGAAACTTTTATTTATATTTTGGAAGGCATTCTCAAAATGTAAATGCTTGGAGGCTGTGGAAACAGCCATATGTATATGAAAGTAAAATCAGGAGCTCTCAGAAGCTAGATAAGTAAAGAGAATGAGAAAGCCAGCAATAAATGCCAAATTACTTTTTAAATCTCGAAATCAATCATGTCACTTTCTCTACTTAAAATGTTTCTATGGTTTTCCACCACACTGGGAATAAACTCAAAACTCCTTACCCTGGCCCTGTGTGGTTCAGACCTGCCTTTGTAATCTCACCTTATTAGCTCTCAGTCTCTTATGACCATACAATCAGACGGCCTTCTCTCCAAACCTCTCTCCTCAGTAGGGTTTGTACACTTGCTTTGTCCTCTGTCTCGGTAGTGCTTGTTCCTGAGTGTAAACAAGTCTGCCGAAGATGGAGGACTAAACAGATACAGACGACTACGCCCCAAGTTTAAAAACATATAGCCAAACCTGAAAACAAAAGACAAAATGTTCCCGTGGCCAGCAGGGGAACTTAGCCCCAGCAACAAGCAGAAATCAGAACCGTGTGGCCCGGGAATGCAAAGTGGTGCAGCCACTTCGGAAAACAATTCGGCAGTTTCTTACAAAACTAAAATACATTCTTACCATCTGATCCAGCAATCACGCTCCTTGGTATTTACCCAAGGGTGTTGAAAATATGTCCACACAAAAACCTGCACACACATGTTTACGGCAGCTTTATTCATGATTCCCCAAACTTGGCAGCAACCAAGATGTCCTTCAGTAGGTGAAGGGATAAATAAACTGGTCCATCCAGACAATGGAATGTTATTCAGTGCTAAGAAGAAATGAGCTATCAAGCCATGAAGAGATAGGGAGGCTATCAAGCCATGAAGAGCTATCAAGCCATGAAGAGATAGTAACGTAAATGTACGTTACTGTGTGAAAGAAATCAATCTGAAAAGGCTACATACTGGATGATTCCAATTCTGTGACATTCTGGGAAAGGCAAAACTATGGAGACAGTCAAAAGATCAGTGGTTGCCAGGGGAAGGAGGAAGGGCGGATGAATAGGCAGGGCACAGAGGATTTTTAGGGCCGTGAAACTATCTGTATGATACTATAGTGGTGGATACATGTCATTACACACTTATCCAAACCCGTAGAATGTATGACATCAGTAAAACCTGAGGCAAATTCTGTACTTCGGGTGATTATGACGAGTCAATGTAGGTTCATCATTTGTAACAAATGTACCACTGTGGTGGGGCATATGGATAGTGGGGGAGGCTATGTATGTGTGGGGACAGTGGTTATATTACAAATCTCTGTACTCTCCCCTGAACTTTGCTATGAACCTAAAACTTCTTTCTAAAAAATTGTCTTACAAAAAAGAAGAAGAAAACAGCTGTGTGACTCATGTGAGGCTGTCTATAAGATAAATCCTTTGGGAACTAGACCTTGAACTCATGCCCAGAAATGGAATCACTCGTGATGATAGCTCATTTGAGCATAGAACTCTGGATTGAAATTCATTTTCAGAAACCCAGAGATCAAGAGCTATTATTCTTCACAGACCCTCCCTGAAAAAAGTATTAAAAAATGGAACTAGGAAAATAGAGACAGATATTGTGTCATGTAAGAAGAATTAGTGAGGACAGAAATCAGCAAAAATTGATTGGACAGTCTATGTGTGCATTGATTGTAAGTTGTGTAATTATTTAAAATTTTTAAATATGCATTGATTGTAAATAGTCTAATTATCTGGTTTAAAAAATAACACCAGGGGCTTCCCTGGTGGCACAGTGGTTAAGAATCCGCCTGCCAATGCAGGGGACACGGGTTCAATCCCTGGTCCTGGAAGATTCCATATGCCGTGGAGCAACTAAGCCCATGTGCCACAACTACTGAGCCTGTGCTCTAGAGCCCGCAAGCGACAACTACTAAGCCCACGTGCCACAACTGCTGAAGCCCGCACACCTAGAGCCTGTGCTCCGCAACAAGAGAAGCCACGGCAGTGAGAAGCCCGTGCACCACAACGAAGAGTAGCCCCCGCTCACCGCAACTAGAGAAAGACCGTGCGCAGTCCAAGACCGTGCAACTAGAGAAAGACCGTGCGCAGAAAGACCAATGCAGCCAAAAATAAATAAATAAATTTATTAAAAAAAGAAAAAACCCTTAAGTGTACCTGTTAAAATTTTGAGTAACCACCAAAGGAATTGAAGTAGAATATCGTCAAGTTGAAAAAAGGAGGTCAAAAATAAAAGACAGAAAAAGAGGGGGGAAAAGCACATGGTATTGGCATAAGATAGACAAATATATCAATGGAATAGAGGAGAATCCAGAAATAGACCCATAACTGTATGACTGGTAAATTTTTTACGAAGTATGACAGCAACTCAGTGAGGAAGGTAAAAGTCTTTTCAACAAATGGTTCAGGAACACCTGGATGTCCGTATGGAAAAAAGTGAACCTTGATCTCTACTCCCACCAGCGTGGGCTACACAGCTCTATTCATTTCTCAAAACTCTTTGAGCCATGTGCTTAAGCGGTGTGTGTGTGTGTCTCTCATACATGAAATAATACTCAATTTAAAAAGCTCTGTTTGAAATGATCATGTCCACTAATTCCTCTCAACCTTTGCTCTTAGCCTAAATGTAACCTCCTCAGAGAGGTCCTCCATTACCACTCTAGACCTTCAGCCCCTTCAGCATTCTGGATTGTACTGACTTCAACCTGAGAAAGATAGAATGTTATCCAGCCAAGATTCCTCATCCCCCTGCTCTACAACCGACCTCCGTCCCCCCCCACCCCCCGCTTACCCTGTCTTCTTTTTCTTGTTGCGCCCCTTCCCGTATATGTTTGCCCCATTCCCTCCCACCACCTCCAGCCTCTGCTCCACCCATCATCTCCTTGCTTTCCCATCCCAGTCTCCTCATCTTCTTCCCCTAGAAATGCTTTCCAGGCTGCCTCCTCCAAGATGTTGAGGATCACAAAGTAAGAGGTAATAACAACACACCTGATTGTTAGTTTGGACTTTGAAACCCCAAACTTGCCCTGCCTTCTGGGTGTCCTATCAGAGTCTCTGTGGTTTTTTGGTACCTGTTCAGGATCCAGAATCATTTCTGGTGCCCCTAAAACTTAAGGCTTCGCCAGGGAAGTGGAATTGAAGCTGGATTACTACCTTTTGTTCTGTGATTGCTACTTGCTCATCCCCTTGGGTCTGATGCTAACTCTGTCCTTGCAAGGTGCTTTTTTTTTTTTTTTTTTTTTTTTTGCGGTACGCGGGCCTCTCACTGCTGTGGCCTCTCCCGTTGCGGAGCACAGGCTCCGGACGCGCAGGCTCAGCGGCCATGGCTCATGGGCCCAGCCGCTCCGCGGCATGTGGGATCCTCCTGGACTGGGGCACAAACCCGTGTCCCCTGCATCGGCAGGCGGACTCCCAACCACTGCGCCACCAGGGAAGCCCCCAAGGTGCATATTTTAAGGAGGGATGATAGAAACTGTCCTTGGACATCATAAAGCTCACCTAGGCTGACATGCACGGTTACACAGGTTGTATATTTCACAGCACATCCTGCTAAGGCAGTAAGAGGGACCTGAAACCCAGCCTTCACTCCCCTTAACAAGCCATACATCCTTGGGACTGTGTCTGTCTAGTGGACAATTAGTAAAATTGTGTACTAATTTGCAAAAGGTACTAAATAGTCTAGCATCCACCCTGAAACCTAGCCTGGGGAAGACAGGAAGGGAACTGACTTTGGCTGAATTCAGAAGCCCTGCAGCCATTCAGGGCCCTGATTTACAGGATTTTCTGAGAAGGTATGAAAGAAGCCGCCTAAAGGCATGAGCCAGTTTTCAATGAGGCCTGTTATCTGATGTTCAGCAAGTTACATGATGTAAAATCAGCCACAACCCCTGCCCGACAATTTCCATCCATCCACTCAGCTTTGGCTAGAGAGTCCCTTACTCCCTCATGGGACTGCGCCACCTGGCCTGTACCCAGGTGTTTCAAAATCAATTACCAGATCAAACTGATTCTGCAGTTTGTCACCTCAAGCCAGAACACAGGTTCCTCCTTGTGGCCCAGGGCCTGCAGACCTGGGTGCTGAGGCCCCACATTGGGGCTGACTTTACAATCAGCCCCCTGAGCAGAGTCAAGCGTTCCCCAGAGGTGTCGGATGGGGATGGTAGTCACTTCTCAAGAGTCTAGGAGCAGCAGACATCTGAGTTAGAGTTGACTTGAGCAGCCTGAAACATCAAGCAGTTATTCAAGAGAGGGCTGTCATCCTTCTTACACCTCCTGGGGCTGATTGTCAAGGGTTTCATCCTCTACTGGCATCTTTTCAGAAGAGCCAGTGGTAATTGGCTTGGTGGTTGGAGCCCTGGTGGGAAACAGCTAAAATCAGGAACCCCTTGTCATAGGTCAGTAGAGCTCCCTGTGCACTCAAAAGTAATAGCAATGACCACATGTTTACCTCAGACTCTTTAGTCGCTGCTTGTTTCTCTTCCTCATTATACCGTCAATTCCCAGGAGAGCAGGGATCCATCTCTCCCAGATGTACCTGGAACAGCGTGGGAACTCAAGAAAAACTTGTTGAGCAGGAGAAGGAGTTGGTAATGCAGTGGGTGAGAGATGAAAGCGAAAACCTAAGGTTCAGGGTTGAGGCAGAACTCCCTCCTTTTAACAGTGTAGGACAGATGGGCAAAGCGGACAGCCACGATCTGGCTTGACATTCACACCCCAGGGCAGATCAGAGAAGGCAGAGTGGCCAGGAGTCACAGAGCAGAAACATTTCGGCTCCAGTTGGGGTGTGCAGGATATAAAATGTATGAAACACTCTTTCCCTTAGAGTCTACTTTGTCTGGCATTGGTATAGCTATGCCAACTTTTTTTTGATTAGTATTTGCATGGTGTAATTAATCCTACCTACGATCTTAGGATGTTTCTCTTGTTCTCTTGTTCAATGTCCTTGTGGACGTTGACCCTGAGAAGGCTGATAGTCTTGGTATATTCCTGTCTCCTACATGGTGAGTTCTGGGAGGGCAGGGGCTGTCTTCTTTGCTTTGGACCCACCCCACCCTCCCATAGCTTCTCACCCAGTGCAGTTGCTTCATGGTCTACCAAAGTGGGGCTGTCTCCCATCTCTCAACAGGGTAGGAATTTCACTCATAATGAACAGTGAAGCAGAAGTCACAGGACACCAAGACACAGAGATGGGTCACATCTTCCACTTTCCCTTTACTGCATAAAAATCACAATGCCAGGTATCACCTGCTCAGCTTCCAGCCTCTGCCTCCTTGTGCTGTTCTTCACCTGACCATTCACAGCTGTCCTGGGAGGGGAAATTTCCTGTCCCTTTTTATCATTTCACTCAGGACAGAAATGAAAGACCTATGATGACACTGAATTAGTGTTCTCTTACCTTATTTGAAACATTGATGAACCAACTTCTTCCCAATTTTGCATAGAAATATAAATGTCAAGTGTAATTTTCAAGCAGGAGTTTTTGTTGACAATTTAAACACTGTGTCATTATAAGAAAGAACACTCCAAGGAAGGACACTGACACAGTACTTAAGTCTTCCCTCTAGCTGCAAATAGAGCAGAAGCACGTGGGCCTTGGTGTAGCTCACAAAGGAAACTTGTTCTATGGTAGCATCTCATGGTCTTTCTAGGGGAGAGACTCACTGACAGCTTCCAATGGACTTCAATAAAGCTTGGCACATAGTAGGTGCCAGGGGATGCCTTGGAATGAATGAAGGATGATTGCTTCTCCTCAGGGGTCTAATCTTCCCATTTCTCTTGATTACAACAAGTCCGTTGACTGGCTGGATGGACTATACGCTCTGTAAGGTCATTAGCAGCACCCAGTGTAACTAAGAGCAAATCTCCCATCCCCTTCCAAGCTCCTCACCCATCAACACACAACTCTCTACACTAGGAACAATCAAAGCATCCCATCAGCCTGACATAAATGGCTCTGAAGCCATGTAGCTTATCTATGAAATCCTGACTTTAGGAAGAGCAAGTGAACATTCATCTAGGATGAAAAAAAATAGTTTCCTTTGACCTCCCACTTCCTTTGGCCTCTCACCTTCTTTCACTGAGAGATGATGCTTGTTTAGGTCTTTCCTCGTGTCTAAGCCAGAGCTTTGACTGAGTCATTGGAATAGCCTCAGCCAGCTGTGGGAGAAGCTATCTGGAACTTCTAAACCAAGCCAAGGTGGATGGCAAATCAGTTTCGTCCCTTGCACTAGTTCCCATCAACTGGTAGTGGCTGCATGGAGCACAGTTCTGGAGAAGCATCTGAGGCCTTATCTAAGGCTTGGTGGAAAACAATTTCTGATTGCTCATCAATCCCTACCTTGGTTATTATTATGAAAATGTCACCCAAAACTTGAAAATAAGGCACAACGACATCTGTGATCTTTCTAGTATCAGGCCAGAGCATTGTCTAAAAGCCCTCTAAGAACCACCTGACCCTCCAAGGAAATGTGAACTTACATATTGACCAGGGACCCAGTTCTGCAATGGTAGATAGTAACTTGGAAAAAACTTGGAGGGTGCAAATTACAATATTTTTATGCAGTAGAGATGCAGATGATTTCTGATCAGCCGAGAATATAGACCCAAACAGTATGAACATATTGTTTGTAGAACCTTAACCAGTCTTGCAGTTTTGTATTGCATTTAGCAATCTAATTCTAGCATCCTTCTATTATTTTAAGAGCACTATATTTTATATATCAGTTCTCATATCCTCTTTGAAGCCAGCTCCGCCATCCCACTGGTTCTCTCATTATGAGTTAAATAAAACTTTGGGGCGTGCTCACTCTGCATTTGTTTGAGATTTTATATATATATAAACAACTCCCATTTTGTTCAGAGTCAGAACTCAGTTTCCATTGCTTACAACCACAAGTATTTTAATTATCTCCTCATCGCCACAGTGTTTTCAAAGGCCCACTCCCAAAACACAGCCCCACATTTTCATGGGTCCTCAGGGTGAATGGCTCCAGAAGGATGCACCCTCTACAAAGAGGGACAGAGTGTACCATCCCAAAAGCCCACTCCTCCTCTCGCTCTGTCTAGGACTCTGCCTCACCTGCAGGGACGCAGTAGCATGGGGACCCAGGCAGGCCCTGGATGCCCATCTCTCCTTTTTTGGTTTCTACTGAGAAACAACTTCATAATCCCAAGTCATTAGGTGGCCTCCCCTGGACGGAAGGCTTCAGGCTATAATGTAAGGGGTGAGACTAAGATTTGACCTGGGCATGTTGGGAGAGGAAAGGGAGACTGGTGTTTGAGGGAACACTTTTCCAGGGAAGCTTATAAGAAGAACTGGGGAGACTCTACTAGTCTCTCCCATTTTAAGGTCAAAGGAGAACTCTCTCCTCCTCCTGCACAGTGGTTCGTTTTGTTTTGTGTTTTGAATTCTGGTTAATATTGCTCCAAACACGTCACACTCTTGGTAGCAAAGCAGCATGGTGGTATAATATGGGTATTTTGGAATTATTTTTAGAGAGTGTTATGAGCTGAATGCATCCCCTCCAAATTCATATGTTGAAAACCTACCCCACAATGTGACGGTATTAGGAGTGGAACTTTTGGGAGGTAATTAGTTCATGAGGGTAGAGCCCTCATGATGGGATTAGTGCCCTTAAAAGACGAGAAAGGAAAGAGCTTGCTTTTCTCTCTCTCTGCCACGTGAAGATGCAAGAAGATGGCCATCTGCATACCAGGAAGTGGGTCTTCTCCAGACACCATATCTGCTGGCACATTGATCTTGGACTTGCCACACTCCAGAACTGTGAGAAATAAATGTTTGTTGTTGAAGTGTGTCCTTGGTGTGTCCTTTCTAGGTTGAGGCTGGATGGTGGGACAGCTGATGATTGGCTAATGCTTCTTCCTCCCACAAGAGTACAAGGTCGTCTTTCATGGACAAACAATGAAGTTCACACCTCCTATTCTTCCTGATAAGAATCTTTACTGCCTTTATTTATTTATTTATTAAGCTAACAATCATTTCTGTCCTCCTATATGCCAGGAACTCTGTTGGGCAATTTACTTGAATTAATGAATTTGATCCTTACAGCAACCCCATGACGCTGGTACTGTTATCATCTCCCTTTTTAGATAAGAAATCAGGCTTAGAAGGTAAATTTACCCAAAGGCACACAGCTAGTATGTAGTAGAACTGAGTTCTTTAAAAATTGTGGTAAAATATACATACCATACGAATTTGTCATTTTAACCACTTTTAAGTATGTAACGCAGTGGCATAAAAGGTACATTCACAGTGCTATGCAACTATAACGACTATCCATCTCTGGAACTTTTTCATCATCCCAAGAGTTGAGCTTTTTAAGTTGAATTTGTGCAACTTATTCAACTCTTATTCAAGAGTTGAGCTTTGTAAGTTAAATTTGTGCAATTTGTGCAATCTCATATATATATATATATATATATATATATATATATGAGATTCACTTAATGAAGGCAAGTCTGGAAGACTAGGTTTGAAAAATAGAATTGATGGGACCAAGTGCCTCCAAAGGGTCAAGAAACAGGAAACGCAACAACTATCATTTGTGGGAGACTTCCGTCATCACTCTTCATATCCCTCAGTCGACATTCCATATCCTAGGAAGGTCATACATTTGTTCATGATGCCCAAGTCCTAAAGGTTAAGATTCTGGGAGACGCAGGCTTTAGATCTCTGGCTTCCGTAGTTGGAGGAAAAGCATTGCTTTCCACCAAGATCTCACACCTGGGGAATGACTTCCAAATAGGAAGGTAAGTGGATGCTGAACCACAGAACATCCCCCTTACCCCCACTCCAGCCAAAAAATTCCAGCCATTGCAATAGCAATGACATGTATTAATATCAGTAGCCCTTTTAGGATCTTTTCCAGTCCCAGTTTGCTTGAATACCATGAATATTCAAGACGAAAGTGTAACTTTTGTGATCATCAATGAAAATGTCTTGCGCAAACATTTGTCTTACCTAAAAATCATACCCAGTCTAAAAAATAACATGTTTCCAGTTAAGACCTTCTCTGTATGGAATGAGTTCATCTTGGATAGTTAGGAGAGAGAGCACAGGACAAAGTCAAAGAAAGAGGTTACATGATACACAGCAGTGAATCATTACCTATTATCAAAATAGGAGGAAGAACAGAAAGTAGAGCTAAACAAAATTATCTCTCTGGTAAAATCCCCAGGGCAATTACCTGGTGGCCAGAACACTCTCACGTGGATGGAATAACCTGAGAAGAACAAATAATTTAGAACAAAAGTCTTGAGTTTCTTTGTTGATCTTCCTGCTTCCCATGGTAAGCTGGGATTCTCACTTTCGTCATCTTCATGTTTTGCAATATGGTAAATAAGTTTTGTGATGATCCAGGTCAGGGTGTCTTACCACACTAGACGCACTGTACCTACCACTGTTCTTTTAGCTAAGTGCGATTTCAATAGTCTAGAATTGCCAGTGATCAGCTGAAATCTTTGATTTCCACCAAGGGGCTCAGCAAGGATTTTGTGTCACCTTTTTCCAGAGGGACCATGCTCACAGACTTCGGAGATAAAACCCCAAAGGAAATTTTAACAGAAAAGTTGCTTTTCTATGGAAGAGGGCCACTAAACAGTAATACCACCCACCCTAACCTCCTTTATTTTTTTCTTTAGTCTCATCTTTCTTCCTCTCCTAGGATATTGTGGCATTGCCTATTTTCTCCATCAAGCATTATTTTAGTTTTCATTCTTCACTGAATCCTTCCCTAAAGTGTATATTTGTCAGAAATTAATTCTGTTGCAAAAGATAGAAACCCAACTCAAAATAGTTTAAAGGAAATGTATCCGCTCACACAATTTGGAAATCAGTCCAAACAGTAGATCAGCAGGTATAGCTGCTAGATCAAGGGACTCAAACTTTTTCATCAAGCTTTGGTTTCTCCTCATCATTCTGGCCCACTTTCCTCTATCCTGGCTTCATTCTCTACCAGGCTCTCCTCTTTGTGGGCTCTAGAGGCTTCAGTTTAACATGGACATTATAATGGAAAAGGATACCCTTTTTCTCCCAGAGCCCATTAGCAATCCTCCCACCATCGGGAGCCATGACTGGTTCTTCTTGGGTCATGTGCCCCTCCGCCCCAAGCCAGTCACTGGAGCCAAGGGTATGAGTTGATTGGCCAGCCTGGGTCACATGCCCACCCCTATGATGGGGATGTAGAGTCCATTGAGTGACAGTCTCACTAAAATCCTCCCCCAAAGGAATGCTGGGCAGGCAAGAGTAAGCAACTTCAGACTACAAACATATCTTCAACCTTTACATAGTTCCCAAACTCTCTCCCTTCCTTTTGCTTCTTATTTCTTGCTGTGGAATTCTGAGCTGGGTATTAAGCTGAGACTCTGAAACACCCACCTAGTCCTGCCATGGACACCACTACACGTGAGATCCCAGAGGGAAATATTGGCTTATAAGACAAATCAGTAGAGAAACATTATTTGGAGCCACTCCAGAGCAGGTGTTCAGGGGTCCTAGGTCCCTGAGTGGACGACTATGTGTGAGTTGGACTGGGAAATTTTACTGGGCAGGAGATACCAGCACCTCGTCAGAGCTGTTTGCATGGAATTACTCTTCCTCAGAATTACACCATCCAGAATGGCATTCCAAAACATGGTCTTTATCACCAGTGTAATGAAACTGATGAAATTTAATGTTCCATTCAATAGTATAGTAAAGTTTATTTGTAGGCCTTTATGAGCTCCCTATGTAATAAAAGAAATCATATTTTTCCTGGATGCTTTTTTCTAATTCCTTCCTCTTATCCTGGGTTGTGAGGATGACCCACTTGCCTCTGCCAGCATTGGGAAAATACAGAAAGGGAAGAGATAAAGGGGAGTGGGTGAGGGTTTGCATGCAATTTGCATATGATGCTGTGTGGCCAGGTATTAAATGTACCTTATATCCTGCCCTTGAGCAGAAAGCAGGACTGGGGAAGATAAAATACTTTTTGCCAGGAGTCCTGTTGTTGAATTACCTGTTCATCATGCCTTCTGCCAAGAATACGATGAATTGTGGATATATTGGGGGCTTCCCTCTCCATTAGCTCTTACTGGTTTCTTACAGTAAACCAGGGACATCATTTACTGTGCAGACGTGGTCAGGGCCTGGATTTCATATGTAATACTTGTCTCTTGTTTTCTGAGAACCTATAGGTATTGTGCTAAAACTGAAATATATTTTAATGCTTATTAATACTTTCAGGTAACTTAGTCTCTTCTGGTTTAAAACAGGGTCTTCCAGATGAATGTGCAGTGGAATTCAAGATCCCCTCCCCTGCCATCTCTGCTTCTTTTCCTTGCCCTAATCCTAAGAATCTGGGTTCGTAGGAGCTGGTGTATTTTCCTGGCACCAGGAAAGCAGCATTGTCTCATCTTCATTGGTCTCTGGTTGCATTTCTCATCCTCGCTTTAGCCCCTAGCTCAAGTGGCCTCTGCTACAGTATTCCCCGAACCACCCCACAGGTGCACTGGGTCTTCATTCTGGAGCTCTTTACTACTCCCTCCAGTAGTACTCTCTTCACTACTCTCTCTCTCTATCAAGGTAACCCGAAGGTAGTGTGGAAGCATTCCTATGGGAAACCAGCTAGTAGCTTCTCTGATCCAGGATTCTCAGACCCCCCTGGGTCAGTATTCAGCACCTTCTCCCCATGCCTCACAGTGATTTCAACCCCTGGGAGGCTGCGGAACAGAAAGTAGACCCTGTCTGATGTCTCCAGCTCTCTCCCACTGTCCTCAAAGAGATTCCCTCTCCTTCTGTGACCTGACCGCAAATCCCGCAGCTTGCTTACTCTATGGCTTAGAGCAGTGGTTCTCAAACTCAGGTGTGCATCTCCTGGAGGGCTCATTACAACACAAGTTGCTGGGCCCACCCCCAGAATTTCTGATTTAGTAGGTATGGTCGGTAGAATAATGGTCTGATGTATGGCTAATGATAATGGCACAAGAATTCCTGGAGCCTGTGAATATGTGACCCTCACATGGCAAAAGGGACCTTGCAGACATGATTAAGTTAAGGATCTTGAGATGGGAGATGATCCTGGATTACCTGGATGATCCTGTCCAATGTCATCACAAGTTCCTTAAAACAGTGAGTCAGGAGGGTAAGAGTCAAAGGAGATGAGATGAAGGAGGCAGAGGTCGAGTGATGCAGCCACAAGCAAAGAAATACAGAAGACCTTTGGAAGCTGGAAAAGGCAGGAAATGAATTCTCCCCTTGAGCCTCCAGAAGGAACACAGCTCTGCTGACTTTACCCTTGTATGACCTGTTTCAGAATTCTGACCTCCAGAACCATAAAATAATAAATGTCTGTTGTCTTAAGCTGCTAAGTTTTTTGTGATTTGTTACAGCAGCCATAGGAACCTAAAGTACGATTGGGTTGGCTCCTGAGAACCTGCATTTCTAATAGGTTCTCTGGAAATTAATAAAGAGAAACCTCATTTTAAATGGAGTCAGGAGGCCAGAAGGGGATGCTCTCATGCCCGACCACTAGAGGAATTGCAGACCCATCAGAAAGAGAGGTACTTTGCATCTCCAATAGGAAGAAGGTTATTACTTTATTACCCAGCAGGAGGAAGAACTCCTTGCTGGGCAACATTCCAGCCAATGAGAGACTGTCACAGCTCAGCCAATGAAAAGCCACTACACTTTGAACTCCCAGTTTCCTCCAATGGACTCTGTTTATAACAGCTCCTCCCAACTCCCCCTTCTCCTCTATAAAAGACCTCTCTGTTCTCTAGACTTGCCTGTGGTTTGCCATAGATTGCCTGTCCCAAGTTGCAATTCTTTGCTGTTTCGAATAAACTCATTTTGCTGGTAAAATAATAACTGGCTGTTTTATTATTTTAGGTCAACTGTTCTCAGGTGTTGCTGACGCTGCAGGTCCAAGGACCCCACTCTGAGAACCACTGGCTTAGAGTGAAGCACACAATCCTCAGTGCTCCAAACCTTGGACAGCAGGTTGTATAAAAACTTTGTTCTCTCAACATCCGAATCATGCAGATGGAAGCCTTGGGCTTCATAACTCTTATCTACAAAAAGTGCGTATTTTGGAAATCAACACTTAACACTTGATTTTTTTTTCTTTTTTTTTTCTGTTCTACCCTAAAACAATGGTGTAGAACCAATGGACAGTCAGCATGACCAGCCATTAAAAATGTATCATAGGGCTTCCCTGGTGGCACAGTGGTTGAGAGTCCGCCTGCCAATGCAGGGGACACGGGTTCGTGCCCCGGTCCGGGAAGATCCCACATGCCGCGGAGCGGCTGGGCCCGTGAGCCATGGCCGCTGAGCCTGCGCGTCCGGAGCCTGTGCTCCACAGTGGGAGAGGCCGCAGCAGTGAGAGGCCCGTGTACCGCAGGAGAAAAAAAAAAAAAAAGTATCATATTAGTATTTTATAACTATTTATCTCACTATATCTTTTTTTATTATTTTCTTTGGGGTAAAATCACAGAGCATTGTCAGTTTATCTACTGTCAGTTTATCTACCCAAACCTCCATGGGGTTGGAAAATAGAAAACCTGCACATTCTAGAAAGGATATGGGACAAAGGGAGGTTTGCAATGAGCAAGATATCTGGACCTCTGCTTCCCTCATGTCAAGCTGGGTTTTTTTCTGGTTACTTTCATGGCCCCTCTGTTCACCAGCTCCTCCCCTTTTGCCTCTACCAGGTGAACTTGGCTACACCTCCCTTAGTATCTGACGTTGCTCCTTTCAGCTGGCCTTCTCCAAGTGATAATGCTACCTTTTCCATCCTGGATGCTCAGATGGAGGCCACAGGGATGGTTACTATGGACACCAAACCCAGAGAGTCACATGCCCCATGTCTGCCAAAAGACCTCAGGGGCACTGCTTGAGATGGGAGACCTCATCCTATTATCCCCAGGGCTCCTGGTAGAGGAAGGGAGAAGAGGGGCATGGAACGCTGGTTACATACAATGAATCCAATACCTTGGAAGCAGTAGTTACAAGAGGATATCAATGCACAGTGAGAAAGACTCGATTTGACTGTGGTCCTTACCATTTCCTCCTCCTTTTCTCCCTTTCCTCTCTCTTTTCCCTCTTCATCTCTCTTTCTCTTCTGCCTCTCCTGGCAAGCAGTGGAGTCCAACCTGGATTTCAATTCTAGCTCTGCCTTTTGTTAGCTGTGTGACAATGAACTAGGAACTTAACTTCTCTGATCCTTAATTCCCTTACCTATGAAGTAGGGGTGAAGATTCCTACCTCCGTTCTCAAATGAGAACTAGATGAGAGAATATCTGAAATGTATTCAGTGTAAACACCCAATTATTGCTCTCCATGGTGATCATTTCCACCCTGCAGTAAGTCCTACTGAAACCTCACAACCCAGACTGAGACTCAAACCCGCCGTCTTTTAACTGAAATCGCACACCTGGTCTCAGGACTTAATGAAGCTCAGGTTCTTTATGTCTCATCACAGAAGGAATTCAGTGAGAGACAAAGTGATAGGTAAGAAGTAGATCTACTGAGAGAGA